>NW_026996991.1:0-600000 GCF_035044405.1 Drosophila montana
AATAAAATTATTCGACAAAACCTCAAAATCAGATATGGTTGAATTTAACCATGTTTCTGAAAATGCGATTATATCCGAATCGAAGGAAGTGCTGGCCATGAAAAGATTTTGAAGTTTGGAAATGAGAGCTCAGACATTCTGATAATGAATAGAGACTTGGTCAGAAGAAGAAGTTAGTTTTTTGGAGCAGAAATGGTGCCCTGTATTGAAGGGACTATGACTCCTTTGGTAAGCAATAGTGTTTTCTAAACTATCCTGTATGTAAAGAAATAAATACACCACAATTACATTAAGATGCTTAGATACATATCCGAAGGCCTCAGCAGCCAGCTCTACATTATACATTTTAACCAAACTATCCCACATGTAAAAAAGTAAATAAATAAATGTACATATACACCCAAATTACACTCTGATCCTTAGCTTAATATCCGAAGGCCTCAACAGCCACCGCTATACTCTTCTTAGGCTAGCTATAGTTTAAACTTAACCTAACTTAACTTAACTTTTTAACTTTTTTATTTCCTATCGTATTTTATTTGTAATCTGTCTTAGGGAAATAAACAAATTGCTAAGCAACTAATAGCAGGATTTCTTAAGCTCCAATGAGTTCAAACAATATATATTACACTAGCGGGTATAGCCCTTGGCACGTATAAAATAAATTTTCCCAAAAAGCTTTAAAAATGATTTTGACACTGATCGGGCGGTAATCAAACAACTTTCATAAAAACGTTTGCCGCCAATTTGCCAATTGCGTGTAATTTCTCAAACCGCTGAAACACGTATTCATTAAGTTCCTATGTAGAGCTTTGAAAATAAGTTCGAAGCAAATCGGACAGAACTTAAAAATTCACCAAAATAATTGTCAAGTTGCACTTTCCACCGTGAAAGCTTTGATTTTGACAAAAATTTGTAGCACGTCTCAAATGATTGATCTTTGACCCCCATTTCCACCAAGGAGGGATGGAATTCCCAAAAAACTTTAAATGCCCGTCAGATGAATTTGCACAAAGATCTTTGAATATGTGTTTGTAGCCGATCGGATCATACGAACGTTTTCCGCGATTTTTACACACGTGCGGGTGTGGAATTTCCCAAAACCCCGTCTTAACGTGCACCTTCATCACATAAGGTAACTACAGTGAAAATTACAGCTTCCTAGCTCTTACGGTTCGGGCTGGGGGTTGATCTCCAATCAATCAGTCAGCCAGTCAGGACACACAGATTTATATATATTTATGTATTTATATATAGCGATTATAGTTTGTGTATATAACCTAATTTATGTGTGGAAGACCTAGTACGTGTAATCTTTTTAATCGTCGTGTGTCCATACTACTGAGTAAGAGATCCAGAGCCAAGATATTTTTGTGCTCATAGCACATCTACTTATTTCACTTCTGACAAAGGGCATGTCTAGGTCTTTATGAATATCATAGTTGATCATATACCAAGAAGCGCCTGTGATAGTTCTTAGAGTCATAGACTGCTACCTTTGCAGGATTTCTATGTTGGAGTTGCTTGCTGTTCCCCATAGTTGCATAGCGTATGTCAACACTGGTTTAAGAATCGCCTTGTATAGACGAACTTTGTGCTCAAGACTCAGTTGCGAGCGCGGTCCTAATAGCCAGTACATTTTTCAATTTTTCGCTTTGAGCTGCGTTTGTTTCGATTTTATACGAAGCTTCCATGTGAGTCTTCGGTCCATATACTCTCCTAGGTATTTTACAGAATCATTAACTGGTATATTTGAGCCATTTAATGTTACTGACAAGTTTCCTTGCCTTAATGAAAATGTCACTTGGACCGATTTCTGGGCATTGACCACTGTTCTTCATTTGGTCAATCACTTTTCGATCAAGCAGAAATAAAATGCAATACTAAGACAAAAGACTTATTACTTTATTAGTGTTCCAGTTACAAAATGTTGAAGCCTCACATATATAGCATTTATAATAATAAACATAAATGCTTTATTTTGATTTTGGGACTTGGGCGTTGGACATCTACTGGTCGCAGCTACTCACTCGCAACTGTTCAAATAATGATTCGTTCTTACAATTAACAATAGATTTAAGATCTGGGCAGATCGGCTATTGAATAAGTTGATATGTATGTATATTTATTTGTATTTTATTACATTACGTTTTACGTATTATACGTATTTTATACAAAAAAAATATATATATAAATAAAATCAAATATAATTGCTTTTAAGGGAAGTGAAGTAAAAAAATTGCTTGCATTATTTAACACAACTGGGTTTCAGTAGTAATCGCACAAAGTAGAGTCGCCTTTCAAAACACTTTTTATGATATATTTGCGTTACTTAAAACGCGTATTAAGTGAATTAAATAAATATCAAGTAGAACTTAGACAAGCTTTTTTTGCCGTTGCATAAGCGCAGATAATTAAATCTAATCCAATTTTAATATTTTCTATTATACAATTGGCGTAACTCTTATTGGCGAATAGGTTTATTAAGCACTGCGCAGTTCAATGCTATTTCATATTTGTCGGACATTTCCCTGTATTTGGCAACGAAATTCGAACACCGCTCTAAAATGTTGAAAGATTTAAAATTATGTACACTTTTGTTAACAATTTTGAAAGTGACTGCGGTTATATCTGGAAGTGGTACGGTGAGTAGTCGACATTAGGATTTGTTATTATAATATTATTAGACATGTTCTTTCAATTGATTTATTTTTAGCATGACTGTACCACGAATGTGTTGCCGAAAAGTTGTCTTCCTGCGCGTGTACAGACAATAAAAATAGCAGGAGAGGCGCCCTTTTCCGTCGCATGCGGTTCGGTGTCGGCAAGCAGAGGGTGGACCGTAATACAGCGTCGCTTAGATGGAAGTGTTGACTTCTTTAGGGATTGGTCGGAATATGCTAAAGGATTCGGGACAGCCGATGGTGAATACTGGATTGGTCTACAGAAATTGCATAAAATGACAAACTATCAAAGACACGAGCTCTATGTTAAGCTTGTCGATCAAAATGACGAAGTCCGCTATGCCAGATATGATAATTTCGTAATCGGAAGTGAGGAGGAAAAATTCAAATTGGTTTCGACTGGCCAATACAGCGGTAATGCTGGCAATGGTTTGAGAAGACATATAGGATATTCATTTTCAACCCAAGATCAGGATAATGATATTCATTCGAAACTTAGCTGCGCACAAGTTCTAAAAGGCGGTTGGTGGTATTTCTTCTGCGGTGACAGGTATGATTATCGAAATGTTTTGCATTGGAAAATATTCAAAATATTTCTCTCCTCTATCGTTAAGCAACCTGAACGGTTTTAGTTTCGATTGCCAAGTGGATCAATCAAATGATTTTGAGGCAGACGGCTGTATTTTCTGGTTTGATTGGCATGGCCGTAGCTATTCCATGAAAAGCGTCCTGATGATGATTCGCCCCTTTTTGAATCGGAAAAACCCAGCAAATAAAATGTGGTACTTATCTCATAATTAGAGGGGCAAACGGCTAATAAATTATTTAATTTCATTGAAAATATAAAAAAATAACATTTTAAATAAATTGTTTGCAATTCAGGCAAACTGGTCAAAATAAAACTGATTCGCTTGCGTCTTGGACACACAAAATGAATAAACTTCCATTACATGAACACCACACATTTATCCAATATTTGGCCATTTCGCAATACAAACACCTTTACACATCCTTTAAACATTCTTCTTAATGTCTTACAAACATTACAAACCCATAGACTAGCCACTTTTCAAAACAATAACTCAGTAACACATATTATTAATCCGCATTTAAAATATATCCCCAATTATTGTTTTGCTGAATCAAAATAAAATCGAGCAGCTTGTTTAAATATTCCCCCTAATATATGTAACTACTAGCGGGTATAAACCGGCTTTGCCCGTGGCACGTTTGTTATAAAATCAATGTTCTCAAAAAAATTTGAAAGGATTTTGAAACTGATCGGACGGTAAACAAACGAGAAAGAAGTGCTATCTTCAGCACACCGAAGATTTAATACCCTTGCAGACCCAACCTTTTCAAAATGCTCATAGTGCTTTGCCCGTATCTAAGAAGCACAGGGAAAATAGTTAATGCCGAGTATGCCGAGCTTAGTCAGAATATCTTGAAAAACAAAAAAAATTCCATACAACAGTATAATTTTCGACCGATCGTTCCTATGGCAGCTATATGATATAGTTGCCCGATCTTAATAGGATTTTGCATATATATGGGGAGCGTAGTAAAACTAATAAATACCGAGTTTGGTCAGGATATCTTGAAAAACATAAAAATTTTCCATACAAAAACTTAATTTTCGACCGATCGTTCCTATGGCAGCTATATGATATAGTTGCCCGATCTTAATAGAATTTTGCATATATATGGGGAGCTTAGTAAAACTAATAAGTACCGAGTTTGGTCAAGATATCTTGAAAAACATAAAAATTTTCCATATAAAAACTTAATTATCGACCGATCGTTCCCATGGCAGCTATATGATATAGTAGCCCGATGTGAATAAGATTTAGCATAAGTGGAGGGAGCATAGTAAAACTAATAAATGCCGAGCTTGGTCAAGATATCTTGAAAAACAAAAAAAATTCCATACAACAGCATAATTTTCGACCGATCGTTCCTATGGCAGCTATATGATATAGTTGTCCGATCTTAATAGGATTTTGCATATATATGGGGAGCGTAGTAAAACTAATAAATACCGAGTTTGGTCAAGATATCTTGAAACACATAAAAATTTTCCATACAAAAACTTAATTTTCGACCGATCTTTCCTATGGCAGCTATATGATATAGTAGTCCGATCTTAATAGGATTTTGCATATATATGGGGAGCGTAGTAAAATTAATAAATACCGAGTTTGGTCAAGATATCTTGAAAAACAAAAATTTTCCATACAAAAACTTAATTTTCGACCGATCGTTCCTATGGCAGCTATATGATATAGTTGTCCGATCTTAATTGGATTTTGCATATATATGGGGAACGTAGTAAAACTAATAAATACCAAGTTTAGTAAAGATAACTTTATAAACAAAAATGTTTTTCATACAAGAACCTACTTTTCGACCGATCGTTCCTATGGCAGCTATATGATATAGTGGTCCGATCCAGCTGGTTTTGACATATGAACTGCGTGCAACAGAAAGAGGGACTTCAGCAAAGTTTCATAAAGATAGCTTTAAAACTGAGAGACTAGTTCGCATAGAAACAGACAGACGGAGAGACAGACAGACGGACATGGCTATATCAACTCGGCTGTTGATACTGATCAAGAATATATATACTTTTTGGGGTCGGAGATGTCTCCTTCTATGTGTTACACATTTCACGACAAAATTATAATACCCTCTGCAAGGGTATAAAAACTTTCATACAACCGTTTTCCGCCAATTTACCACTGTTGCGGGTGGAATTTCCCAAATCGCTGAAATACGTATTTATTAAGTTCTTATGTAGAGCTTTGAAAATAAGCTTAAAGCAAATCGGACACAACTTAAAACTTCGCCCAAAAAATCTTTAAATCCCATTCCCCCCGAAGAAGTTTGAATTCTGCGAAAAGTGTAAAACACGTCTCAAATGATTTTTCTTATAGAGTTCTGGAAATGAATTTGAGTGCGAAACGTCACCCACCAAATCTTTGACCTCCATTTCCACCAAGGAGGAACGGATTATTCGAAAAGTGTGAAACACCCCTCAAATGAATTTCAACAAAGATCTTTGAAAATAAGTTTGAGGCCGATCGGATGGTAAACAAAAAAGTTACATACAAACCCTGTTTTTCCACACTTGCGGGTGGAATTTCCCGAATCCCCGTCTTAACCTGCACCTACATCACATAAGCTAACTACAGTGAAAATTTCAGCTTGCTATCTCTTACGGTTTGGGCTGTGCGTTGATCACCAATCAGTAAGTCAGTCAGTCAGTCAGTCAGTCAGTCAATACAAACAATTTTATATATAGAGATATACTAACGATATACAAAATTCAATCTTAACAAGTAAGAGGCTCTAGTCGGGAGCTCCCGACTAGGGGATACCCCGAACCCGCTTATTCCAACACCAAATGCAGCTCGAGATACGCGCTCGCTTGCTTTAGTAGTAATAAAAAATTTAAAAAAAAGTTTCCTTGGTAGTGTTTGAGCTCGCAACCGAACGCATTACTTGCCGCCGCCTCTACTAAACAGCCACTATTTGAGACTTGAGAAAAATAACAGATTAAAATAGTAGCACAGAAAACAATACAATCGCAATTGCCATGCTGTTGATAGAATTCAAAGAAGACACGCATCAATGTGTGTGTGTGTGTGTGTGTGTGCATGTATACAGAAAAGCTTAAAATTTGCGCTAGCTGCCTTAAGCAAGGGGCCAGCCAAAACACGTTTTCTTTAATAACTTATGTGTTTCTTAACCGATCTTGATGAAATTTTCTACAGTCGATCTAATTGTACTATAGAATATTAGTGTATTCTCAAAAAGTCAATTGCATTTAAATTATGATAATACAAGTTGGTTTATTAACTTGATTTATAGGTATGAGGTAGTAGCGGGGAGGTGGTGATAGGTATAACATGAGAAATACTTGACATTTATATACTATTCTAAAAAATAAATTTCAAGTTTGGTGGCTCTAGCTCTTATTATTTAGCCAATATTCTCAAAAATAGGATTTCGAAAAAGATTTTTATCGATTACTTGAAAATGGGGCAAGTTATCGATTATCGGAAACAACCGTGATCTGCGCGGGCACTAGGAGGACCTACTCACCAAATTTCAAGTCTCCAGCTCTTAGAGGTTCTGAGATCCTTGCGTTTATACATACGGACGGACGGATGGACAAACAGATGGACATGGCTAGATCCACTCGGCTATTGATGCTGATCAATAATATAAATACTTCAAATGATCGGAGATGCTTCCTTCTACCTGTTACATACATTTGCACAAAAACATTATACCCTGTTTACCCATTTTCATTGGGTTCAGGGTATACAAATTCAGTTAGTAACAAGAACAAATTATACTTATGTTCTGTACATAACCGTATGCCTTTTTTGGTAAGCAATAGGGTTTTCTAAACTATTCTGTTTGTAAAGAAATAAATACACCCCAATTACATTTAGATGCTTAGATACATATCCGAAGGCCTCAGCAGCCAGCTCTACATTATAATATTGTAGATTTAACCAAACTATCCCACATGTAAAAAAGTAAATAAATAAATGTACATATACACCCAAATTACACTCAGATCCTTAGCTTAATATCCGAAGGCCTCAACAGCCACCGCTATACTCTTCTTAGGCTAGCTATAGTTTAAACTTAACTTAACTTAACTTTTTAACTTTTTTATTTTCTATCGTATTTTATTTGTAATCTGTCTTAGAAAAATTAACAAATTGCTAAGCAACTAATAGCAGGATTTCTTAAGCTCCAATGAGTTCAAACAATATATATATATTACACTAGCGGGTATAGCCCTTGGCACGTATAAAAAAAATTTTCCCAAAAAGCTTTAAAAATGATTTTGACACTGATCGGGCGGTAATCAAACAACTTTCATAAAAACGTTTGCCGCCAATTTACCACTGTTGCGTGTAATTTCTCAAACCGCTGAAACACGTATTCATTAAGTTCCTATGTAGAGCTTTGAAAATAAGTTCGAAGCAAATCGGACAGAACTTAAAAATTTACCAAAATAATTGTCAAGTTGCACTTTTCACCCTGAAAGCTTTGATTTTGACAAAAATTTGTAGCACGTCTCAAATGATTGATCTTTAACCCCCATTTCCACCAAGGAGGGATGGATTTCCCAAAAAACTTGAAATGCCCGTCAGATGAATTTGCACAAAGATCTTTGAATATGTGTTTGTAGCCGATCGGATCATGCGAACGTTTTCCGCGATTTTTACACACGTGCGGGTGTGGAATTTCCCAAAACCCCGTCTTAACGTGCACCTTCATCACATAAGGTAACTACAGTGAAAATTACAGCTTCCTAGCTCTTACGGTTTGGGGTGGGCGTTGATCTTCAATCAATCAGTCAGCCAGTCAGGACACACAGATTTATATATATTTATATATTTATATATAGCGATTATAGTTTGTGTATATAACCTAATTTATGTGTGGAAGACCTAGTACGTGTAATCTTTTTAATCGTCGTGTGTCCATACTACTGAGTAAGAGATCCAGAGCCAAGATATTTTTGTGCTCATAGCACATCTACTTATTTCACTTCTGACAAAGGGCATGTCTAGGTCTTTATGAATATCATAGTTGATCATATACCAAGAAACGCCTGTGATAGTGCTTAGAGTCATAGACTGCTACCTTTGCAGGATTTCTATGTTGGAGTTGCTTGCTGTTCCCCATAGTTGCATAGCGTATGTCCACACTGGTTTAAGAATCGCCTTGTAAAGACGAACTTTGTGCTCAAGACTCAGTTGCGAGCGCGGTCCTAATAGCCAGTACATTTTTCAATTTTTCGCTTTGAGCTGCGTTTGTTTCGATTTTATACGAAGCTTCCATGTGAGTCTTCGGTCCATATACTCTCCTAGGTATTTTACAGAATCATTAACTGGTATATTTGAGCCATTTAATGTTACTGACAAGTTTCCTTGCCTTAATGAAAATGTCACTTGGACCGATTTCTAAGCATTGACCACTGTTCTTCATTTGGCCAATCACTTTTCGGTCAAGCAGAAATAAAATGCAATACTAAGACAAAAGACTTATTACTTTATTAGTGTTCCAGTTACAAAATGTTGAAGCCTCACATATATAGCATTTATAATAATAAACATAAATGCTTTATTTTGTTTTTGGGACTTGGGCGTTGGACATAAATTAAAGCCAACTGACTGCATCTACTGGTCGCAGCTACTCACTCGCAACTGTTCAAATAATAATTCATTCTTACAATAAACAATAAATTTAAGATCTGGGCAGATCGGCTATTGAATAAGTTGATATGTATGTATGATATATTTGTGTTTTAGTACATTACGTTTTACGTATTATACGTATTTTATACAGAAAAATATATATATAAATAAAATCAAATATAATTGCTCTTAAGGGAAGTGAAGTAAAAAAATTGCTTGCATTATTTAACACAACTGGGTTTCAGTAGTAATCGCTCAAAGTAGAGTCGCCTTTCAAAACACTTTTTATGATATATTTGCGTTACTTAAAACGCGTATTAAGTGAATTAAATAAATATCAAGTAGAACTTAGACAAGCTTTTTTTGCCGTTGCATAAGCGCAGATAATTAAATCTAATCCAATTTTAATATTTTCTATTATAACGTTAGCGTAACACTTCCTGAAAAATAGGTTTATTAAGCACTGCGCAGTTCAATTCTATATCATATTTGTCGGACATTTCCCTGTATTTGGCAACGAAATTCAAAGACCGCTCTAAAATGTTGAAAGATTTAAAATTATGTACACTTTTATTAACAATTTTGAAAGTGACTGCGGTTATATCTGGAAGTGGCACGGTGAGTAGCCGACATAAAGATTTGTTATTATAATATTATTAGGTATGTTCTTTCAATTGATTTATTTTTAGTATGACTGTACCACGAATGTGTTGCCGAAAAGTTGTCTTCCTGCGCGTGTACAGACAATAGAAATAGAAGGAGAGGCGCCATTTTCCGTCGCATGCGATTCGGTGGCTGCAAGCGTAGGGTGGACCGTAATACAGCGTCGCTTAGATGGAAGTGTTAACTTCTTTAGGGATTGGTCGGAATATGCTGAAGGATTCGGGACAGCCGATGGTGAATACTGGATTGGTCTACAGAAATTGCATAAAATGACAAACAATGAAAGACATGAGCTCTATGTAAAGCTTGTTGATCAAAATGACGAAGTCCGCTTTGCCAGATATGATAATTTCGTAATCGGAAGTGAGGAGGAAAAATTCAAATTGGTGTCGACTGGCGAATACAGCGGAAATGCTGGCGATTCTTTGAGAGGACATATAGGAAAATCATTTTCAACCCAAGATCAGGATAATGATACGCATTCGAAAGTTAACTGCGCACAAGCTCTAAAAGGCGGTTGGTGGTATTTCCACTGCGGTGACAGGTATTATTATCGAAAAGTTTTGTCATGGAAAATATTTGAAATATTTCTCTCCTCTATCGTTAAGCAACCTGAACGGTTTTAGTTTCAATTGCCAAATGGAGAAATCAAATAATTTGGAGGGAAACGGCTGCATTTATTGGCATCATTGGCATGGCCGTAGCTATTCCATGAAAAGCGTCCAGATGATGATTCGCCCGCGTGAAGCCGAAAACGCCTCCGTGGAGTGACTTTAAAAGCAGCAATCGCGCCCTAATGCAAATAAAATGCAGTAATTATGTCATATCTAGAGGGACAAATAGCTAACGAATTATATAATTTCATTGAAAATATAATGAAAGAAAAAAAACTATTTTCTTTTTCAATAAATCGTTTGCAATACCTACAATTAAAGTTTAATGTTTATATTTTCCATTCATACTATGAACTTTTTTCGGTTTTGTCACAGTTCTGGTAATTGAATAACAAGCCGGAGCGTTAACTATTCAATTCGAACCGGGAACAAACCAACAACAACAAAACGTAAGAACTGACTTTTTAATACCTTTATGACTTTATGATTCATCCAATGAATCGAGCAGCTTGCGCCGAATTTAACGAGCAAAAATCTTGACAAAGGGCAGCAACAAAGACAAATACACAAAAACTGATAGCATCGCAGTGTCATAAAAAAGGAAAAGCATGAGTTTTGAAAAAGAAGAAATACAAAATAACAAGAAATTCATAAGTTGCGTTCTGCTGAAGCATTTTATGTAAGTTTGAACCTGAGCTTAACGCTGCAGGCAGCTCAAACAGCACACCGATATGGATCAGATGGGGTTATATATGCGACCTATATAAGATGTTATTGAATGCAAAACAAAATGTACATGTTTTCGATATGTGATGTGTAATGAAATGTGGCAGCAAGCAGGCGGGAATACCTAAACTGATCTGATCCGATCTGGGCTGAATTGGACTGAATTGAATTGATGTGATCTGTCGCCCCCGTAAGCAGAGCCAATTGAATGGCATTTGGAACGGTTAAGGGCCTGGGTCGCACTTCACAACAGCGCTAATGTGACACTAAACTGATGTAAGAAAAAATCCGCTTAGTGCGCTAACAAAGGCAGCAACCAAAAATAAAACTAAATATCCAACAACAGCAACAACAACAATTGATATGAAATTACACACGGCCAAAAAAAAAAGCAGATAACAAATAAAATACAAATATTTCTTATGTGGGCTACCCAAGATTTAATACCCTGCAGATATTTATTATGATTTTATTATGTAAATAAGATTTTTGTTATATCAACCTATTTTTTAGCCACTTTCTTCTATATCAGCTGTATAAAAGCATTTATAAACTTTATGGGGCCTTCTTCAATTTGTTACATACTTCATCACTTAAACACAAATACCCTGTACAAGGCTATGTTCCAAGTAAGCGCACAGCTTAAATGCCCACGAATGTAGAAAATCAAAATCAAATTTCAAATAATGCATCAAAAATAATATTAAACTCAAGGCTTCAGTCAATGCGTTGATTGAGGCGCACTGAGCTTGATTGTACGGCAAAACCATCAAAAAACAGTCACGAATCTTTAGGCTATTGTGTCAGGTGTCTAATTCGAATGTCAATGACGCTGGCCAAACAGTCCCAGAACTTGGCCCCCATATGGAGTGAAGCCAACACCAACGCCAGAGCAAAGAAATTAAATAATTATGGCGCAATCTTTAGTTGTTTTTCCATTTTTTTTTTTAAGATTTTTATATAGTAATTTCAAGAGAAATACGTTTCGATCAAAGTGCCAAGGAGCAGCTTGAGTCCAGAGTTTGAATCGATCATCGATCAAGTTCGAGTGGCCAGTACTTCAATTATGCGTAATTTAAAAGAAATTAATGTCGTGCAAGAAATTACTTTTCGATATTCGGGTCTCTGGAAACCAGAAAGAAACACACACACACGCTCAACAACAAAAACATTTAGCTGCATAACTGCGCCCATGTTTGGAGCGCATAATCATAATATTTATATTATTGGCACTAAATGCAGTTACCGCCCCAAAAAGAAAACAAAACCATAAAAATATCTGAAAAGCACAGTACAATTTTTGTGTAAGTTGCTTTTGGGCTGCTACAAAACAAATGTCTTAACTATAAGGCAGTTAAAACGTCTGCTTAATACAAACAGATGTATATAAATATAAGACACAATAATTGAGAAATTAATAAGAATTAAAATATACGCATTAATTTAAGCTATAAACAACAATAAATTAATATTCAAATGTTCCCAAGTAGCCATAAAATAAAACCTAAATATATTCTCACATATTAATAACAAGCAATTCTTCAAGTGTGCCCAAAGGGCGAACTGTCTCAAAAAGCAAAACCTGGGCACACACTAACCATATCTCAATCTTTAGGCATGCCACGGCTTCGTGTCTGGGTCAATTGCTTTGCTAAACTTTTGCGCTTAAGAAGTTTTGGCCAACGAAAAGAAGAAAAAAAACAGAATATAACCCTCAATTATGATATATATTTTATGAGAGCACTTTAAAAACCAATGCCAGACAGCTCAGTTCCTCAGTTCAGTTGAGTTGAGCTGGCAGAAGAAGCAGCTCCTGCGCCAGCAACGCCTTTGTGTGGCGGCGTGATATTCCTTTGGGCACGGGCAACATATAACAATAAAATAAAGTGCAGTTAACACATGACTTGGCGCAAATAGTGTCACATTTTGATAAATGACACTCGTTTGTCAAACAACACACACACACACACACATGGGAGCCAAGACAATGAGCCACGAGTACAAAATGAACTGCAAAATATGCCAGAGATATAACCACGCGCTCTTAGTGCGCAAAATAAGACCCGAAACCCAAAAACTTTATTCTCAGACTGCCGAATTTTAAACACACTATATATATACTAAGATATGTACTATTAATTGCAATATTTCTGCGTCGAACTGTCCAAGTTTTTAACTACGAGCAAGCGGATGAATGATTTCCTTATGTACGCTTAACATCGAGCTGAGAAATGTCACCTCGAGTGTGTTGCACATTAAGTAATAAACTTTAAGTACCCGCTGAAAATTCGAAAATATCGTTCAAGCCCCCCCTCGACACACTACTCCTCCAGCTATGTAGTTCGTCAGCCCAGCCGAAAAGGTGTTCGTTCCAAGATGTTCAAAAACTGACGTCCGAAACGCTTGACAGATGACTGAGAGAAAGAGAGGGAAAGAGGAGAAATCGCTGTATACGCTTGGGCTGGGACAGCTTTATTATGTCTTAATTCAAACCCGGGGCGATTTAGGCGACAGACCCTTTTGTGGCACCACCTCAGTTACCCAGTGGGTCAACTTTCCTTTCAGTTTCAGAGCGGCGGTGTAGGACGTGTTGCAAAAAATTAAATTAAATTCAATTCAATTTATTTTTATTTTGTGGTTGCGTGGGTATCTTGTAATTTCTTAATCCAAACTGCGCCCCCCAAAAAAAAAGAACTTTTATTAAATGAAGGAAGAAGCGGAACGGCAACTTATCATTTTGGTGGTCCTTTGCCCGGCCGCTGGGTGGGCGCGGCGTTGGCGTTGCCATCGTTGGCCAATTCTTTATTTACCGCTAGAACTTGTGCGGCGCGCGCGATCCTCATCAGAGATTTTTGGTTGGGTGTAACCATAAAATTCGCGCTTGCAGGCAGGCCAAAGTGAAAGAACAAGTTTTTTATTATTTTTTGTTTGGCATCTTGTGGGCGTGGCTGGCCATGTCGTGGAACGGACACAGGCAGTTTTAGGGGGCAGGGGGCAGCATATGGCTTTGCTTTGTTGCATTTTTAGCGGCACAAACCAATGCAGTAGGCAGCAGGCAGTCAAAGCACACAAAAGCCTCAAACATTTGATAGTCAATAAATTAAAACATTAGCCGGAGCGTGCACGTCACATGCGGCGTATGCGCAATGCGGACGTGTTAAAAATAAACAGTTGTTAAATTGAGCGCAACTAATCCCCAAAAACATCATGATAAATTATGACTTAAATCAGCTTTTGTTCAATTTTCAACTCATCATCAAAACTCATGACTACCAAATGCAGCGCAGGTGACTCGCAGGTTAAATAGTTGTGCATGTGTGCATACGTGTATGTCTGTGTGTGTGTTAGAAAAGGTGTCACCAACACAAACAAAAGACTAAATGGATAAAAATAATGATGTTGCTGTTGTTGTTGTTGCCACAGGCTATGCAAATGGAAAATTTTAGATGCAAAAGCGCTTAACTAAATGTTGAATGAGATACAAGTGAAATAAACGAGGCTGGAGCTGAGGGGCTTTTCGGGCGGTAGACACGCGCACACACACACACTCACAACAGTTTGTTGGCAGTCAAATGTGCAACATGATATGGCAAATGTTTGACTGTGGGTGGGTGTATAGGCAAAGATACACGACACTGCACGAAAAGCATGCAAAAATTAAGAGAGAAGGAAAATATGAAGGAAAAAAGATCAAATAAATACTTTAAAACAAAAAAAATTTATTTTGATTTTAGATTTATTGTATGATTATTATATATTTTTATTTTTATTATTAATATTATTATTAAATTTTTTCATTATTATTTAAATTAAGTATGTTTTCAACGCGGTAAGAGAAGAGAGAAATCGACAGAACAATAAGAAGCAAAACAACTTCCTAACAGTTTCTATAAATTAAATTTATTTCATTTTATTTTATTTTTATATAATTATTATTTTTTACAATTACAATTACAATTACCTTACACTCCCTTACTTTCTTTTTGACTCCTTTTTAATTTGTATTTTGAAAATTTTACCTTGTTAAATTTCTCTCAGTGCTGTCGCGCCATTCATAAAAAGCGCATCGTCGCCTCTTTATGCTAACAAAACGCTGCATTTTTCTATGCGTTGCCAGTTGGCAACGACATAATTTAGATTTTGCGCCTTGGCTGGCAACGTTTTCCGCTTGGAATGGATTCCCCCCCCCCCCCCCTTCACTCTGCTCTACACGCCCTTGCACTCATCAGCACTTGAGGTAAAAGCTAAAAGAAAATGCGCCCAGCAGCTTTCCTGTCTATTGTCTGTTGAATTAAGTGCAAACATTAGCAGCGCACAATGGCTACGGTTGGCCCCCGAACCCAACCCAGTTCCAGTCGCAGCAGCTGATGATGATAATGATGAAGTAGAAGAATAAGAATAAGAATAAGAAGAATAAGATGAAGAAGCTGAAGCAGAAGATGATGCTGAACGCGTTGCTGATAATACCGCATAGACTTTACACCTAGCAAACGGAACGTGATTAAGCTTTTTCTTTTACGGCTTGCAAATGATTATCAATCATTTTGGGATTAAAATTCCTTGTGGTGTTTTGTCACTCATTTGTTGTTGTTGGTGTTGTCGAAGTAACATGTGTGTGTGACTCTGTGTGTGTGTGTGTGTGTGTGTGTGTGTGCGAGCGTAGGGCAAGAGCAAGATATATCACATTGTTTTCGTTGCTGTTGTCGTCATCAATAAAATGCGGCGGTATTTAGCATAAAAAAGTCTTTCACTGCTCGCCCTCAAATGTTGCAGGTGTCGTCGTTGCAGCAGCATCAACAAATCTTTAATAGAGTCCAAAGTTAAGCGAACAACGTACGGTTTTTGGGCGCCCGAGCAGGGACTGCGCGCCCAAGCAGGGACACCTTACACCGGGTTAAACGGCTGCCCTGAATATATTTTCTCGTAGCTCGATCTGTTTGCGTTTGGCTTTGGCTTTTGTTTTGTGTCGTTTTTGTTGTTTTGTATATTTTTTTTACTCGAACGATTCTCACGTTTGTTGCCCTGACAAGTGGATTTAGCGGCATTGATGTATGAGTTTCCAGATAGTTTCCACTTTTATTTATTTTTTCTTTGTGCACTGCTCGTCGCTGTGCAGTCGCTGCTGCTGTTGCATATGTTTAAAATTGAGTGATGCTGCTAATGGCCGGTAATTAATATTGTGTTCAAAGTTTGTAAAACATTTGAAATCAGAGCGTTGAGCATTAACAATGCCTTTGCAAATCAAGTGAACGGGATGAAAACAGCGTGGCTATGAAAAATTACTTTGCATTCTTAAAAATATTTTAAAGCTATTATGAAAGGAAGTTTAAACTATAGAGCAAAAATAATTGAGATGAAAAATATATTTAAATGGAACAAAAACAGTTCAAGCAATTAAAATTAGATATAATTGTGTTTACTATATAAAGCAATGAGTAGTTTCCTGCAAATCCTTCTAAGGAATTTATCTAGCTCATTTGTACTCCTAAAGCTTTATCGGACATGCTAAAAATACTATAAAGCTTTGCAATTACCCATCATCATTTACCAATAACAAATTTATAAAGTTTTACATTTAAAGTTTCTCATTAAAGCTTAAGTTTATGTCTCTTAAAGCTTTAAGATATTTGTCTTTGAGCTTCAAGATAATACTTTTTAAGCTTTAAAATATATTCTGAAATATTTTATTGTGTATTATGTGCTAGATCTCATTACTATCTATTTCACATACTAGAAAGCTTTAAAAAACTTACTCATGCCTCGAGCCCTTCGCTGCGATTCTCATGAGGCCTTACTCATAATATATTATGACACTTTGGCTTTAAAAACAAATGGAAAGCTTTTATTAAAGTACAATTATAGACTTTGCTGTGCTTACATCTTTACAGCCCAACTGCCAGTTATTGAATGACTATTAACTATGTGTTTTTAATGCTAGGCACGTATTCGTATCAATTTAGCTGCAAGAACTGAATGCAATTTTCAGCCGAAGCTCTACGCATGATTACAATTTAGCTTAGATCTTAGAGTGGCTGGGGCAATTTCAAGTTAAACTCAAATCATGGCTACGTTTTTACGACACTTCTAATGAAGCGACATCGTACGTAATATATCGTAGGTAGAGGCCAAGGGAATAAACTCAACTAGCTGAACCACTTCAGTTGAGACTGACCGACCGCAGATGCCTATCTCAATATTTAGGTTGCCGCAGAAATAAAACAAAGAAAAAGACAGCAGCAAAGCACTTGAGAATAAATCAAAAGATGCAAAAAAAAAATGAAGAAAACAACAACAACAAACAGGCGACACTTTTAGGCCTCGTACCGCTCTAAAAGGCGCGAGATCTAAGCGAAATGATATATGTTCGCGCTGCTGTTGTTGTAGTGTATCAAGCGTGAATTTTAAGTGAAAACGTTACATGATGTGCGCAGTGAGAACACGCTGGGAAATTGTGTGTGCGTTTTATTTTTTATGTTTTATGGGTTAGTTTTAGCTTTGATTTTGAGGCCTTTCTGTTTTTATGTGGAATACGTGAGTGAGCGGCGCAAAAATCAAGCTTAAATACATGATTTTTAATGCCAATAAATGATTTTAATTACAAACAGTTAGTTGGATGCTACCACAAAAAAAAAAGAATTTGTATTAGCCGCCTTTAAAGTTCTTTTTGGTATGGGTACTGCGCGCTGGCACATAAAAGCCACATAAAAATAGAAACAGAGAGAAAAAATACAAAAAAAAAGAGCTCCGACAAATAAAAACTATGCTTAAATATATATTTCTCGCTTACTTAAATTCCATATAATTCTTGGCCGATAGAACAGCCGCCGCTGCCATAGAGCCTGGCGAAGAGCGCGGCATCGTAAAAAGTGCGAACTGTAAATCATGACAGTTTTTATAACCCGCTCAGAGGCTGGTGGTACATTACTTGGGCCCAGCCTTGGGTCTTACCTGCATTTACTTTATATACAAGTTTTTTAACTTTTTTTGGCTGCCACCGTTTACCTGTTGCTCAGTTAGCGATTTCTTACAACCAGGCGGAAATGTAATTTTGTTACTTTTATTTTTCTTTTATTTCGTTTAGCCTTTTTTACTAGCAAGCAGTTAGAATTTGTATTTATTATTTTCAGATTTAAATTTCATGCGCTTTTTTTAATGCGCAAAGTTTGTCTTGGGCGTTTGGGAACTTGAGCCATTGCCGCCTTGGCACAAATCCCCGCTTGGCCGACATAATCTCCCACCCAAGACAAACTTTGCTTGGGCTTGTCATAAATCGATATAATAATTGCTTATGGAATCGTTCATTGCGGCCGGCTTTGTTGCTGGCCCTGGAGCTGTTGCTGCAGCTTAGTCTAAGACGCGGACATATTTATGGACTAATTTATAGATAGTTGTGGGCCGCTTTGCAGCTGAAATAAGTATTCCAATTTATGTGACGTGCTGGCATGGATTAAATCAAATTCAAAATTGCTTATGCTTACCACATGAAGTATATTAAAACGAAACGTTTAAAATTTGTTTGAGACGTGGCCAAAGCATTCATTGGGCTTAACTGAAGCTAATGAAAATACTTAAATTTAGCCTGAGGAATAGAAAAAAAATCTGGTTTTTAAAATGAATAAAAGTTTTATTGAAGCTGAGAAAAATTGAAGTTCTCTCTGGGTTTCTTCTATGTTTATCCATTTTCTATTGCTACAAGTAGTTTCTGTCAGAGCATACAGTACCTCTCTTTGCGATTCTCAATAGTTCAATGTGTAACATTTATTAAACAACAATTTTCGATTTAACTGCCGAAAATCCTATGTTATTCCCTGAGATGTTCATTAATAGAATGAAAGTATTTGAATTGGTTTCTCAATATTTTATCCGCAAAAAAATGTTACGTATTTCAATTTTGGTGTTTCAATAATTAAATAAAATAAAGTAAATTGTTTTATGTGTAATGTTTGCCGGTCTGTCAACTACCCAATGTCGCCTACAACAAATTGAAATTACAAGCCATTTTGCACACTCGAAACAAGCAGAACCAATTGAATACAACACGCAAAACTGTGAAATTTCAGACAAATTACTAAATGTCAAAACAATATGTGCTGTTAGCCATGTTTCAGTTCTAACTGATGTGTAACTACATCTGGAAGTCCTTAAATGCTTACCATATGCCTCAATCAAGTGTTTAAGTCAAGGCTTATAGTACTATAAGCTATAAGCCTTGACTTAAACACTATATCGTAGGCATAGAAACGGGTTATGCCACGCCCAATAGCATTGCATTTGGACTGCAATTGCAAGCTACGAAACTGAGTCATGCTCAAAGTTCAATTGTTCAGATCCAGATGTGTGAGGCCATACCTCAAATGGACCGTTAGTTTGTCTGGCTTTTTATCAATTGTTCAATTGTTGAGGCTAACGCAAAGTATGACAAAGTGGGCAACATTAACGCTTTGTATGCATCAAAAGACATGTAGAAAACCCGAAAAAATTATGACAATTTCATTCGAAGAACCACTTCGTCAATGTCAAAAAGCTGACGAGGCCCAAGTTTTGTTCGAGTCCCCATTTCCTAACCTGTTGGGATAGCAAGTTCTTTTAAAAAGACATGTTTTTTTGTGTTTTGTTACTTGATATATAACACAAAGCCCTAAGCTGCTCAGAAATAATCGTATAGGCTGGGGTTATAGTACCTACAACCCATATATGACTCTGACAATGCCTAATTTGGCAGCTCGCGCTGGTGACTGTTTCTCGGGAAATAGCTAAAAACTGATTACAGCTGTTGTTTGTTGTAAAACACGAGCTGAATTTGTACATGTTGTGCAACTTTACATTAAAAATCCAGCTCTACGTGTGGTCTTTGAGATCAACCAGCTACAAGAGTGGGACACGTATCGTTTCGGTTAGACTCGGGATGGAGTTGCGGCTGAATCCAGCAAATATTAAAATAGCAGGGATACATAAGGAGCGTATCAAGATATTAGTTGTTCTGAAAAATGAAATTGTAAGGGGTTTACAGAATTTGGAATACTGTTTAAAATAATAATTACTTCACTTTATTTTTTAAACTATTTTGGACTCCAGAAAGGAATGCTTAAATAAGAAGCATTTGCCGCAATTTATAATAAAACCTCGTCTGAAGTATTTACCTATATTTTCTTTTGAGAAAAAGTTGTAACAAATATTCCAAAAGACTGATAAAATTGATGGACCTCATTGACTTTAAGAGTTAGAGTCAGCAAATGCCAAGGAATTTGCTAGAAAACTAATAACACTTGAAAGTTATTAGATCACATATTGTTTATCTTACAACCTTTTTTTATATTTTTATGGCTTCAATTGATGTTTGTAACCACAGTGCGTGACTTATGCTCATAATATGCCAAAGTTGTCACTTTGTTTGCTGTTGGCTACTTTTTCGGTAACAGTGTTGGGCACTTCACAACGGACCGCTTGAATGCCTTGCAGCTTCCCACTACACGATGGCAAGAAACTACGTGTATGACTATCAAACTGTCAAAATTATGACATTTGAAATTTCACGTAACGTAACATAACCGGACAAGAAAGCTGCCAGCAAGAGATCCGTGAAAAACCCCTCGCGTAACCGCCCTGCCAAAGACCAAAGCCACGAACCAAGTGTTTCAAGTGTCAAGCGCGCTGTTTGTTTGTCGGTTTTCGGTTTTGCTTTGGGATATGAAATATTTTCAATTACAGTTCGTGCCAAAACTCTAGAGATCAAATTGTTGTACACAGACGTGTCGGTCGGGCTGTCTGTACTGGATCTGTCAAGAGTGAGCAAAGCGAAAAAAAAAGATAATCATTATATGTACTTATTCAAATTGTTCAACATGAGTTGTGCCTCTTGTTACAAAAAAAAAAAACAGACAGCGTTCGGCGAAAAGTTTGCAGCTCCAGAAACACGCGACAAAAATATAAATTACAATCTTTTTGTTTTACACCAGACGAGTGTAAAACAATCTTGGGCTTCGTCAATGAATGAAACGCGATTTTTTTTTTACAGATTTTATTCTTGTTCATTTGTCGAGCTTGCCGAAAAATAAAATCAAAAGCTACGAGATTTGGATTTTGCTTGCAGGCGAAATGTGAAATGTGAAACCGTAGCAAAAGAGCACGAAATTAAATTTCCGAATTGTTGACTTGGCGTCAAAACATTTTTGTATTTTTGTCATTTAATTGAAATTGAATGATTTGGCATTTTTCTATATATAAAAATACATACTGTTCGTATGTTTGTTTGCATATTAGCCAAGGCTTATGGATTTGGCTAATGCAGCTGCCAAATGCGGCTGACTCATTCGCTTAGTCAGAAACTCAAAATGAAGAATGCTTAAAATTCCAAAAATTGTTTGCATATAAGTTATGCTCAAGTGGGTTGAAATAAAAACAGATGCTTTGAAATGCAATAAAAATTAAAAATAATAAGAAATTTCTTCTCTCGAAATCATTTTGATAGAGTTAAGAAAAAGTACTTAAAATTTCTTTGAGTATTTTTAAAGAATTTTGATTTCGAATATTAGTTAGGCACAAAAAGTCTTAATCCTATATCATATGTTGAATCCAATCAAAAGACCATAATAAACTACTTTTTCTTGAATATTGTTATCCCAGCAAAGTTTTAGCCTTAAATATAACAAGTTTTTTAAATTGAATGAATGAAGGCATGCAAAAAGTTTTTGTAAATAGAGAATTAAATGTCAAGCTGGTTGCAAAGAGAATCATTTAAGTTTTTCATTATCTCAACTTGTTCCTAGCAACTGCCATGATTCGACGATATTAGCTTGGCATTTGCTACAGCTGTCAATAATTTAACTATGACACAAGGCTCTTAATAACTGTCTAGAGGACCGCCCGCAGCGCATTTGACAGTCGCCGTTGCCCACTTCCGTTGCTGATTTGCCCACTTTTGAAATTCGATATTCACGAAATTTTGCGCTTTTCAAGCACATTGCGCGTGCTTTTTGCCAGCGCGAAATCGAATGAGTGCGAGCAGAAGAAGCAGAGCTAGATGTAAAAAAAAAGCTGTTAACTAGGCAGAAACCCCAAAAGAAAAAGAAATAAGAAAAAAAAACACCTCACCGGCTTCACCGTCGGCGCCAGTGCTGACAACGCAATTTCACAGGCGAAAGGTGCTGCTTAAATTGGTTCATTGTGGCCAATAGCCCGCGTTGCCAGGGGCATAAGGGGGCGTGTGTGTAGGGGTTGGGGATTTCTCATTCAATTGATTTATTTCATTGCGCACGAAATTTGCATATACATATGTACATAAGTGCAAAATAATTGATTAGAAAGTGGAGTGCGTAGCTAAGATTTGGTGTGTTTCGTATCTTCTGGCTACACTTTCGCTGGAAAGCAGTGGAGAAAGAAGAAGAGCCAGCCGCATTAAATGTGCATATTTTCATAAGAATTTAACAAGACGCAGCCTACAAATTGTTATTGAAGTGGCAGAAAAATATGAGGAAAAACTTGAAATGAAATGGTATATTAAAAAGCGACAAAGGCCGAACGAACGAACGAGCGAATGCGCAGCTGTCAAGCACTCGAAATCATTTTTCGTGGAAAATGTTTCAAATAAAAGACTTTTCTTCAAGCACGCAAAGTTCTCTGTGGTCTGTGTCTGTTTCTGTGCTTGTGTGCTCGCTCGAAGGCCGGCGCGCGAGTAGGCCAGTTTTCGACACTTGCTGAGGAGGAGGCTGCTGTCAGAGATCCAGACGAACCGAACCCAGTCCCAGTCAGCTAGTCGGTCAGCTAGCCAGCCAGTCTGGGCCAACAACTGGTTGGGTCGGGCCAACAACAATTTGTTTTTCCCCACTTACACTTTAACCTTTTTTCTTTCTTTCTTTCTTTTTTAGGCGGCATAATTTCGGCAACTGTATAAAGCAGCGGGGGGACTGGGGGAAAAACTTGTCACTTGCTTTTCTTATGAAATATGTACGTCAGCGCAGACACACACACACACACACACACACACACACACGCACAACAACTACAACACTTTCAAGTGGTTTGTCAGCAACATTTCAAACAAAGCGTCGGCAACTGCAGTGACAGCATCGAGTAGAAGAAGAAGCAGCAGCGGGCTACAGAGATGAACTGAAAAAATAATATATATAGAGAAACTTGTTTGCATCCTCTAACGATGCTGTGCATTTTGTTCACACATTGACCAACAATGCACTCGCCCGATCCTCCTCTCAACACACACTCTCACACACACACACAAACACATAGGCACACACCCTGTGCACACTACATCGACATTTGAGTTTTTTGTTAGTTTGCAAAATTTGCCCCGAAAAAAAACTAAACTGCAGCTCGTAAAGTTCTATGAAATGCATGCCAGGGATTTACTTTAGGCAGTTTCGGTTACCCTAGTCTGTGCTTATGGGCTTAAACTCAACCAAGTAAAAAGTCTAGGCCAAACATTGCGCACTTGTATAGAAAAAGTGCAAGCAAAAAAGTTGATGGCCTCCTAAGAACAGAATTTAGCGAGTATCTGATGAATTTATAAAGACAACCCAATGTTGCAACGCTAAGTAACTGAGGAAGCTAAAAAGCAGACAGCTAGCAATAACGCGGTTTTGCACGCGTCAAGTGAATCTCTGTTCATTTTAACAATGTGTTTTTTCACCCATATTTCGCTTATGCTGGTGGATTTGTAAAAAGAGCGCTAAATACACCTGAGATTATCTTTGTAACAGGCTGGTACATACAGTACTTTGTAAGGGTCTAGTCAGCTGTTAGTGGGCTGTAAATTATCTTCGCTATTTACACATCACTAGCTTTACAGTGTTGAAAAAAAAAGAGAAGAGCCACTTTTTGAGCAGAGTTTTATAAAAAACGGATATGAGTGAATGTGCTCTGGTACTAAGTTGTGAAATTAATAAAGATACAGATAAAAATAAAAGACTATTACATCTTGTACATAGTCTTTCAATTTGAATGTAAAACCATTGATAACCCAATAAGTTTTTAATACAACTTTTACCCAATTTTCACGCTTGCAGGTGGAATTTACTGTAGACCTAGTAACATTTAAAGGTCTTGACATATTATATACACATTCCAGTCCTGCACAGCTATTGGTTTCTGTTGAATCATGTCCTTGGCAACAACTGCAACGGCAGAGGCAGCTTGCAACTTGGCGAGACAAATTTTTCATAAACATAAAACTCGGCAGCTATACATTTTGATGATTTTAATGGAGAAAAGTGCGCAAAATGATGGCCACAAAACGTGTTGGGAGCTGCAGCAGCAAACAAAACTCTTGCAGCAACTGTGCAGTTAGCGGAATGTGTTGCCAAGCACCTTTTGCATTCTGCATTCTTTTCTCTTTTGGCTTTGCCACACGGCACTCCGGCCACTGCCACCTCTCCTCGTCCCATAAGCGTGCAAAGTGACAACGGCAATGTTCAGGCGCGCGCCCATTTAAAATGCAGCAAGTGTCACCATTGACTGAAACGAGGCGCAATAAATATATATATATACATATATATTTCTACATATAGTTGGTACAGAGGGGAGGGGGGGAATGTGCAAGGGGGTGCACCTGAAACGGGGGCTATATACAAAGTGCCAGTGACTTTGGCTGGTGGCTGGTCTTCGACAGGCTTTATACGGGCAAAGGCATGCGCCGCATATTGGCAACAATGCAGAAAAATAAAACAAAAAAAAAAGTTAAGGAAAAAATTGTAATAAGTTCTACTAAATGATACCCTGCATTATAAAGCTGAAGCTTAGTGTGCATACATTTAGTACAAGAAATTGTTTGATAAATTCAAATTTAAGGGTTTTAACTATTAATTTGAATAGCTTTCTACTTTACAACACTGCTCCAACTTGTATTGCACAGCACTTCTTTTAATACATTACATCTTCTATAATTCGCTGCCATCTTTCGGCAGCAGCTAAACCACCTCTTGCATCAAGTTTTACAGAATATTACGCGTCTTCCATCGTCGCCTCACACTTTGCATGACATTTTCTTACACTGTCGAAGTTGCCAGGCCCCAGACTCGTCATTTAAATAACAATAAAATTTGATGACAAGCATCGTTGCTGGAAAACTCCACACGAACAGCGAGTCCCGTCCCCCTCTCCAAACTCCAAGCTTAATGTTTGCAGTTTCGATTTTGCAGTTTGCTGCGAGCTGATTGGCTTTTGCGTGGCATAATAAAGACATTCGATGCCTTTTTAAGCGTTTCACTTTCGCACGTAACTGTAAAAAGTTTGTAGCATGTCCGGTTGTAAAAATAAATATTATTAAGTTCTCAAAAACCATAGACAGAGGGGGAGAGAGCTGTCTAGACGACAGCTCCCCACCCATCCACACGGCCACACATTGTCAAAAGCGCTTTCCATTTCATAGGGCAATGCCAAGTTTTAATTAAGAAATCGTGCCCAGAACTTTTTATTGGTTTTACACTGAGTGCTTCAAGTATCCAGCCAGCGAGAAGCCACACACACACATTCAACCTTTCAATACCAATCGCAAAGAAGGAACAAATCAATGAATTGCAATTAATCGAAGTGCGAAGCAATTGAAAAACCGCTAACAGACAGCTTTAATGTTTTTAAGATAAGACAAAGAGTTTTTTAAAAAGTTTAAGACTTTATACGGATTATATATTTTAATATATAAGCGGGATACTTAAGAGAGGGTTTATATAAATTTAAGCCATCAGGCTAAACACAATTTTATTGCCATATTAATTTTTTAATTGTTATTTCAATAAAGCATAATCTAACTCAAGTTAAATCCAATTTTTTAAGCTAAAAAATCTTCGATAATTTATATATTAATATAATTCTAATCAATGTCATAAGTTCACAAAAATTCGATAAGGTATGTTAAAAATAAATTTTGTTTAAATACAGTACCACATCTCTGAGCACACTTCGCAATTGCGTTTAAAGCTATTTTCAAATATTTAAACATAAATGAAATAATTTTCAGAAAGTTATTTACAAATCAACAGCCAGACGAAAGTTGGCCGCAAGACACAGAAAGCGAGTAGTAAGAGCGAACGCGGTAGAGGGACAGATGAGAGCAACAGATGAACGAGAAAAAACGCAAAGGCAAACGCGGTAATTATTTTTTAATGTAACAAAATAATATCTGGCCAAAACGATCAAGTCACGCAAGTGCCGAGTTGCCGCCGCCGCCGCAGTGGAAAATTAACATGAGAATAAATAAGAAATTTTCAGAGCCTGAAATCCCAGCCAGACACGAAAGCGTTGCCAGCTCTTTTGGTCCCAGCACGCACCAAGACTGACCGAAAGAATAAAACAGAGAAGAAAAGAGAGGCAAGTGCCAAAAAATGCATGAGTTAGAGAGAAAAGGAAGCGCTTGACCCAGAGAGGGGCTGTAGAAGACTGCATGACGCATGCGCAGCTTCCGTTTGCGATTTGGCCAAAACGATATTGCGCGCAATTCGAAGCTAAAGGAAATAACAGACCGTTAGAATTTGGTATAGCATAGAAGATTTATCACGCTTCCAAAATTAACTACTATCAAATTAAAAATGTCGCCTCGAGTCGCCACAAAAGTCAGCAATTAATCAGTTTACACTTTAGCTTTGGTGATAATTTACTTTTGCCTAGATTTTGTTTGATGTTAATACCCTGTAGACAACACATTTGATGGGCATATTAGAAATTATTATATAAAGTTTGTATAATTGCAACAAGAGAAGACTTTGGAGTCCAATCTTAGTTGAATTTTTTTTAAACAATAATTCTTAAATTTAAAATATATAAAATTATAAAAACATTTTTCATAAAGAAAATATAAATTGAAATTTGGGTCGAATGTTAAATTTTTTAGTTTTTCTCTCTTAAAGAAAATCTATTTTATTCCCATATTTGCAAGCAAATGACGAAGACGAGTTCTTGGAACAGTCTTGAAGTACTTTACTATCTTTTAGAGGGCATCTGCTAGTCAAGCACGCTCGACCCAGATCCCATTTTATTTCATTTTCTTTTTACTTATTCATTTAAATTAAATTTGTCTTAGTTAAAATCTCTTTAAATTTTCTGCTGTTTATAAATGTCTTTGCATTAGCTGGCAGTCAGCTTTTGGTATTTATTTATTTTTTTTTTTTCGAGTCGGTGTTCGTTTCAACACTTGATAATAAGCTGGGGGCAGACCCAATTTTCTCGCTTTGCTTGGGGGGAAAATCGTTTTAAAATTAGTGAAAGTGATTGATTTTTCCACTTAATTTTCAGGTAGACAACATGCATGCATGCCGACTACAAAAGTAATGTCGATAATCAGCGCCCAAATGCACCAAGTGGCCCAGGCCAGACAGCCAAAATGCCAGGCAAATTGGCCATTTGGCGCATGCGTCAAAGCCTTTTACCCTGTTGCTGTTGCATTGTTTGGCTGCATTTGTTGTTGCACTTCCGTCAGCTTTCGGCGTCTGCAGTTTTATGCAAGACAATAAGAGTGGGAGTTGTCTAGAGACTGGGCGGAGTGGGAGGGCGTGTTTGAATGTGTTCGAACGAAAGCGAAGACAGCAAAACTGCCATTTGCCGAAGGGGCACTAGCAACAACAACAATGCAATGAATGAATAATAATGCCCACACATATGATCTACATAAAAGTATAAATTTATTTTGCATAACAATTTCTCTGAATTATAGACTGTATATATTTCTTGAGAGCAAATAGCTTTTAATTTCTTTTTAAGTATTTATTAAAGAGACAATTTGGAGACTTATTCCTTTGTATTCCACTGCAAAGTGTTAATACGCGCAGGAAAAGCAGCGAATCAGCATTAAGGCAATGCTAAGCAATATTAAAATGTTAGTCTTAAATTTGGTAATTCTTAAAGTATAACAATTTTAATAATTACATTTAATTGATATACATATTCGATACAGATATTTGCATGCACATTTTGTTGATATTTTCACAGCTGCCACAGTAAATTGCAATGTTAATTATATTTACATTGAATATTGTTTATTTATTCAACTCTGCCACACATGTGACAGACTCTATGCAATTTTATTTAAACACAACGAAAAATCCCATGCAAATTGCATACTAAACACCAAAAACCAATTCCAAATATTCAACATGTTGACAAGTATTTTAAAGCCCAGAGAATTCGCAATTGAAACATCTGATAATTGTTGTTGTTTCTAGTCACATTTGCGACGTTAAATGGTTTTACAAAAATCCGGGCTCAAAAAAAAAACAGAAAAGAAGGGCAGCATATTTGTTGTTTTGTTGGGCGCCGACGGGGCTTAACTAAAATACTCGCATTGAATGCGCTTTGTGGCCCACTACAAATTTGCATAAATGCCATGGAAACGGCAACAGCAACAACAATAACAACAACAATAATCAGAACGGTGGCAACAACAATTGGCACAATGAGCTGCTAACAATGCAACATGTTGTCGCTGTTGTTGTTGTTGTTGCTGTTGTTGTCGCTTGTCGTTTGGCATGTTGTGAATTATGTTTGGTATTTTGACCAGCTCTCAAATAAATTCAGGCAACAGCCACAATTTTAAAGGACGGTTCTTTGAACCAGTTTCATGTCAGGTATTATTACACTCTATAGTTTTCATATTAGAGTACCTAACGAACAAACCAAACATGCAACATTCAATGCTATTTTTTAATTGCCTCCCTCCCAACAAAAAGGCAAAAGCGATTATAAACGTAGGGTTAGATTTCTAAAATCGGTTTATGCATGTTATATAGGGTATATAAATTGTATACGGGCGCGTGATACTGATACTGATACTTTTACTGAAAACAAAAATATTGTTAAGTTAAAAACTAGTTTTTGATTGGTTTTTATTATAAGAAAATACTTGCACAATGGATCTATTTGAGGGAATATTTTCTATACATCATTTCGGCTCGTATAAACTTAGTATGTCGAAGTATTTCAAAATATTTTATTTTTATATTGCAATGAAATAAATATATCCAGGATCTATTAAAGTAAATATTTTTTTTTACATACTTTTCCTATTTTCGATTCGACTAATATTAACCCAAAAAATTTTCTTTAATTTACATCAATCTTTAAGAGCATTCAAAGCACATTGTTAAGGTCCGTGACTTTATTTTCTTTTTGTTCAATTTATCGATTTTGTTGACGTGCTACGGTCACATTAAAAGTTCTCTGACCGGGTGGCCAAAACGATGGCGTGTCATCGCTGAAAATGTGTTAATCTTTGGAATTTAGTCAAACGTTCGCCTTTAATCATAAATATTGCTGCAAATTGCCAACGCAGGGGTTGGACTTGGCCGGAGCAGGGGCTCCGACTGTCGAGTACTTAAGAGTTTGGGGAGGAGCAGGAGCAGGAGCAGCGGCCAGAACTGCTTGCTTGGCCACTCAACCACCAAACGTGCCCAGCTGGCAGCGTTTGCTGCTGCAACTGCTGCTCTTGCTATTGTCGATGCGTAGCCACTGAAGAGGCCGCCACCGCCAGTTCGAGTGGGACAACCCACCACAAACTACAACTCATGCACGCACAAAATTTGTCGATTGCATCCCAAAACTGGCGAAATGTCAACGGGCCTGAAGTTCGGAGTGCACTTCACAGCTCTGCGTTGCACTGGCGACAAAATGCAGTTGCTGTTGCAACACGACAGCAAGAGGCAGAATGGGGCAGGCTGTATGCCCAATGGGACACTCGAGCGGCCCTTGGCACCCTTTAGCTGCAATGTAAATCAATGCAATAATTAAGAAAAAATTGTGGCTACCCTTGCGAAGGATATTATTTAAATTTCAAGCAATGTGTAGCTCATTAAATAAGTCGCTTTTAAGCCCATAAAATATCCTCACCAGGGTCTATCACATGAATCAATATGACTCTGGCTATAAGAAGTCATCTTTCCGTTTAAATATCTAGAGAAATTATGTTACACATTCCTCAAAGATGACCTTATTATAAGATATAGCTTACACACGTACTAGCGCAAGCAATACTTTACAATTCAATTAATTGTCTTTGTTCTCTTATATTTATAAAAACGATCTACAAATGACAACTTGGATATTGGAATAGAGTTATTCAAGGAACAAGTTTTGGGTATTTGCAGATCTTTAGATCTCACGCGTTATTTTATGTTTGACAGGATATTTCTTTAGGTCATACTATATCAGACATGCCTATCTCATACTCAACTAAATCAAATATAACTGTTATCCATGATTATATCATAATTGACTATGTCATACTTGACTATATCAAGTATGCCTATATATCATCTCTACATACAAGTGCATTCGATCTTCGGCTAAAATAACCTGAATTTTCCCTGATTTTTATATAGTCCATACGTGTGCGTAGGGCACGCATGAAAATGCAGCCCTATTCGTGCAGCCTTCCTAACCAATCCCCCATTCGAATCCCCCTACCCAGCTGGTCCAACCCTTTTGGGCACATTGGTCGTTAGCATAGCTGCAATTAGACAGCCTTCAGCAGGGTCTTTGCAGCAGCCTCTGATGTGCTTGACAAATGTGCGTAAAAGTTCATGAATTGTAATTGGGGGCGGGGCAGTGCAACAAATACAATACCAGCACATGTGCTTTGTTATTGCTGTTAATTAGTGAGTGCAGGAGAGGAAAACAAGAAGAGCAGGAAGCAAGGCGAGTTTCAAGGCTCTGTTCGTGGCAACTTCCTAGGCTAGGGCAGCGGCGCTTACTTCTAAAGGCGCCGCTCGCCAACGCCGTCGTTTCGCACTCCAATGAGAATTTTCGTGTAGTGTGTCGATTTTTTTTCTAATTTTTTTTCACATTTTACTCATGTTTTTATATTCTCTTTTTTTTGTTGTTGTTTTTTTTTTGAGCTGCAGAACGTGCAGCAAGTTGGTCACGTCCATGGTTCTGCGTCTGGATCTGGATCGGGGCATTGCTTGAGTTGTTGTTGTTGCAGTTTATGCTCTATTTAAATGCTTTTTATTTGCCATGTCTGGCGTTTGAGTGTTACAACTAGCTCGGGCCGTAAAAACAGGCAGCTCAACATGTTCTACAACCATTTCGCAGTCGGCCGATCTAAGGCTAATGCACTTTGACCTGAACACACAGCAGCAGCAGCCGCCGCCGGCCAACATGTAAGGCTTCAATATGTTAACTGGCATAGTAGCTCAGGTACCTTCAGAATAAATTCTACAGAGTTCTTTAAATATAGAATATATACATCAAAATTCAAAAAAGTTTATGGTTTACTTCAAAACAAAAAATCCACATGTTTAGGTGGAAAATTCATGGAAATTAACAGTTAAGTTTGACGCTCTTGGTGAAATACAAAATTGGTTAACCGGATTTTTAGCTCAGGTACGTAAAGAATATATTATATGCATATCTATAAATATATAGTTTTTTTTTTAATAACAATCCATCTTTCTGAATGGAAAATTCATGGCGATTTGCAATTAAGTGTAAAGCTCTTGGTAAGCCATTTGTTAACTTGAATCCTAGCTCGGGTACCTAGAGAATAAATTCAATTGAGATATACAAATAAATTTTAAAAAATCCATCTTCCTAGGTGGAAAATTCATTGAAATTTCATTAAAAATCCTGTATTTAATATATTTATTTAATGGAAAATTTGAACACATTTTGCATTTATATTTTTGTAAATTAAATAATTGCTAATTTTTAGCAATTGTCTTTTGTTGCTCAAGCGAACAATCCATTTTGTAATGAATTCACAATTTAAAATAAAGCCACATAACAGAAAAATTAAATTAATGCAGAAATTAAAATAAAAATTTAAAATATAAAGCTGCCCTTAACATATTGGAAGAAATTCTTTTGACACGCAATTAAATTAAATTAAATTAAATTGAGCAATTCGCGTTTGTAATTCTATGGTTCTTGCTGTTGTTGTTTTTGTGCGAACGCAGCGAAAATTACAAAAGGTGGCAACAAACATTTCAGCAAGAACAACAAAAACAATCTTATTAGCATGATGATTATTAATTAATTGAAAAAGTGAATGAAGCGTAAAATGTGCAATGAATAATGTAGCAAAAAAATAAACAAGAGCAGACCAAAAAAAAAAAGCAGACTACAGCTGCGGTTCAACAAAAAAATAAAAAACCAACAAGACAAACAATTGCGCACAACATATGCGATGTGTTGTCAGTAATAATAAAAATATTAAATACCACAACAACAAAAAAATGCATATTGATTAATTTATGCAGTTCGATTGGCTGGCAAGTTTAATACTGTTCAGAGATTACAAAGGGAATTCAATTACTGCACTTACTGCAAATGCTGTTAACTTGAAATGAGTTTCAGTTCGTCACGCTGTCAACTTAACTGAAATTTTTATATTTGTATCTAAAGTTATTTAACAAATTTAAATACAAAAATATATTTAAAATCATGTAACAATAAAATATTTCACTCAAGGCAACTTTACCTCGTTTAAAAGCGCGTAATATTTATGTAAATTAAATTTTAAACAAACGTAAATCAACAACATTCCATGTGCAAACGGATTTTTTAAGTATGCTCTGCCATTTAACTTTTACAACTTAACAATTTGTAATCTTACTTTAAGAATGGTTCACTGCCAACATTTGCTCATCAACATGGTCGCACCGCAGAGATATAATTAAGACAGCCAACAATTTAAGAGTCCAACACCTCGGAACAGTTAAATAATCTACATAAATATATAAAATATTAACATTTTAAAAACACTATAATTAGTTTTATAAGCTCAGAAAGCCTCTACTCTTTTTGTTTGTAGCTGAAAATGCAATCTACTATGTATATTATTAACTATTACATCAAGCTTAAGCATCTTAAGACTTGTGTAAGCCCAGTTAAAGCCAAAGAACTTGCGATTATAAATTTTAAAATAATTTTCACGCAGTTTGTAATACCTTCTTATTTTTTTCCTGGACGATGCGTTCACTGACGAAGAATTGCAGCAAATTTGCAAGAAAAAGAGTGAAAAACTGCGAACTGGCGAGGAGAGAAGCGGGGGGGCCGGGTTTAGTTTATAGAAGTTCCATGAGCTTGGCCTGGCAGGCTGTGAAATTTATTAAGCGCAAAACTATAATTAAAGCAAAGTAAAAATTATTAAAGCAACAGATGAGCGAGTAGACTGCAAAGCAACAGCAGCAGAAGAAGAATTGTATCTCAAACTAGTTCTGCTTAGTTATACCCTGAACCCATTGAAAATGTGTGGAAGAGGTATATTGGTTTTGAGCATACGTATTTAACAAGCAGCAGCAGGAGGAATCTTCGACCCGATTAAGCATATATATTCTTGGTCAGCATTAAAGGGCAAGCCGTCTTTCCGAACATGACGATCTCAGAGTAAACAAGACCTTGAGGTTTTTAATTTTACATGTACCTTCTCCTATTGTCTGCGCAGTTCGAGTTGCTTTTAAATTATCGATAACTTTTGCTGTTCATACAAAATCGATATCAATCGATAATGAAATTCTGTTTTTGAGCATATTTCGGAGCCTTTACGCGTCATACAGAATATTGTATATTTTTTTTTGAATACTTAGTCTTCGGTTTTGATACTTACACACCTTTGAATGCCATATTTATGCGCTTAAAATATCATAAAATACGCACAACAAGCATCCGAGTTAGAAGATGTTAGGTTGATTGTTTCTAATGGCGGCTTGGCACGGAGCCTAGGGTATATCCTAGTTTGTCGCCGCCGACTAGAGTACTCTTACTTGTTATCAACCTGTTGTTGCGTCTACACAGACACCAAAACACACACACACACGCAGAGTGGGATAGAGCTATATAGAACTATAGCCATATGGTTAAAGATAGGCGCAGAGTGGAGTGCAGCGTTCTTGGTTCGCCGCAAAACGTTTTAATTTTATGCAGAAATCATAAAAACGCGTCAGGTAACAAGATAGTTGCTCCTCTACACGGTTAATTGTATGGAGTTTTGCGGGCCACTGAAAAATGATGCAAAGTCGAATATTTTAAAAATGTTTCTCGGCTGCCAGCGCATGCGCAATTACGCCACAGACTAGCACGGGGCAAGGCGTAGAGGGAACAAGTTTGGGTCTGGTTTGAGTGTGTGTTTGTTTGTGTGTGTGTGTGTGGCGTTTGCCATGGAAGTCGTAAATAAGCCGGCTCGGGTATTGTTTATAGTTAACACCTAGAGTTGGCTTAAAGTTTAAACAAGACTTCCTGTGCCAGGTTCAATGCACCAACTTGGCCAAGTTGATCTATGAAGTAAGTTTTAGCTTTTTGAAAGGGTTTATTGTTTTTTGCTTGATTATTAGGCAGCATTATGCGTAGCGTTATTGGAACAATTAATTAGCATTAACTGATTGAAACTTTGGCACACATTTCACAGCTCCGGGCGCTACCTCAACAGAACCCGCAGCATTTCTGGTAGCAATGGCAACTCTACTTTTGTAACATTTATTGGTGCCAAAAGCGCGTAAGCAACAACAATTACAATGTTTGAAAATAAATAAGAAAATAGAGTTAAGGTATATTAAGCCAGGCGATACCCTGTGCAAAATGTGAGTATCGAGAAATCCCTGTATCAAAAGTCGATTCATAAATTCAAAAGAACAGAGCATATTAACTGAACAGAGCAATTAACAGACGAGACAACAATTTTTTTTTTGCTTGCTGCAGATACCCCACAGCTGTTAGATGCTACAGCGTATTCAAAGCCCACTCTCATAACTATATGTATATTCATATGGCATAATGAATTGCTTTTATATATATGTATATACTTATATTGCATAGTTAAGTATGATATAGTATAGTGGCTTTTGCTTTGGTTTGAATTTTGTTCGGCTGTTTTTATTTTCGATCGACGCCGCCCGCTGCGCCGCTCGGGCTGATGAAGTAGTTTCTGTGTCCGCGGCCACAAAGATTCGCGTGTCCAATTCTCAAAGTCCAAGTCCAAGGCGGCATGAGTAAGTGTTTTGCTTAATTGCCTATGGCTTATTAGGCACCACAGCAGCGAGAGGCGAGAGAATAGTCAAATTAATTTCGATAGACTGGCAGCAACAATCGAAGCAGCCGCGTTCCGAGATTTCAGTGTCTGTGCGTGGTCCCCCTCTAATGATGATGGCGTTACGAATTTCGACTGCCTGCATTCACCGACAGCCCCAAACAACAACAACAATAAAAGCCAACACTAACAACTACAAACAATTACAAGCGAATAAGATACGAAAAAATATGTATATGTATATATAAACTTTTCTTGAACCATTGTCTAGCCACAATAGAATTTTGAGCGGTGGTGGCAATCGAACGAACAATGCAGAATCATTAATTAAATTTCTTGCCAATGCTGAACTATTTGACCGAACGCTATACTGATCAGAAAGGCAGGGGGCGTGGCAGCCACAACAAATGTAACCACAAAGTGAAAGAGCCAGAAAATAAAAATAAAATAAAAAATAATAAAATGGAAATTGCAATTGATAGCAGAAAAGCGCTTTGGAACAAGCAACAAGACACAATATTTCAATGGATCTTTCAATTATGACATAGAAATCAATTATTAAAGTTTTTGAACTTAAAGAAAATGCAAGTAAATGTTTGTCTTGAAATATTCCTGATATTTCTCAAACTTCTCACTTTTCAAACCAAAAACTTGCTTAATTTTAACTCTTGTAATGTCAAATACATTTGTTCCCTTTTTCCCTTTAAATATTGAATAAAGTTCTTTAGGATTTGAAAATACAATTTTTTGGGAAAATATTCCATATTTATCACAGAGAAAACTTGTTGCTTATTTTCCGATATTTACGAAATTTCTAGGGCTCAAAATTGCCATACAAAAGTAGTTATATTCTAATGCACGAGGGTCTACTTTAAGAAAAGGGGAAGAATAGGTAGAGATATATGGAAATCGAGATATTCTGAATCTATATATGCTATACAAAAACTTGCAACCAAGCGATATATATCGATTTTCTGTAAATAGCAAAAGGGTAGAAGAGGAAATGGAGAAGAGGAAAGGATAACAGATAGAAAAGGTCAAGCTAAATTATATATTGATCGACACAACTATTGTAAGATTCCAATAAATACATCAATCTTCAAATATTAAAATCTTTATATGACGATTTTGCAGCTTCACTAAGTATCTGAGAGATGTAAGGTATGTGAAATGTGTGGCAAATTGGCGGATTTGAACGGTCTTTTGCCTTTCTATTGCCGCTCTACATATCGTCTGTCAAATTAGAAAAGAAATAACATGCTCAATTATAAAGTGTATTTCCCAGCAAATATTTCTTTTTTCGGAGATCTTTTTCCGCTCCGCTTTAAAAGTCATTTTTTTCGCTGCGTAATTCACGCAAAAGCCGCATAAAAGTGCATGAAATTAGGCGGAAATTGAAGTCGAAATAGGAACTATGAGTTGAGGCAGACAGTAGAGTAGAGTAAAAATTATGAATGGCCCGACGGGTGCGAGTGCTTTTAAAAACCAATTAATAAATTTTTAATGTATGCGCTCTGCAGGTTGCGCCAGAGCCGCCTACCGCGAGGTGTGGAAAAATTGTGTTGCCTCTTATGTTTATTATGCAGCGCCCTGCATGGGGGCGCAGAAGTGGTAAGAGGAGGAGCAGCAGGTCGAAGTAGAAATGAGAAAAAAAAGTTTCGCTGGGGTCGCTCTCGGGTTCTTACCCAGCCGACGCCACACAGCACGAGTTGTCAGTGCTTCATTTTTCTTGGGCTTTGCATTGTTTTCGTGAAAAATTAAGTGTGAACAATTTATTGAGAAATTTGTACAGGTGGCACCTACAACAACAACAACAACATTGAGAGCCATGGCATGCAGCGCTGCATCCGATTGTTAAATGACTTCATTTTGTTGCACAGCGCGGCACAGAACCAGATCGCTTGGCTTAATGAGCTTAAGCTTGCACCGAACTGTTGCACGGCTGAGGGGGATCAAAAGACGGTCTTAAACGGCTGCAGGAATTGGACAGCTGTGCGAATGCAACTCAGCTGAGAATGGATAGATAATAATATGCGAAAACTTAAATATAACAGTTTAGCTAGTTTAAAGAATATATTTAAAACCTAATCGAAGAATCAGTAACATAGATATATAGAGAATAGTATATTTAAAGCCGTAAAACTGTCGAAAAACGCGTGATAGTGTAAAGTATATGTATGTATGTGAAAATACATAGACATACTGGAAGATATAGATATAGAGATACGCGATCTCTGCCTAACAAAGGTCGGAGATCAGATGAACTTCTTCAGCAAACATAATTTAGAATTCAAAGTTATAATTATATAAATAAAATAAAAAGGATAGGCATAAATATACAGATATATTAAGTCATATCATATAACGCTGCAAAATATTAAACACTCAATTTAAACCTTTGAGATGCTTCTGTGTGCTCTGATCATGCCATTGGAATTTGTCTTTTGTCCACAAGTTAATGAACGAAACAGATGCCAAGAAGCGACTCAGATCGATGAGGGCCTATAATAAGCCAAACAAGTCTATAAGAGCAGCAGCTATACCAACAACAACAACAACTTGGTAGAGAACTGTTGGCCGGGCTGACTGCTGTCTGGTTGGTGGTTGGTGGGGCTGGCGTATGTGGAGCACTGGCTGATCATGTCACAAAAGTTGATAACGGCGATTACTTCATATGGTTGGCATATTGTCGAAGCTGCGATGGCACAGGTACCCCTGGCAGAGGCATGTGGCATGTGGATTGTGGGGCAGGTATATGAACAGGACGCTGCTGTTGCCGCTGCTGCTTCTGCTGCAAGCGGCTGCATTTGCCCCGTCGCTCCACATGACACATGAGTAATGGCCACGCAGGCAAATTTATGACAAGTCACATTTCTGATGTGCTCGTTTATCAAAGGCCATAGACAGGCGCAGCGGCTATGGAGTTGAGAGTTCCAAATCAGTATAACCAGCTCGCTCTCTCTATCTCTCGCTTCTTCTCACCGTGACGGGCACGCGTGACAAGCCCGGTTTCCCACATGAGCCACTCTACTCGAGTTAATTATAAACGACGAGCATGAGCTGTAGCTAGACTCGAGTACAAAAGGAAGCGCGCTAGTCAAAGCCGTTGACTAATCCCGTCTGACTGATCAAAAAAGAGCAGCCCGTCGGGCAGAGCATGAACTGGATTGGCGGGGCATGCAACTTCCTATTAAGTTGTAAGCAAGGTCAGACTGACCGCCTGGTGCACACGACTTGAACCTTGGGGCCACATAAATTCGCCAGGCCGCAAATCACGTACAAATTTGCTGCTTACCACCCACCCGCGTATCCCCTCCTCCCTGCCATACACAAATATTTCCTTTGTCTAGCGCCAAATCAGCAAAGCAATTCATTTTATGCGCCTCGAAAGTGCAAGACTCTGCTCCGATCTTCACACATTATCGACGTAGCCCGAGGCCGAGGAGAGTCTTCAAGTTTGTGGCCGCGTCTGAATGACAATTCGCGGTAATAAGAAATCCAAATGGCAGCTCGAAATATCTCGTAAATGCTTAAAACCAATAATAATAAAAATACATGAGCGTGGGCAACGGCGACGACTGCCACTAAGCAACATTCAGCTGCCCCAACTGCAACTCGAAAGAGACAAACGATTAGATCACAATGCAAAAAATAAACAATAAGCCAATGCACAAAGACAAGATACTCTGTAAAATCCACCACATTAAGAGCTTAACTGTATGGTTTTAATAAAATATAATCATTCAATAGATTGCCATATACATAACTAAAATTGAAATTTAATTTCTGTAACTCTCAGATAAAAGAATCTGCTAAGCCCATTTAACCCCATGTGCCTCATTGAAAAAAGCAGGGTATACAAAAGAAACGTAGAAATTCTCTGCTGGTTAAGCTTAGCAGCGGATTGTTACGTTTTTGCATAAACTGTTTGGTCCATACTCAAAGTGAAAAATAAGCAGACTGCAAAGAGATATTATATGCCTGGAAACGAGAAGCATGGACCCAGGCTGGCGGGCCGGGCGGAGCGGGGCAGCGCGTTCTGTGGACAGCGGTCGGTTCCGTTGCGTTCGAGATGCCATCGTTCTGGGTAAAGAAAGCGGCTGGCTCCGTTGTCTGTCCGTCAAACTGGCCGCAACAGTCTGTTTGTCTGTTATATATTGTGTATGAGTTGGATGGCGAACACCTACGTGTGACAAAAGTGTTGCCACACTTTTGTTTGATTTTTTTGCTTTTTTTATTTTTTGGCCAGCATGTGGGTTACATTGTGGGCCATTAGCACGCACTGGACACTGCTGGAGGAGAGGTCTTCCTGTACCATTCAGGCTCTTGCGGGCCACAATCATGATCAAGCCATGACAAATTCTGTTGTCTTGCTTTAGTTCTGTTGCCTTCGAGTCTGACTGGGAGTTTCGCCTTGGACCTGGAGTCCGTGTCTCTGACATGGTTTGTGTGTGGGGCAGCTCAGATCTTTAAAATGAGATCAAAGCAAACTGCGAGCTTACAAAGAGCGAACCACAGATTAATCTAAAGAACATTTCCGAGTTTTATGTATGGCTATATGAATTAAGAGTCTAACACACAGACTAAACTGCAGGATATAGGCAGTTAAATTGAGTTATCCACTATATTCGTCCAGAAAATTTTCACAGCTTAAATGTACACTTAACTGTGTTCTATGTACAATATTTACAAGCAGCTGCATTGAGATTAGATATTGGAACTTCGAGCTTGAAATTTCGTGCTGCGCAATTGACTAAGCTTTTAAAATGAAGCATACTATAACGACAGCATGCCTCAATAAATTATGTATGCACACATATTAAATACCTAATATATTCAATAAATCGTGTATTTGCAGCCCGCACACAGCCTCAGCTGGGTCGGCCAGGTCCTGGCTTAGTCTGGAATGAGAATAAAAACAGCAGAAAAAAAGAAATCCTGTGAACTTGCAGCTTGCAGAACTTGCAACTCGCTCTCACGGTCACTTGTCAGCGTTGGTGTGCTCGCTCCTCACGCTTGTGTGGCTTTCAGATTTTAATATTGCCACACCACATTACAATAAGCAGCAGCATATGGGGCACCACCTGATGCGGTGGCGAAGACGGCGGCGGCGGCGGCGGCGGCGCCTCATCAAATATGCGGCACAAATGATATTGAGAGCGAAAAACGCCGTGCAACTGACAACAGCTGCGATAAATTTCACGCTTCACTGGAAAAGATGGAATTGAGTGAGATTCATTCAAAAGTCAACGCCCAAAACTACGCCCACGCCCCATGCAACAGCTCGTGATTTTCATAATTCAAATTGAGCGTGTCCGGGCTGCGGGGTCGGTCATAATGAAATTCGCTTTGTTTTCTTTGGGCAAGGCAATTCCTTTTATTTAAATTTTTTCTTATATTCTCCATTTTTTTTTATTTGCTTCCAAGTGCAAATGCCATTCAAGCAGAATAATGCAATATAAACTGTTGCAGCTTGAACGCAGCTACTCAACCGAGCATGCAGCAGCAGCAGCAGCAGCAGCGGCAGCAGAAAGGAGCAGCCGCAGGAGCAGGCGTTGACAAACCAAGGACCAAGGGGGCATGCGGTATCTGGGCTTACTTGTGTACTCCAGCTTGAAGAGGCGTCTAGTAAAATATGAAACCACAAAAGAGTTGGGAAAAGGAATCGTTCATGTCAATTATTCCAGTTAAGTGAGCAACAAACCAAAGGCGCAACTCCTTGCGACGCTTCCCTCCCCTCCCTGTCACACAACTCCATTCACTTTGGCCAGTCACATTTTATCTTGAGCAAAATTTCTAAGGTACTTGAAAGGGAGCAGAAAAAAAAGGGCTATCATAATGTAGGACACAAATTGAAGCTGCCTTTAAAAAAAGAGTCTACAAATTTGCAAATCCCAGAGAACAATAAAGACAGCTTAAATGGACAGCAATGTTTATATGTCTAACAAAAACTTGCATAGTCTTTGAAAAGATTCGTCTAAAACTCATTAAGCTTTATTAAATTTATTACAGGGCATCTACTAGTCGCGCATGCTCTTTAAATCCTTCACTCTTTAACTGCATTTTGTGCAGTTAAAAAAAGAAAATGAAATGCTTAGGCTGGCAAAAAATGTAATTTAATATAGGTGGAGAGCGTCAACTTCGAGAGCAACGTTTAAAGACGATGCAAAAATAAATGTTATTTTTTTTAAAGAGTTCTAGAGTTCCGCCTGCATAAATTGCAGCTCCAGAAATCACGCAGATTACGTAGAACTCGTAAAAAAAAATACAAGAAAAGCAAAAAAATCAAGCAATAATAAAAACGACAGACAATGACACAATGAAGACGCCCAGGAACATAATAAAGCAATAAACGTCCTTAAGGATAACAAACATATACTCAAAACAAAAACACAAACAGAGGAGCCTGGCGGGGACCTCTCTATAGCTTTGACCCTCCCTCTCAATCTCTCTCTCTGTCTCTCTCTCTCTCTCTCACACACACAGTCTCTATCTCTCTCTCAGAGGCAGATCAGATGCTGCAGCTGACAGCGCTGCGGCTCAGACTGCGGACTCGAATTTCACATGCAATCGATGACAAATTTATGACTTTCAATGAGTTTTTAGGTCTCTCAACTGGGCCTCTTCTTGTTGTGGCTCATATTTCTGTCAATTTGTTGCCACAAATTGAGTTATTTTATGTGGAGCTCTTCGAAAATAAGAATGCATCCACACATATCCTGCAGCTGTCCTGGCCCTGCATTTAAGTATCTATTTCACGCATTTGCCAAAGATCAAATGCCGAAGGCAAGTGTTTAAATCCCACTTGAATAATGGAGTTGCTTAAATTGTGCCTCCCGAATTGTTTCCGCTGTTTCAAGCACCGTTTCCGCTGTTTCTGCATAAAAGTACTTAAGATCAAATGATTTTTAGTTGCTCCTTTGAGAGCAATTCAAGCCAAGCAAATAGCTGAAGCCTGAAAGGGAGTTGCTTGCATCTTTAAAATTAAGTCAAGCAGAGATTTATGCAGACTGACAAACTACGTAGCTGTTCAATATCAGGAAGTGTCCGTTCCCCCTTCTAATCCACCATTTTTTCAACTACAAAGGCAAAATTATCCACAATACCTACTCCAAGTTCAACTGCACTGCATCAACATCATTTAAGTGACTGCTGATCCTGAAAAAGAAGTTCTAATCCCTGCCAGCTTTTCCTTTTCTAAAGTCAAAACAATTATTTAATAGGCCTCTCGGTGGAGATGACCCTTATCGTGTAAACTGACCTGCTTTACTTAACTAAATCTAAAGTAACCCAGCGCTACCGAACCCAACCTTACTTATCTTACATAACTACTATGACTAACTTAACAGAATGTAAACGAACCGAACCTTACTTATTTAACCTAATCAAACTTAACCTAACCCAACATAAGCGAAACGAAACTCACCTAACTTTCCATATTATCTTATTCCATTTTTTCCTCTGCATTTTAAACATGTGAATATAATTAAACCTTCAATTCTATTAGGGTAGGGATACCTAACACTCTCCTTTGACACATACGCAACCAACTTTAAGTAAACATTCCCCTAGTCGGCTCACAACATGGTAAACCCTTTCTCTGAAATATTTCATATATCGCATTTTGGTATTTATCCATTGCCCACACCACACGTAGGCAATTCCTTTCAAGTGAAACCCGGTCTGTTCCCACATATTCGTAACTAAAATGGCTTTTTAAGTCCACACAATGCCACGCCCTGTCAAAGGCGCAATCAGTTAGGATCTAAGTGGAAATGCATTTTCACAATATCCGCACATGCATACAAAACCTTAGCTACCAATGGATATATGTACATATACCTTTATATTTCGCTGTATAATGAAAACAACAGCAACGCAGACTTAAAATATGCAACGGGCTAGCAAAAACAAGCATAAGTATTTTAGTTCTTATTTGCATGCTCCCGTCCAGAGAATACCCTGTAATTAGCTTCGAGTTGCTTTTGCATAATCCGCCATACGTCCCAAGTATAGCTAGAAAATCTTAAATATTAGAAATCGATCGACCTACAAATTAAAAAAAAAATTGTCAGTGGTTCGATTTAAGGTTTAAACTAAGTCCTTGCCGCTCGTAATCTTGGTTTATTTACATTCATAAGCCCAAGTAGTGGTGCATACTTTGGTGTGTCAAATATTTGTAGAGCTTTAATTTAACATTTTAAATTTAAATATATAATTGTCCTTTCCACAATATAAGAAGCCATTTATGAATAAATAGGGTTCAGTTCTGGGTTTTGGCTTCTTATTGTAAAGCAACTGATTTGGTTCTGTTCGTCTGTTCGTTGTGAAGTCGATTTGCATCATTAACTCAAAATTTTGGCAAAAATAAATCAAAGCAAATTACCAATAAAATTAAATAAAATGAATTACAAATTTGGTGAGTCCAGCATTTAAGATATCTGTAGTCGACGCAGCTATTGATGCTAATCAAGAACTGACTGACTTTATAGGCTTGATGATCGCCTGTTGCATACGAATATACCCATTTCAGCAATTTTTCAATGGGCACAGGGTATACAAAGAAAAAACAATAATAATGCAACACAAGGGCCCCGTGCAACAGCGAGAAATGAAAACAAGTAGCAAATAGCTCAAGACGCCACAAAACGCTAACGAAGTTTTTGCCTGGCCTGGAAGTGGAGTGGACTCTTGGCTGGCGGGGCTGATAAAGCAGCCTGATAAGCGACACGCGACCGGGCCAGAGTCCAGGCGGCTGGCCGGCGGCACAGGTTGCCCCGTTGTACAGTTTGTTTTATGCCCCGCAAATTGGTTTCAGCTCTGGCAGGTGCCGTGTCCAGCTCAGCCGGAGCAATCCACACACTCGCACACACACACACGCACACCTAGCCGCACACCCGCACAGAGTCACAGCAGCGACTTGCCGCTGTCACTTAGACGCCACATGGCTGTCGCTTGGGCTCGCATATGCCACCAAAGACACGACCGGAGACAAAGTTGCTGCTGTCGAGCGTTTGTTGCAGTTGAAAAGACTAGACAAACACGAGCTCCAACTGCTTGCAGCGGCCGTGTCTTAGGCGCAATGTCTGCAGTTCCGTTTTGTGTACCTATGTCAGCGACCCCATGCCCACACCCCCACCGACCACCCTCTGCCCGGCGACAACACACACACAACAGACAACACACACAACACAGCCGCACGGCGACGAGTCTTATATTAATTGTCACGCATATGTCTAACCCCGGACGACCCAGGCCACAGACAGACCTCAGCCGCCGTTGCGCATATTTTTGGGTCTATTGAGAAGAAAAAACCACAAGAATGTTACCAAAAGTGTTTTGCAGCTATGCCAGACCAGAAAACACATACACACACAAACATACATATGTACACATAAGAAACAACTACTACTGTTGCTTGTTATACACTACATTTTTCGGGCATATGAGAATTAAATATAGAGCTTCTTAAAAAATATATGTACATTATGTTACTATTATTATGTTTGCTTTAATTATAATTTTTAATTTGATTCCATCTATCTTTTAATTTATTTAATTAGAATTCTTTTTAATTTGATATTGCCTATATTTCAACTGCTTATTTCCCATTAAACATAAGTGAATATTTTTGGTCTGATTGAAATTCTTTTTGTCAAATACTAATTGTCAAATCTTTAGTTGGACAGTTTCCAATTAATATGAAGTTTTACTTCTTCAGACTTCCAACTGATTGTTTTCTAAATTACGAATATTTTTATCCTCGCACTTTTCCAATTAGTGTGTTCTCTCCATGTTCTCTCCATTATTCTCTTCAGCCCAATTTCCATATATCGAATCGCATTACAAACTTTCATTTTTAGTTATATTGCACCGTGTCACAAAGTAAAATCTGTTTTATTAGTCATTGTTATAGCGCGTCCTCCATGTTCACTTATCTGGTACAGATATGACTTTAGCTGCTTTAGATCTGCCCTTAGACTTTCTTGTCAGAGTATCTGCCATTCGCATCTTTTTGATAAGCTCGCTCCATTGTTTGTGTTACAATTTTTGTGTGTCATTTGTAGGTGGGGGCTGCAATGGGTTAATGTGTGTGCGCAGTAGCCGTAGCTACCCGAACTCCCGAACTATCTGCCTTTGCCTCAGACTCAGACCCAGGCCCAGACTCTGACTCTGTATCTGACTCTGACTCGGATTCGGTATTTGTTTTTCTTGGCTGGCTGTTGTTGGTCTGGTGGTTTTTGGTGGCAGTTCGTGCCACGTCCGCGTCTGCGTCTGTCTGTCTGCCTATCTCTGCTCTACTTGACAATTACCTTTGCTACATATGTCGTCCCATTGTTGTTCTTATTGTACTTGTTGTTGCTTCTTTCTTTACTTTCTAAATATTTTTGTTGTTGCTTTACTTTTGGCCTTTTATGCACGGAGGCAAAGTCAAAATTAAAACAGAAATTTTTGTTTTTGTGTTTTTATTTCTAATTGAATGACGGGCAGGGGACTAAATAAATACGGGAGTAAACAGTAGGAAGTAGAAAGCCATTATGGCCACCGCTCCCCTTCAACCGCTGCTCATTTATTAATGCAATTTGCATTTTTGTTGCACATGCCACACACTTACACAAACATACATTTAAGAGTTGCCACACACAAACCAGCCAAGTCGCATTTTGCGGTAGCCCTCTAAGTGGCACACAGATTAGATAAAAGATTTTGTCTCTTGTTTTCAGACAGACCCAATTATATGACAATAATACAGTTGCAATTGCACAATCCAACAAATATTGACAAGCGCTGCCAGATTAGGTTGTCTTTCTTTGGAGAGAAGCAGCAGAAGTCTTCATAATTGTGCAACTCTTGTTCAAACACATCCCAATTAATTAGGTTTCGTGCCCAACTGCACTTAACACTAATGTCAAGACAAAAAACTACTTTCATCTTAGCTCATATTGTTCCTGTTTTTTTTTTTGTTTTTGGGAAAGTGTTTTCTACGAAAATTGGCTTCAAGTATTTTGGCCTAGCAAATAGAGTGCGCACTTGTTTGCGCTCGATTTGCATGTTTGGGTTCCGCCTGCGCTACAAATCTAGTTAAATAGGTAAATTAGCCTGGTCAATTATCGTTTTGGCCGAGAGTGTGTATACATGGCCAGATATACGGCAACAGTTCTCCAATGCCCAGACATGTGTATGAAGTATTTGGAGCAATGGGTAACTGCGATTACAGTATGCACTCCTTACACGCAAATAGCTAAGGACCCTTAAAGTCCTTTCGTTTATGGCATGGCTACTATGAAAAGCCTCAAGGCAATTCGCGATATTTGGGGATGTCGATAATAAAATATTATAAATTTAAAAATTGTTAGAAATTTTCAATATAATTTGTAAATATTTTTCAGCATTTAATTAATGTTTTGATTATGTAGAAAGAAAAAAGAAACTTTTCTGTTTTTATTTTTTTAATTTATAAAATTAATTTTTAACTTACCAAGCAGAGAAATTTGATCCCAGTGATTTTTTTAAATGCTCAACTTATTTTTAAAATCCCTTTTTCCTAAAAAAAATGATTTACATTAATAATTTAGTATATATATTTCTTATAAATATTTTATTTATTTTAAAATCTATATAAATTTATTTTGATGGCATAGAAATTAAAAAATATGTTAACTTCGAAAAATTAGATATATGAAAATAATAATAGGAGTCTTATAATAAATAAAGAAGTCTTATAATAAATTATTGAAAGTAAAAATACGATATTAAAGTTATTCAGGAACAAAAAAAATTTTATTTACATATAAAATTGAAACTCTTTTTAGCAGCTGATGTCATATTATTTGTTTATTTAAATATTTTGATGTTTTTTCATCCTTTGTACCACTTATAATCCATTTAATATAATATAATATACAATATAATTATTTTAAAATCATAAAACAGCTCAACTTCGTACACTTAAAACCTGTTAAACAACATTCAGCTGCACGTGTAAACCGCTCTTCAAATCATATACATTTGCCTACTTTGACAAAGTGCCAATAACTTTTGCCTTAAACTTCAAGGGACGACTCTCGTCCCTCTCTACAGTCTACAGGCGAACCATAACGGAGCCAAGAAACCAAATTTGCATGCTTGGCCTATAAGTTATGCCATGTTAGCAGTTGATTCTGTGGTGGCCCACAAAGTGCACGAGACGAAGGCAACGGCTACGGCTACGGCAACGGCAAAGGAAAGCGGCACCAGGTTCAAGTTGCGTGTCAAATGCGTTTGGGGCCCAGGAAAATATTGGACACAGGAAAAATGTGAGGCATGGAAAACTTGTTGAAAGATTAAAAATATGGCGACGGCTTGTTAAGTTGGTTTAAATAAATAACCAGGCAGCTAGTGAGTGTCCACGACTAACGGCATTATTGATATAAATTCTAAGCACTTCCTGTGGTCTCATAATTTCATAAGGTCCCATTCATGTTCCATATGGGTGGCTATTTTTTGTGTAAAAAGGCTCCAGCAAATTATATTTGCAAGACCTGACAGCCTTTTAGGCGATCATAAATATTAATGAGCAAATGTAACGCCTTTGTGTAGGGCGGCTTTCTTTGGTCGAAATGGGCAGCTGAGATTTGCATTTATAAAAAAAAATTGGATTATCAAACGTTTTATCAGCGGCCACCAAGCCAGGCGACACAGTGGAGAGATCAAAGGAAGCAACGTCTAGAGTTACCCGAAAGGGCCAAAAGACCGAAAATGCTATCAACTTCCGATAGGCTCCTGGACATTTCATGCATAGTTGAAGCGACCTACATGGAATAACAAACAAAAATCAAATGCCTCAGCTGCTGTCTAGGCTGCGATTTTCTGCATCATTTACCGAAAAGAGCAGAAATACAAATGTGTACTAGTCGACTAATTTATACCCTGCAAAGCAAGCCTTCAACTACTTCATGTTTATTATCTCAAAGAATATTGTAATAGAAAAGGAAAAGAAGTGATTAATTAAATCGGGTTTAGAATGGATTTTTCTTTCAATTTAGCACTTTACAACACTGTCTTTTAACTAACAGTGTTTTTAAATAACAGCTGAGCTATATAACATGTGTACATAAATGAGATATGCTTAAAATAAATAGGCAAGCAAAATCTGTCAATTTCCTTAAGAAGTAAAGTTAAAGAAAGCCTTTAATGAAATACAATTTTGACGTTTTTCAACACTGTTTTTAAACTAACTGCCCTTATTGATAGTATCCGAACTATATAACATGTATAAAAACAAGATAAGCTTTAAATAAATTAGTAAAAAAAACATACTGAAATATTATTTAACAATTTCCAACACTGTTTGTAAAAGGGCTGATCAAATGGTAAAAAAGAATATATATATATTTTTACTTTCCAGTTGTGTAAACCCCCGGCAACTGCATTTACTGGGTATACAGTTCTCAAGTGCCTAACAGGATGCGCGTATTTGCTCTGACGGCGCCTGATGCCGACCGTTCGACAGCAACAGAGGCCGGATACGTGTTTGGTGGGTATGTGCCCCAATGGAAATTCAAACAAGTGCAGCTGCAACAATTTGAGTAGCGTCTGGACTTGGACACTCAAGTGGTTGCCCTAAGATAGATGCGGCAAATTAAGATATCAGGCGACGCTTTACGCTCATAGGAAACCCATTCAGTAGAACATATACCGCGCGCACAGTGGCACCTTTTGGTCGGCTAAACCACATAGAAAAAAATGAAAATAAAAATAAGAAACGAGCGACAACTGAATAAAAATGGGAAGCAAAATGAAGAGGAACCCTATTCCCAGCAGCCAGCAGCCAGTTGCACATAAAAGGCATCATCTAATCGCTACTTTCTGTCACATTGATGATAAAATTTGGGTCAACTTTTAGTGGTAGCACCTTTTTCTACACTAGACTCGAAGAGAGTGCGGCTCTCCCTCCCTCTGCGCCCTGTTCTGTTATCCTTGGCATGCCAAGATAGGCGACTGCACTTACCCTAGCCTCTCGTCTAATGGCCTAGGCTAACAATTCTTCGTGTTGTTGTTGTTGCTGCTGTTGCTGGTTTTTATGTGCCGTCCCTTAAGTCGAGCGCCGACTTAGCCGGCGATAATAAAAATGGGGCGTGGAATAGAACTACAAAGTTTTAAAGGCAGCCCAGTAGCCAAGGCATATCCTTTATTTTACTTACTTTTTTCATTCGTTTTTTGTTATATTTTTTTATTTTTATGTTGTGGTTATTGTAATGGCCACGTACACTGCACGAGAAACTTGGCCATAGATAGGAGTACTACGTAGAAATGAACTAACTAATTCTGATATGCAAATTATGCTGAAAGTGCTTCTTGGGAAGCTCGTTTTGTTTCTTTTTCTTTATTTTTTTTTAATGGAATGTCGGTAACTAATGAGTTGAGCTCTTGAGATATTCCGAGATACTCTAATATATACGCGTGCTAATTGCTACAGTGCTGCATAAGTGCTTATAAAGCAAAAGTATTCAACGTGACAGTGTTGCGAAGGTGCTTGTAGAGCAAAAGTATAGATCGTTACAGTCTTTTAGAGAAAAAGTATTTAAAGAGAAGTTTAACTTAAACAATGTATAAGTATTTAATTAAAAATGTATTTAATTTTCTAATTAAATAATGTTTGTGTCTCTAAGTGGGGAAATCGTTGGAGTAGCTCGCTTCAAAGTGTCTTCAATATTACTACAATGCAAATATAAATATCAGTACGCCATTAATTTAATAGCTCGACTTTAATAGGCACCCACAACTTAACGTTTAGTTATTTAAACCTATAATTTTCTCTCAGTGCAGCACGATTGTCTCCTGCGTATCCTCGAGTAGTCAGACGCCGGTTCGTGTAACAGATAACTGCTACACTTTCTGCTCGACGATGCATAAAAAAGGTCCAACAACAACAAGAACAACCACCATTACGGTGAACACAGAGCAAACCGCACAAAACTCTTTCACAAAGTGTTTTTTATGACAATAGCCAATTGCATTTGGCCTCAGCTGCGACTTAACTCACACGCGAGCTGCAGCTGTAAAACTAAAATTTCATATCAATTGACATTTGGTTTGGCATCGTAAAAGGCAAAAATTAAGCACTACGCGCGCGCCTTTTACACATTTTTTATGGCTTTCCAATGCGGCCAAGCGCAGAGGCCCCAAACTGATAACAGGCGACGTCTAACCAAAAATTTCGGCACTTTTGATCTAAAAAAAAAAAAAGAATTATCTACCGAAAGGCTCCACATATTAGGCAGTAAAACAAACGACAGAATATGTAAATTTTCATCAATTTGTTATCAAAAGATTCAGTCGTTTCTATAAATAGTAACTTTATATATATATGTTACTGTGAATACTAGATCATGATGTAGCAGCAATACAGTTGCCTTCGCCTATGAAGTACACTTGAAACAATAAAAAACAATGGCAAGCAGCTCGTGATTGGCATAATTTTAAGTGGTTTGGCGTTTTTTAGGTGTGAAAATAATTTAATATACGAGAGACGAGACGATCGCTGCTAAAAATCAAGGTTAAGTTTAATGAAACACCTACAGGCTAAACACAATCAAAATATAAAAAAGGCCAACAAAATGGTTTAAAAAAAGATAAAAAATGTTTATTATATACTTCGTCCGGCAACGGTTGAAATTAATTGCAATTTATGATGACGTTTCAACAAAAACAAAAAACTATAACCAACAAAAATAATAACAATAATAAAAAGTGTAAGTTCAACAAAAACAAAAGCTGAAAAAAGTTGTAAAAACAAAAACCGAATACAAAAAAACTACGCAGGTAAGCACAATAAACGTGCGACTCTTAATTAAGTCATGGCCTGGTCTGCTGAATTTGTAGTGGGCTTTGAGTGGCTACAGTGGCTCCATTGGCCAGTTAACGAAAAAAACAAAAATACAAAAATAAATAAAAAATATAAATACGCTGAGGAACAATATACTATATATATATTTATATGCATGTGAAGTGCTCAGGATGGTAGCTGTTGGATGATGCTGGATAATTTTGGATGCTGCTGGCTGCTGCTCTCAAGTGTAACGAAAATATTGAAATGAATTTGTCAAGTGAGCGAAGAACTTGAGTGAAAGACATTTGTGTGTGTGGGCTGATCCACTGAGCAGAACAACAATAGCAGTAGCTAGCAATTCATCTAGATATAGTTAGAGGGCAAGGGTACATTACATTGAAAAAATTGCAATATATTGAGCGAAAATATTTAAAAATAAATAAATAAATGTTGAAACATAAGACACATCGTAAAATAAACAAAGGAACATTTATTACTAGATATATATAATTTCATTTAATTTAAAAATAACATATTTTAATTTTTTAAGGCAGTAAGCAATATTTGCTGTACTATTTATTTATATCTCTGTTTATATCTCTGATCTATTTAATAGCTTGACAGTTTTGAGAAAAGGGGAAAGGACTCAGTTTTGGAGCACAGTGGATTGAACACGGATGTGAGTAAATGTGCTCGAGATTCACACATCATCTTACATCAAGATACATACATACAAATAAAAAGAGCATTACAGTATTTCGATGCGTACTATATGCATTTATGCATATATATATATCTAGAATACCTACTGGGTAAGCCCTTAGAAAACTTCACAACTCAATTAAACGTTCAGAATCCCAATTCCTAATTCAAACTCTTTGACGAATACCCTGTACATGCTGCACACTTTCTGGCGGTCTGCTCCTCTCCGTTGCAGCGCCCAGTCGAAAAATCCAATCAGGCAATTTTCATTACATGAGTTAATTTGCTGTCTCTGCAGCCCACATATGAAGTTGCCAGCTCTGGAACAGCAGTGCCCCCCCCCCCCTCGTCTTTCCCGTTTGCTACACATTAAAAAATCAATCAGCGTTGAAAAGTTGTTGCATGGCCAAAAAAAAAGAGCTAAAAGAGTTGCTTTTTTGTGGCGTTTACGCTTTTGCAGACTTCCTTCAGACTTCCTCACCTCATGCAAGTGTGAAATTTGCTGTAAACCACAAGAGGCATAAAAAATACAGAAACAAAAACAAAAAAATTAAAAAACAGACTGCTTAAAGAAATGAGCAACAGAAACGAAAATACCGCAAAGAGGTGCCGGCTATAACGGACAGCAGCGGCGACGCTTGGAACACAACTTGATTACCGGCTCATTTAGTTTCATTTAAGCCAAGCGAACAGTAACAGCAACAGCAACAACAACAACAACAACGAGAACGGCAAAAAGTACATTGTAAAATGGCAAGAGTTGGCCAAATGAGAGCATTTTGTGTGTGTGTGGTAAAACAAGTTAAGCAGAACCCGAGCGACAGGCAATAAACGGCAGAGCGACAAAGGCAACAAAATTTTGCTATGACGCCGCATGAAGCTTTGTGGCATGGAAATGGTGGAGCGGGTGTTCGAACCAAAGATCGAATTTCACATGCGTCGAGGTTTGGTATTTCAGTTCGTTTTTTTACGATATTGTCTCAATCAGCTACGGGATTTTCATGCACAAGAAATTCACACCACAAAATGCAGCGAAGTGGCAACATTTTTTCATATTTAATTTGACGATTTTTGTTTAATTTTATACAAATTTTGCTGGATATTCAGCGAATGCGCAGGCGCGACTGCATAAAAACAGAATGTGAAAAGGCTGTCAAAAATGCAAAAATTGCAAGTGATAGAGCAAAATGTGAATCATTTAAAGCAGCAGCTAGAGATGCAGATACAGATACAACTAGAGCTAGAGCTGAAGATACAGATACACAGCACAAGCGAGTTACAGATACAAGATACATAATTGCCTTTAAGCAAACCTGCCGCTGAGCGTGTCAATGACAGGCGGCAAAAGAGCAAGAGTACAACTGAGAGCGAGAGCATAGCCAGAGAGTGCCATCAGAGAGCGCACGAGAGCCAACGCTGTCAGTGTGTGCGTGAGAGCGGCACCAACACAAGCAAAAGCAGCAAGGCATCAAGAAATGTGCGAGCGCAAGGCAAAATACAAAACCAGGCAGCAGAAGAGAGCCAGCATGCTTCGGCAGAGCGCCAGAGAGTGAGAGAGCGCAAGATCAGTTGTCCGTGTATTAGTGAGAGCGCAAATTGCAGCAGTGTTAGTGCATTACCCCTCCAAATTGAGCAGAGAGCACCAAAACGAAGAGAGAGCGAGAGAGAGAGCGCACGCAAACAGTTCTAGCTACCTGCAAAAGTATCTGTATCTATGAGCTAGACATGCCCCGGCTTAGACAAGGGCTCAGTACTGTCTATATTAAACTGTTTACTGAAACAACAAGACGCAGGCGAAGAAAATATTTATTTTCCCCTTTATTCCGCAAGTAATTTTCACTCATATTTGGCAATTAGCTGGAAGGCCTGCCAAAGTATTTGGGAGGCCACCTTTTAAAGAGCCCTCAACCGAGGCTGAGTAAATACAAAAATTTTCTGCTCTTTAGCAGAAAAAATAATAATAATAAATAAATAAAGAAATGTATGTGTATATGCGTAGTGGAAGTTGTAAGCTGTAAAAATATAAATTATAGACCAATTTATAAACATGAGTCGTCAGTCTGCGTGTGTTTAATGAAGGGTTCTGATAAAATATCTTCGAACTGCCGCGAACATCGTTCGGCCTCTCAAAGTGGGTATTAGCAAAATGCTGAAAAATTGCCAATCCAAAAAACAAAACCAAAAAAAAGGCAGCAAAGTAAGCCGAAAATGAAATGAAATGGGCGACTGAGCGTCTGACAATTAGAATTGTCTGCTTGGCTTTTTGCGCTTAGCCATGATTATGGGTTATGCGCGCTCTTAACTTATTTTCTTATTTTTTCTTATATATACATATATACAATATGAATTTTTTTTTGGTAATTTTTGTGCACATTTTTTGTCCGACTTTGCCGATTTCAGAAATATTTGCCGTCAATTATGAAAATATTTAAATTATAGGAAGTGTATTATTATATATTTTAAAGGGCCATACAGTTTTTGGACATGCAAATTCAGTTCAGGAAGTCTCCAATTGAGCATGTCTGAAATAAAACTCGGCTAAAATTGTAGAACAAGCTGCCTTGGGCTAAGGGAAGTGCTACCATCTAATTGAAATTTACTTCTAGCAGTTGCAACAAGAGATCGGAATTAAAAAGCACTAACAATAAGAAAATTAAACAAAAGTTTGTTATACATATAAATAAGTTTATATAAGTATTAATTTATTTTTAATTTGTATATTATATCATTTCAATATAAAAAAGAAATTTTAAATTGGATATATCCAGGGTTTGCATATTAAGAAGAAGTCAGCCTCTTTTAACAGTCTATCCTTGACCCAACATGAATTGACTATTACCTTGACAATTGTGTTCAATATACAAATATGATTATAAATTGAAATAAAGAAAAGTCTTCTAGTTATAGACCCCAACAATTGAAGACAATTAACCAGCGTTGGGCACCTAACCTTGCTGAAAAGGTTTTATATAACAGATCCATACTTAAAAGAAAGCAATTCATAAACTCTCCAAAAGTTCACTTCATTTTGGTTAGTCACAGTCGTAAACTAATCTCTTGGCAAACATGTTCCGGTCTTTAGACACAGCAGGTAGCCCAAAAGGCTTTAGCTGCCGTATCCAGCCAGAGCTTTTGGGAATGCCACAAGTTTTGTGGCTAGAGAGTGAGACACACATGGCCAAAAGCACATAAATCAAAGGCCACCAATAAATATTTGCGGCCGAGCGTGGCATAAACGCGTAATTAACCTCATTTTGCGGCACGTCTGCCAGCATCCGAAAATATGGCACAAGAGTAAATGCACATTAAAGCTCATATATCAACCCCCATAAGCAGGGTTAGGGATAGAGAGATTGGGCAAGACACACACACACACACACACACACAAACACACAATAGGCAACCACTTTGATCCACTCTACAACACTCCACTCCGCCACTCTGCACTCAACTTGCAGCTAAGCGCGACACTGCACAATACAACCAAAGTATCTTTAAGATGCACTTGAGCGGTCGATGCCAGCGCGCTCGTTACTCACTCGCTCGCTCAATATGCATGCTTCACCATACACAGTCACATAGTCCTATAGTTCCCATATATATTTTTATATAAATATAAAATATATATAAATATATATGCTTAATATATATAAAATATGGCGTGGCATGTAAGCATATAGGTATCGCATAAAACAAGGCAAAAATGCCTCGCATTGTTTCAGCGGCATCGTGTGGGCGCATTGCTGAGCCCGCATATCAAATGAGCCTGATACAAACAACAGCAACAACAATACTATATTGCAGCTCAATATCAAATCACACTATGCTACAGCTCAGCAGGAATTTGCATTTTAAGGACACGCAGGTAGTCTTTAGTGAAAATAAAATATTTTCTGAATCTCGTTGAATAACAAAATAAACAATTGAAAAATACTGTTTAATTAGAACCGGCAACCATTCATTTGCTAGTTTGACGCTCAGACACGCAAGCTACGCAGACTCATAACGTCACAATTGCAAAACACATTTATATCCCTGCGCTTCAAACAACTTTTTATAAACTTCTTCCCCACATGAAGCTCGAATTTTCCAATGAAAGTTGCAGGTATAAATTTCAGATAAATATAGACAAATTTTGATCAAAAGTTTTGAGAGAATCTATCTTAAATTTGCATTGTTTTCAGTTTGTGTTAACCAGTGTAATCGTAATGTAATGCAAGTGCGCTTGACAGCTGCCAGGGACTAGCCAAGGAGTTGCTCCTGTCACACGCACTTCTGCTTCTTTCCTTCTATACTCGTTGCATGCCAAGCAAATAAAGCAACATGAACAACAGCAACAACTACAACTACAGCAGATCGATGTTGTTCTTGTCTTGGGCATTGGCAGCGGATTTTCACTGTAGACCTCATTCATTAATGTCCATGCAATGAGATATTCATAATTTGTGCACGCTGCTGCCGCTGCACACAATTCTCTCTAGTTTTGCCAAAAGATTATGAAAATTTTGGCCTGGAAAAATTTGAAGGAAGCTGAAATCAGTTTCAGTTGGCAAAAAGAAACTTGAACCCGACGAAAGCCAAGCAGACGACAACGCCGACGACGACGACGAGAAACAATCCAAAACAAATAAATTATGCATTACAAACGTGCTGCTGACCCATTGCCATTTTCTAATTCAATTAAAAAAAACTGAAGAAGCAGAAGTAGAAAAAAAAATATGGAAAAAATGTTTCGTTTGCGCATTTGAATACAATTTCCCAAGGAGTTGAGCAGCCGGGAAAGTTGCCTGCCTAAATGCACCACTGGGAAAGCCGCTGCAGCAGCACCACCACCACCAATGTGGGCCAGCCAGCTTAGAGTGCATCCGCCGCAAAGTCAGACACTAATTTGACATAGTTATGCGCAGCGAAATGAAAGCTGTGCGACTTGCAACATTTGCAACTCCCAACTCTCAGCTTCCAACTCCCAACTCGCAGCATTCAGCTGGCATTTCATGCTGTAGCCGTGGCAAACGCGGCGTATGAATAATATTTAAGCTTTGCCTGCTCCAATGGGGCGACAACTGCCAACTTGGATTCCACTTGGACTTAACTTGAATTGTGTGTGGCTGAAGCTACTTGGCCATTGGCAGCGCAGCGCTAAGCATGAAATATAGGGTACAGGCTGCTGTGTGCCTAAAGTTGATCCAAGGATTTATAGATTATTTGTGGGTAACGCAGTCATAACTTTAACGATTGCGCTGATATTTGGCATGGCAATTAACTACTTACTCGTATCTGGGAATATTTGCTGTTCAGTTAGCTAAACATTCTTTATAAGTAATATTAGGTCTAAATCGATTAAAATCGATCTAACAACATTATTATAAATATATCAAAAGCACTTAATAGCACTTCTTGGTACTCTGAACTAAAGCCTTATTTGATATCCATCTCTGAAATGAACAAATTAAAACATATGCAACTGAAAGAGCTTAAAAAATTACTAAGAAATATATAGGCTATAATTCTGCATACATTAAATAAATATTTTCGATTTTTCGAGGATATGCAACAGACATTTTTTACACCAGGCTCAAGTAATTTTGTTTCCACCGCAATGCTGTACCCCAGAATTAGAGTTCAGAATGTTTGATTTACTTCTTGGAGGCGAGCAGACCCACAAATGTAAGTGTGTGTGTGTGTGTTTGTGGTGTCCCTAATAGCTGCACACACTTGACTGCAGGGGGTCGTCGACTTGTGACAACAGGAACAAGAACAACAGCAGCAGCAGTGACGACGACAACGACGACAACGTTGTCGGCACATGCCACGATAATGAAATTTAAAAATTCATAAAATATTCGCACCACTAAACAAACAACAGGCAACAAAAACAACAACAATTGCAGTGCAAGAGTAACTCAATTAATTAATAACAATATAGCAGCAACAGCAACTCGCTGCAACTCGCAGAAGCAGCAACTCGTAGCAGCAACATTAACAAGAACAACAAACAAAATAATTAAGTAACAAAAGTTTCATATTTGCAGCGCCGCAAAACAACACGACAAAAAAGAGTTATAGAAAAGAAACTTGTTACAACGAAGTTTAAATTCCCTTACAGGCATACATATTGCAGAGGTTAACTCAAGTTTCGATCAACTGTCGCAGCTATCGCAAGTTTCAGATATTACATATGAGACAAACAAAAGAACTAATTTCTCATCCATACTTCCTATGGCAGCTATAAGACATAGCGATACGATCTTTGCTCTACTTGCAACAAAAAGCTGAATCTTTGACAAGTTTGAGCAAAAGTATGCATACGCATAGGAAAACGGGGGCTAAATACAAGAATCTTGGTACTTGATTCAATCACAAACATTTCATAAGATCTTAATCCTGAATTCAGATACAAATTTGTTATTCAAACGTAATTAGTATTTACTTAAGATTAAGCTGCAAATAAACTTATTAAAGGTAAAAAACTCAATTAAAAAAGTTAATTTAAACAATATCTGTGCTTAAATTTGTACTTTATGATCTCGTAGTTAACTCCTACAAAATGTAACACTTTCCCTGACCAAGATATAGTACCCTTTGCAAGGGTATAAGAACTAAAATAGTAGCAGCAGCAGCAAAGGCAGAAACGTAAACTCCCAAAAGCTGTGCAAAGTTTGCACTACCCACGGGCTGAGCAAATGGGGGGTGAATTAGTGAATAAAGCAACAAGAAGGAAAGAGGAGCTCGCGAGTGTATGTGTGTTTTGGAATGTAATATGAGTGGGCGGTGGGCGTGTTGTATTATGTGCTGGGCAGGCTTGGCAGTCGACAGAAGTTTTTTAATGTAATTTTAAGTGGCATAAGTCGACAGCCAAAAAACGTAAGTACACACAAGCAGACATACACACACACATACAGGCAGCACATATGACAGGTGGGCGTGCTGGGCCTGACATTTACATGCAGAAACAACAACATGCATTACATGCATTATGCCAAATAAAGTTAACGTTTGGTATTTTTTTTTTGATTTCAATGCAACAAAAAATAATATTAAAAAATCAACACACTAAAATTAGCACAGCTAAAGTAACTAAAAACGACATTAAATAGCCAGTAACTAAATTTGTAGCAAAAGAAATGGCACAGAGAGTGCTCGACTAAGAGATACTATAATCTTAATAGTTTTTAACTGATAGTTAACATAATTGTTTTACTTTATTGAAACTAGAGCCATAATCTAATTTTGTGCTATTAAACTACTTAACAATAAATAAATATACTTACAATAAATATAGTGAATTATATATGTACATGATATAAAATAATTTGTAATGCTTGTAATAAATATATATATGAATTGTTTGCAGCACCCATTAAATAATTTGTAATATAAAAATAACTTTCAATATAAAATAACTGTCAATATTCTTTAAGTTCACAGAGATCTGAATATTACGCTAATAGAAGATCAGATCTCTTTCTACTCCAGTCGCTATAACGAAAGACTGATAAACCACCAAAACAGATCTGCACAAGCCCTTGTCGGATCTATTCCTATAAATAGACTGAAGAAAAGACACTTCGGTCTTTTACAAAACAATTAAAAACAATTCTTAAGAAGACAGCTTAGCCTTAACCTTATGTAGAGCAGGAGAAAATAAACTAAGAAACAAACATTGTTAAATGCAAATTTTGAAGCATGTACATGTTTAAAAACTCATATTATCTGTTAATATAATAAAGATTTTCATAATAAAAAAAAAAAAAAAAATATTCTTTAAGAATAAGTTAACAAAAATATGACTTGTACTCCAAGAAAACTTGGCTCTATTTAAAATTAAGCGCTAGAAAATTTGTCGACATGCGTTCTATTGCAAGATAACTTTACAAATATGCTAACAAGCTATCCTATACATGTATAAGCAAGCTTGTTTTTGTATCTTTCGAGAATTCATCATGAATGAAGAAGTTTTCACTTGTCTTAAACGACAGGTATACCCATATGCACGCCTAGACTAGAGGGCATAAAAAAAACATTTGCTAAGGCGAAGCAGAGCAAAAAAACGTGGCCCACAAAGCAGCGACGCTGGCAGCGCAGTCAACGCTGGCCGCTTGTTGCGCGCGTGAATGTAAAAGGCATTAAAAATGGCATAATAATAGCATTCAAACTGTAATGTTGCCAGCAGAGGACGACGACGACAACGACGATGTTGCTGCTGTCGCAGTTGACGTCAGCGTCGACGTCGACAGCGATGATGTTGCTGCTGCCTGCTGCCGTCTGCTGCCGCTGCTGCTCGTTAATGTTTGTTGCTGGCGTCGCATGCAACATTCATATGCAATATTTTAAGCTTTGCAGTTATGCCAAGAGTAAGAGGGGGGAACAGTGGGGGAGGGTGTTGGGTAGGTTGGGTAGTGTATCTGAAAGATTGTTGAGCTCCGCGGCAGTTGTCCGCATATGACATAAATGGGCACACGGTAGCAACTCGTAAATTTGCTGACTACTCGCAAAGCGAACACATTTCTATAATTCTCGCGCGCAGCTAAGCACCAAAATGATGGGGCACATCGCCTAATGCCTAAATGCAACATGAATATTACGACTCCGAACACAAAGGCACATCTGTACATACAGCCAGGAAAGTGAGCAGCACGCAAAAAGCATTATAAACTTGCAGATTAAAGAGAAAGAGTTGACCAAGAATTCGGTGGCAATTTGTAGGCGGTAAAGAATACATTTATAAAGAGTTGAATATGGTATGAACTTCAAGAAATTTAGCTAATAATAAAGGTAATTTAAGATTATTCGAACGCATATTGGTTCCTTCAAGTCTGTTGAGATTTAATTTTAAAAAATATTATAAACAAGTACTAGTGTGGTAGTCGAGTAGAACAGACTGCTTAATACTTGTTCACAGTCAAATATAAGCTTAAGAAATGCTGTTCGTCAAATTTATTAAGAGATATCAAGACATTGCCTAAAGTAATCAAATTTGGTTTTCTAACTAATTTTCCCAATTCAGGGGACTAAGTGGGCGTGATTATCAAGATCAATTCTTGAAGGAGACTGAGTGGACGTGAATATCAAGGTCAATTCTTAGAGGTCATCAGTGGTCTACCTCGACAACTTGTTGACTTTAGCTTTATATCTGAAGAAGATATATATTTTGGCGCTTAATTGCCTCCAATGATGCGTGTCTCAATAATGTTAACACGCATCTGACTAGGAAAAACACGAGTATGTATTGATTGCAAATTTCAATTTTTCCCGCTTGAGATACATGCATATTACACAAAAGCAAACGTATAAACTGAATATATATAATACAATTTCTAAGTTTAATAAAATATAGTAATAGAAAAAGGTTAATTCAATTTTAATCATACACTAGCTTTTTTTTGTTATTTCTTAATAAAAACTAGTAAAATTTAAAAATTTATTTTTATTAAAAATATAATAAAATTTCGATTAATATATTCTATAAATTATATTCAAAAGGACGCATTATTAGAATATGAAGCTTTTTCAGGATATAATTGGGATCATGCCAAATCGACCAGCAAATTTCATCCATTTCTCTCTGATGCACCTGATTTATCAACATTATCATCGAAAATTTTAGCGTTTAGGTTGCTAAGAAATGAATTGTTAATTGTTATTGATTATTATCGTTATTCGTTTGCAATAAATCTGCTAAATTGTCAGCATTTTAAGCATTGCTTCCTTCTGTTTAATTCACATTAAATATATTTCTTCAATAAACATCTATACAGCCACAATATATTTAAGTTGTGTGCAATTAACTGCTATTTTTTATTTATTATATGAGCTCCTCATAAACTCATTCTTCAGCTTATATATCCTAATTCCAAGCCTTTCGATTCAGCCCTAAATAAAGTACTGTGCGCCAAAAATGAAAGCCATTTGCCAAATTGCAAACGAGAAATTGTTGCACGGCTGTTCCAGAAAGAGTTCAAAGAAATGCCAGAATTTCGCAGCGTATATAAGAAAAGGGTTTCTAAAATACACGAGAATATTGGACATACGACAATAGAAACAACATTTTATGGGTTAAACTTCAAACTTAACTGGAGAAGTGAAGTCGGTCTAAAGCCGTGTGGCATGCAACATGGCAATAGCAACATACTGAAAGGGGGGTCGGACTCGTATTGCAACACGATGCATGCAACGAGTTCGAAAGGATAAAAAATGGGCGTTCGAGTGGGCAACAGCCGACGACACATGCACACGAAATGTTGCAAGACAGCCTGTTGACTGTGCGTGTGTGTGTGTGTGTGTGAAATGTTTAACCCTACGGGTAACGCAGGGGAGTGCTGTGTTATTATTTGACTTTTTATGTAAAAAGACTTTAATATAAAGTACAGAGATTTCATAATATGTAAAGATAATGAAATAGTACATAATTAAAATAATTTTATAAATTTGATTCAATTAAGTGAAGTATAAAAGTAAATAAAACAAATAGGACAAAACTTTTTATGAATGCATGTAATGAAATATTTTATGTATTAAATAAATATTAAAATATTATTAAGAAAAAATCAAAAATCAAATATTTTTCTAAAATTCTAGCTCAAGTAAAGAATGTTGTACACATATGTAAATATATAATTATATATATGTAATGTATAATCACTAGTAAAAATATTTAATAGCGCAATAAATTCAAAAACTGTTTCATAATAACTCATTAAATATCAAATAAATTGACATTTCTGACGCCTGATACGAAGCTCAATAAAAATAAATATATATATTTATAAATGCGTATATATTATATACATTTCTTTATAACATGCATATTTAAACAAATAAGGAAGCACATCGATTGCTCCCAAGACGCTGATAAGCTTCAACTTAGCTAATCACAGCTTTATAAGTACGTTTCTTATAGCTCATATAATATATAAAATCGATCGTTGCAGAGAGAGAAAAATATTTTAAATTTAAATTTTTTTCTCGACGATCATTTTGCAGTTGAATCTCAGCAGCAAAAAAAAAAACGAGAGATTTTTAGGCATTGTGTGTGTGAGAGTGTTTCTACAGCCAACATTTCCCCTACTTTTGGTGAGAGCGAGAGCGCCAGTTAGCGTGCATACACACACACGTGTGTGCGTGTGAGTCGTGTGTATGTGTGAGTGAGTGAGAGCGCGCACATGCATGTTGCTAAACTGCATATGGTTTTGCTTACATGTAGAAACTGCAATGGACGTCGACGTTAACGTCAGCGTCGCTGCTTATGCTGTGTATGGTGTGAGCAGCGCAAAGAGCGCAGCGTATGTGAGAGCGAGTTGTGCTCTGCACGTACATGTGTGCATGTGCATGTGCATGTGTGTTGTGTGTGAGTGCAGCAGCAGCAGCAGCAGTCGCAGCAGCAGAGCACGAACTCACACGCACACACACAGCAACTCTTGTCTGTCTGCCTTTTGCTGTCTCGTTGCCTCTGTGTGTGCTGTATGCTGTTTGTGTGTGTGTGTGTTCGTTGCCGTCGTCGCTCGTAAAAACATTTTCAACGAGCCAACGGAGTCGCCTGCGTGCAACTTCAGCAATCAGTTTGAGTTGAAACGCGAGGCGGTTAACATGTTTTAAGAAAACGAGCTCCGGCCAACGCAAAGCAACACAGAAATAAGAAAAGAGTCAAATAAAAAGAAACGCAAACGCGAAATTTGTACCAAGTGCCAATGTTAAAGTCTCAAAAAAACGAAATATCAAATGTTATTTAGATGAGGCTAAAAAATATTTACAAGTGCTGAGCAAAATTAAACGCCACACACACACACAACCACAACACAACACACACAAGGATTACGGTTACGCGTCACACACAAAAAAAAGCGCTCAAATATGAAAACCAGAAAGTGAAAAGTTAAAAAAAAATTTACCCCAAACCCACCAAAAAAAATTAATTAAATAACATAAAAGTTGGGAATTTTTAACGCTAAAAATAACAACGCACAACATTTTGAAGCAACATGTCAGCAACAACAACAACAACAACGCGAAGCTGCCTGTTGCTGCTGCCGCTGCTGCTGCTGCTGGTGTCGGCTGCGCTGCCAACAGCAACGCATGCGCAGCAGTGCGCCTGGGAATTCGTGCGCACCACCATGGACATCAAATGCAATGTACGCGCATTAGACCAGGGCGCCGCCGCGCTGGACTTACAGGTGGCCGAAACGGCGAATCGCTTCGAGCTGCAGTGCAGCACGGATTTGTTGCAAGCCAGCGAACTGAGCAGCGGTCTATTCCGCAAACTGCAAAAGCTCGCCGAGCTGCGTGTGGATGGTTGCAAGCTGCAACGCGTCCCAGCGAATGCGTTCGAGGGTTTGCACTCGCTGAAGCGACTGCAGCTGGAGACGCACAACGCAATGTGGGGACCGGGACGCACGCTCGAGCTGCATCCACAGGCCTTCCAGGGTCTGCGCGAGCTGAGCGAATTGCATTTGGGCGATAATAATTTGCGGCAATTGCCGGAGGGCATCTGGTGCAGCATGCCCGGACTGCAGCTGTTGAATCTAACGCAGAATCGCATACGCGCTGCCGAGTACTTGGGCTTCTCGGAGAAGCTCTGCCTGGGTCAAACGGCGCTGCCCAATCAGCTGAGCGGCGGCGCTGAGCTGCAGCTGCTGGATTTGTCGCACAACGAGCTGCGCGCTCTGCCCGATGCCTGGGGCGCGTCGCGTTTGAGGCGTCTCCAAACGCTCAGCCTGCAGCACAATAATCTGAGCGCCTTGGCGCCCAGCGCTCTGGCTGGTCTGAGCTCTTTGCGTGTGCTGAATCTCTCGCACAATCATTTGGAATCGCTGCCAGCTGCCGCTTTTGCGGGCAACAAGGAGCTGCGCGAGCTGCATTTGCATCACAATGATCTATATGATTTGCCCAAGGGTCTGCTGCATCGTTTGGAGCAGCTGCTGGTGCTCGATCTGAGCGCCAATCAGCTGACCAGCCATCATGTGGACAACAACACCTTCGCGGGCCTGATCCGTTTAATAGTGCTGAATCTGTCGAACAATGCGCTGACACGAATCGGCGCCAAGACCTTTAAAGAGCTGTATTTTTTGCAAATACTGGACATGCGCAACAACTCTATTGGTCACATCGAGGAGGGCGCCTTTTTGCCACTCTACAATCTGCACACTCTCAATCTGGCCGAGAATCGTTTGCATACGCTGGATAATCGCATCTTCAATGGACTTTATGTCTTGACCAAGCTAACGTTAAACAACAATCTGATCAGCATTGTGGAGACGCAGGCTTTTCGCAATTGTTCCGATCTCAAAGAATTGGATTTGAGCTCGAATCAGCTGCTGGAAGTGCCCGAAGCTGTGCAGGATTTGAGCATGCTCAAGACTTTGGATCTGGGCGAGAATCAAATATCGGACTTCAAAAATGGAACCTTCAACAATCTGAATCAGTTGACGGGCTTGCGGCTCATCGACAATCGCATTGGAAACATTACCGTGGGCATGTTCCAGCAGCTGCCACGGCTGAGCGTACTGAATCTGGCCAAGAATCGCATACAAAACATCGAGCGTGGTGCCTTCGATAGGAATACAGAGATTGAGGCCATACGCTTGGATAAGAATTTCCTGACCGACATCAATGGCATCTTTGCCACGCTCACCTCGCTGCTCTGGCTGAATCTCTCCGAGAATCATTTGGTCTGGTTCGACTATGCATTTATACCCTCGAACCTGAAATGGTTGGATATACATGGCAACTATATTGAGGCGCTGGGCAACTATTACAAGCTGCAGGAGGAGCTGCGCGTGAGCACTCTGGATGCCAGTCATAATCGCATCACGGAGATCACACCGAACTCTGTGCCCAACTCGATCGAGCTGCTGTTCATTAACAACAATATCATTAGCCAGCTGCAGCCGAACAGCTTTGTGGACAAGACACGGCTGGCACGCGTCGATCTCTATGCGAATGTGCTGTCCAAGCTGTCGCTGAATGCGCTGCGTGTGGCGCCGGTGGCGCTGGATAAGCCCCAACCGGAATTCTATTTGGGCGGCAATCCCTTCGAATGCGACTGCTCCTTGGAGTGGCTGCAGCGTATCAATAATCTGACCACACGCCAGCATCCGCGTGTCGTCGATCTGGCCAACATTGAGTGCCTGATGCCGCACAGCCGCCAGGCGCCGCTGCGTCCCCTGTCCAGCCTGAGCTCCGCGGATTTCCTCTGCAAATACGACACACACTGCCCGGCCACGTGCCACTGTTGCGAGTACGAGAGCTGCGAATGTGAGCTGATATGCCCCAACAATTGCAGCTGCTTCCATGATGCCACATGGTCGAACAATATTGTGGACTGCGGCAAGCAGGATTTGTTGAGTCTGCCGCCGCGCTTGCCGCAGGATGTGAACGTACTCTATTTGGATGGCAACAATTTGCCAGTGCTCCAGGCGAATCATCTGGCCGGGCAACGTAGCTTGCACACCTTGTATTTGAATTCCTCCAATCTGGTTACCCTGGCCAATGGCAGCCTCTCGCAGCTGCCACAGCTGCGCGTGCTGCACTTGGAGCACAATAAGCTGACCAGTCTGGATCAGGACAGCTTCCATTCGCTCAGCCTGCTGCGAGAGCTGCATTTGCATGGCAATCAACTGGCGCATATTGCGAATGCCACCTTTGAGCCGCTCGTCTCGCTGCAGTTGCTTCGCCTGGACAACAATCGGCTGACAGCGCTGCCGCTGCAGCAGCTCGCGAATCTGCAATATCGCAACAATCTGCAGGGTCTGACACTGGGCAGGAATAGCTGGAGCTGTCGCTGCCAGCAGCTGCGTGAATTGGTGCAATTTGTGGCGGACAATGCGCTTGTCATTCGGGATACGCCGGATATATATTGCGTGGATGCGGGTATTAAGCGCGAATTGGAACTCTTGGGCCAGGATAAGCTGCCCACGGCGGACTGCTCGGAACTGCTAGATGCCAGCGCCAGCAACATTAGCTCCACACCGGATCTCGCCCAGGGCTATCGCTTGCCCTTGTTGGCTGCAGTTCTGGTGCTCATCTTTCTGGTCGTGGTGCTCATCATTGTGTTCGTCTTCCGCGAGAGCGTTCGCATGTGGCTCTTCGCCCACTATGGTGTGCGTGTCTGTGAGCCACGCTTCGAGGATGCCGGCAAACTCTACGATGCCATCATATTGCACTCGGAGAAGGATTATGAGTTCGTGTGCCGCAACATTGCCGCCGAGCTGGAGCATGGTCGTCCGCCATTTCGCCTGTGCATACAACAGCGCGATTTGCCACCGCAGGCCAGCGGAGGGCAGCTGGTGGAGGCGGCACGGGCATCGAGGAAGATTATTTTGGTGCTAACACGACATCTGCTGGCTACGGAGTGGCAGCGCGTCGAGTTTCGCAATGCATTCCATGAGGCGCTGCGTGGTCTGGCCCAGAAGCTGGTCATCATCGAGGAAACGAGCGTTTCCAGCGAGGCCGAGGATGTGGCCGAACTGGCGCCCTATCTGAAATCGGTGCCCTCGAATCGGCTGCTCACCTGCGATCGTTATTTCTGGGAGAAGCTGCGCTATGCCATACCCATTGAGCTGTCGCCGAGGGGCAATAACTACACGCTGGATCATCATGAGCGCTTCAAGCAGCCCGTTTCGCCGGGCTTGATATTCCGGCAGGCGCCACCGCCGCCCGCCTACTACTGCACCGAGGATATGGAGGCCAATTATTCGTCGGCTACCACGGCCACGCCCTCGCCGCGTCCAATGCGACCCGTTGTCGAATCAATGGCCATGCGTCCGCCCTCGGAGCATATTTATCATAGCATCGAATCGGAGTACAGTGCCTACGATCAGCATGAGGCGCTCTCCATGATGCCCAGTGCGCTGCTGCATCATTCGCATCAGCAGCACCAGCAGCAACAACATCAATTGCAGGCGCATCAGCTGCAACAATTGGCACGCCAACAGCAGCAGCAGCGCTTGCTGCAGCCACAGTATCGTGCACAGCAGCCAGCAACAACAACAGCAGCAGCAGCAGCAGCGGCAGCGTCGACGTCAGCGTCTGCGCCCGTGCATTTGCGCAGCGGCAGCGGACTCAGTCAGGCCAGCAATAGTACGCAGTCCACAGCTCAAGCATCCACTTCCGCTGCAGCCGCGCAGCAGCAGCAGCAACAACAACAGCAGCAACAGCAGACAGCTGGTCCCGGCAACGACGCGGGCAGCACCACCAATAAAAACGGCGGCCAAGCTTTTCTGGTATAAGCTGTCCCACTCGCACTCACACGCATACACGCTCAAAAGGGTTCCTGCGCAGGGGCGGCCATCTTGAAGCTGCTCGCTCGCTTGCGCGTCAGGCAAACAAAAAAGCACACACACACACACATAGAATATATATAAATACATATATATATATAAATAAAAAGACTTTTTCGTAGGCATTTCTATTCGCATGCGCCTTCGGTGTTCAAGTGTTGTTGTTGTTGTTGTTGTTTTGTAGTTGTCTCGCACAACCAACACAAACGCACACACACACACACGCATACACATACCTACACACACACACACATTTAACTTTAAGCTTATTATTAAAATTTAACTACTAAAACAAAAAACAAACATATTTACTAGAAATGTTGCAAAAACACTTTCAAATTCAATGTGATATATTAATTAAAAAATATATATATTATATATATATTGAAAATATGACTAATGCAAAAACTGTAATTTGTAGCCATTAGTTTCTAGCCTGGCCTAAAACACACATTAGTATATATATAAATATATATAGAAGAGGAAGCAAAACATTCTTAACAAGATTTCAGTAATCTTAATAACTAAATAATTATTAATAATACTATTATTATATATATATATGTGTATATAGAAAGAGATCCAAGCATAGAAATTATTTAGCGCACTTAATGTATTTATGTATTATGATAATAAAAAAACAACAACTAAATTAATTAAATTAACTAAAAGAAATGTATTATTAAATTAATTATTACAATTACAAAATCGCAAGAAAAACTATATATGAGAAATATAAACAAAAACACATAAAAAAAACTATTATAAAATATATACAAATATTAAAAAAAATTAAAACTCCTATTTCTTTATTTGCAACGTTTACACGGCGAGAGTTGAGCTTTCAGGAATTTGAAAGCAATTTACAGTCGAAGCGGGTTTTGGAGAAAAACATAAAAGAATACATATGTATGCATACACGAAATATATCAAATGAATCTGGAAATAAATCTAGAATATTTTGATTCCCATATAGATCCCATAAGATCAATAAACTACGAAGATTACTTTGAGAAAAATCAATAAAAATAATATCATGATATAAATAACAAATTGCCAAAATATTAAATTGCGTTGCATTGGTTAACACAATTTCGGCCAGATTCTATTTGAATTTGTTGTCAAATTTGCCACACGCTAATCAAAAATGTTATTTAACAACATGGAAACGAATTTAAAATTTGCACTTTGTTATTCAAATTAATTGGCACTTTGCGCATTACGTGTAAACCACAACAGCCGAGTGGGATGATTTTTTTTTTGCTCGCAACAAAAACCTAAATGCATAACAAACTAAATAATGAAATGAAAAGTACGCATAAAGTTAATTGCTTGTAAATAATTATTTATAAATAAATTAATAGAAAATGCACTCGAGCAAACAGAATAGTTACACGAATATATTTCAGCATCTGTATATGTAAATTATTATTTGTGAAAATGAAATTAAAATGCGGCACGAAATACACAAAATGCATTTTTCGCGTTTATTTAACTCGCGCATAAATTTCATTTTTATGCCCCGACAAACCGCAACACAAAAAAGCAACAACAACAAAAAAGCCTCGGTAACTACATCAACTAGCCATGCAAAAGGGCATCAGAAAAGCAACAACAATTAGAAATGGAAACACACTAAAAACTAAATCCATTATTTAGCCGCATGAGTAATTTTATAAATTAATTACCAGCATTCAGTTCAACTGTTGCAAAAACTTTTCAATGTAATTAGCTTCATTTTAAAAGAGCATAGACAATTAAATGAAATGAGGAGGCGGGAGGTGGTTTAACAACTTTAGTTCTCGTTATGGCTTTAAATACTTGGTATGACTATCAATCATGCTTTGTACCATATTCGTTATCGATTTATTCGCGATGTCAATCAACTTTTTATATAATTACCTAATCTCTCTTTATCTACACAAAGCGAAGTTCGGAGAACGCATTTCATTTTGCATTTCCTGCTTATGCGGCATTCGTAAACGCTCAAAAGCCAAAACACAATAATATAAACTTCTCACTCTTGCGGAAACTTAAGAAAAATGAATAAAAACAAGTATTTTTCCAATTCTTCTTTCTGCTATGTCCGTAAACGTTTAACTAACAGTACTTTAGTTTAGTTTTCAATTGCCGCACTCTTCTTTTACTTTCTCCTAACTACGTCCTTCCAAAGTTTAGCTCGGAAGTCTCAAGTATTTCTTAAACAACCCATCGACTAATGCGTCAAGTGTAATTTAAAACTTTCAAAGGGATTTCAATTCCAACCACTAAATCGACAGACAGCGAGTCGTAGCCGGCTGAGCTCCCCGCATTTAGCATGACTTCTGGCTTGTTTATGGACCCAGCATATTGGCATGTGTCTATTTCGGGTCTAACCCTGACACTTTTTTGGCAGTTGCCTGGAGTTGCCAAGAGCTCTTGCCAAAGTCGAGCAGCAATTGCAATTGCAATCGCTGGCCAAATCGTTGCGATGCGCTTTGCCAAAACAAACAGCAAATTGCATATTTTATGAGTACAAAACTTTTTCCCATGTCATACACACACACAACACACCGCACACACACACACTCGACTGGCATCGATAGCAAATTAAGTATGTCAATTTGCTGTGGAAAATGCGAAAAGCAACAAGACAAACACAAACGAACCAAAATCGCAAACTGTAAAAGCCAGTACCAAAGCCAAAGTTGCGAGCGGAAAACGAAACAAACTAATTGAAAATCAATAAGTAGCCGGCAAAACAAAATAGAAAGAGAATAAAAAGTAAGCGTATAGTAAATTTAATGGCAAAAACTGAAAAACAGCTGCGATACTCGTACACTTAACAGGCGTTACAATAGGTCATTGGCACCAGAGCTTGAGGGGCGGCTGAGGGGTCCACGCTCTAGCTAGTTGCGTATCTTGACCTCTAGAGCTGCGAGAAAGATGAAGCGCAGCGAATGCTGTGAAATCAATAAAAAAATAAAATAAAAACAAACTTAAATACTATATAACACATGCGGCTGGCTTCCAGCTGATATTAAATATGCGTAAAAAAGCCAGTCACAGATTTACTAAAAACTATTAAGACCTGAACTTGACCTTGAGCAAACTAAAGAAATAGATGCGGTAAAAATATAGATATATTTAATGAATGTCCAGCGCACATTGATAATTTTGAATAAAAAAGATAGTACCGAAAACATTTAAAGAAAAGCCGCTTTAAACCGGCGACCTGCCGTTCGCTGATCCGACTCTCAGACACCCAAGCCATACAGACCCATGGCGTGATGTTTGTTGCTTATTCATTTCATACAAACTTGTAACACCTTTTTAACCCATTTAAAGGTCGAATCTTCCGAAATCTCGTCTTAGTGCTCACTTTGGATCCAAAAGAAAGCGTCAGTAACTGTAGCTCTGTTGACCACCAGCAAGTCAGTCAGTCAGGACAAATTCTGATAGATGACAAATTTTATAACATTTGAACGCCCTTGTAGAGGGACGGACGGATCGGACCACTATCGGTCGAAAAGGGTATTACATTTTCAGGGTGCCTCCTATCTTTATTTCCTCGATAAAACTAATATTCAAGCTATATAATTTTCTTGTTTATCGAGTACAGCTCTAATTGACAGAAAAAGTGAACACCTGGCTTTCAAGCTTGAATCCTAGGGCAGAGAATCTTGGCGAGGGCCATAGCTATATATCTTCATATAAGTGTATATTAATATATAAGACAGTGCAATTTTTGTATTCTTTCAGTTTACAATTAAAGTTTTAGAAGCATTTTTATTATTTAGTTAAAATTTAAACTTAAATTGAATACATCCGCTTTAATAGTAGGTCGCAAAAAAAAATCTCAGTAATAGTTAATTCCCCAAGTAGATGATTGCGCATTATTAAAAATGCATTTATGCAAATTTAATTAACTGGGCCGAGTGCTTGCATAAGACACTGTAAGCAAACCGCTGACAAATGGCGCAAAATGCCATTAAGCCGTATGTTGCGACGCTGGCAAATTGATTTGTTTAATAATTAAAACATGCAAGCCGCATATGTAAGGCAAATTGCGAGTGCCATAAAAGGCAACCAGCGCGAATATACAGGGTATTTAGTGTGCAATGGAGTCCGTTGCCTGTGTGTCATACAGGAATTTGCAATTAATGACGCTTGACAGCGTTAGATAAACGCCTCGCATAGCTTAACAGGCATGCAACAACGAGACCCCGGGGGCTACCTAAAGCCGATATTACTAAACACACATATATATATATAAATATATATATAGAGAAACCCCCAGCATATGCATATAAAAGCTAATAACACATTTTACATGAATTGCCTGGGGGGCTATGAAGGAGACTGGGTCTCGGTTTCTCAATAAGAACTTTTGATTTGGTAAACTTCAATAAAAGCGGGCGGCTAACGCCCGAGGGTCAACCGGGAGGGGGTATCTAAAGCGAAAACACAAATATTTATGCTTTATTAAAAACCAAAATTAATACACTAAAACAACAACGATTATGCATGCTATATCGCTGTAGCTACACACACAACAACAACAACAAATAGCAGATAGAATGGGAGGGGGGGGGGGTGGTGCTTGGTACAACAACCCCTTTTTGGCTTATCGCCGTGTTGTACGCTTGTAAGCGACCCGCCCACATTGCAAGGGTTTTCTATTTTTTTTTTATTCATTTATAGCAAATATTTTGCATACCCTTTTTTTGTTGTTGGTATTTTGTGATATTTTTTGTTGCTATTGTTTTTTTTTTTTGGGCTGTCTGTTAATAAAAAATGCAAACAAGGGGTTGGTTCTCTGGGTCGATACGAGAAACTGGTTCAGTGTGGCAGCAACGGTCTGTGGGCAGGCGGCGGCGGGCAGCAGGAAGTGTGCAGCTTAATATTTGCATACGGGCGAGCAAATAGGAAGAGGGCGCTGGGTGGGGGGAGGACGGGAGGGGCGGCGCACTAAGCGCATAAATAGACAACTGCAAAACAAGTTGCGTCGGTTTGGCGCGATTGCTTTTTTTTTTTTTTTGGCTTGGTTTTATTCTCTTTTGGTCAGCGTAAAACTAGCCAAAGTTGCTGCCCACTTGCATTTTTGGTTTCGGCTGCTAACTTTTTGGTTCGTCTGGCCCTGAATAATAATAGAAATAATTACAAGCGGTTTACTTTATGCACATGAAGTCAAAAACTATAACTAAATGCCTGACTTTCATTCATAAAATATAATAAAATAATTTTTTTTTTATCTATTAATTATATATGTATAAAACTGTTTATCCTGACAGACTGACTGACCGTGAGAGCTGGTAAGCAGACATTTTCTAAAGCCATTGGATCGAAAATGGTCACAGACTGAAATTTGAAAATTTGAGCTTGGAAAGATATGAAAACATGATCAGGAAAACTATCAAAAACAACACAGCCATAGAAGTGGGCTTTGCAAGTGTGGCTAAGATGAAAGAGCGTCGAACTAGCAAACGGAAAGTCACCAGTTCAAGCCCAGCGGCAAATATTATTATTTTGTAATTTGTTTTTATTTACAACGAAGAAATAAAAATTAAACAGGAACTAATAAAAAATATTTAGGGCTGTAAATTATTTTTGTTAAGAAAAAGCGTCGAACTAGCAAAAAAAAAGTCGATGAAATCCATCGGTAATTTTTTTTCTTTTTTAACTTTTTATTATTTACAATGAACAGATAAATTGACGGCACACTTAAGATCTGCTTTGATCTTCTTTTAGTGAAAGATTTTAACTTTTTCTGGGACTTTTTAATAGTTTCCAACTATGTCTTATAAAGCTTATAATCTTAAATATACAATACAAAATATAAATAGAAGCGCGCATTGGGCCTGGCCACAAAATGTATACACAAGCTGACAGCAGCAATGGAAATTCAGTTAATCTTAACAAAATTATTTGTGTCACTTTGCGCAATAAACTCGTAAAACTTTTTGGCAAAATATTCTCGCACTTGAATTGGCAGATCCGCTCCCGAACTAACCCGTGCCAAATAAGCTGCGTCACTTTGATGCTGATTGTCAAAAGGCATCAGACGCAGGAGCTTACTCTATAGACATGCATATATACATATGTGTATATAGATATATATATATATATATATATGTATATATATATTATGTACATATAATATGCATCTGTACAATGTGTGCGAAAGTGCGCGAATTTTTATCTTAGCTTTGGCAATCTCCGTGAAATGATTTATTCATATTCATAACTTGTTGTTGCTTTTGTTGGATGCGATTCTTGCGAGTGTGGCGCAATGCCATTCATTCGCCGACTGACTGACTGACTGACGGAATGAGAGTTGCTCCATTCCCCGCCCCAAAAGAAGTGATTCGCAACACATGCGCCAAAGCATTTCCCACGGCATCAAATTGTTGCTGCAGCCTCACCTTGTTTTATTCAAAAGGAAAACACACACAGAGAGGGCGAAGAGTAGCATGTGTGTGTGTGGGAGAGAGACGGAGAGGGGGTGAAACGATGCGCACTTCCTTCATTTGCATTACAATGATAAACTCCAAAGTGTGTGTCAGAGAATTTCTTAATTTTTTTGTATTTCTTTTTTTTTTTGTTTTGTTGCTGTTTTCATTTCATTCTGTTTTGGATCTGTGCAAAAGTCAGAAACTAGAAACTGGCTTTAGTTATTTATGGACAGCCTCCCTCTAAATAGGAAAAAAAAACACAATCAAAGCTAGACGAGAACTTTTGTGTACAATTTCAACATCAACAGCAACAGCAGCTGTAAAACACGATGTGGAACAAATTTAGCCTCATTTTCAGTTTCTCGACATAATGAGTTATCAAACTGAGCGATACGCTCATTAAGCATAAATTTGCCATCGATATAGACACTTACAATATTGGGCGACTATCCAAACATGGAAGCCAAATGTGTCATCACACACACACATACGCACAACAAAGTTCCAGTTTCCAGTTTTAGCTCCACATATGGCATAGCAAATGCCTAATGAAGACATGGATTTGAAATGTGCGTGAATTATTATTTGTGGCTCTTTCGGGTTGAACTACAGCAATTGCTCAGCTAATTGTTATGCAATGGCTGTTAGAACTAACGGAAATACCAACACCAGCAGCGAAAACAACAACAAAACAGTCCATTGAACTTGATGCGTTGTCATCGACAAAAATGTTTTGGCCGGCGTAGAAGCCCATCATCAGCAACCCATCATAACTGTGTAGAGCTTGAGAGACTCTGAAAACTCATGATGTGACTGAAACCTCAAGTGCACAGTAAAAACTCATTGGGAAAGACTGATGAAAAAGAAGCTCGAACAACCGGTCTTATTAGAAAAAATTAGATAATATAATGACAATAAAAATGAATACGCTTTTTAAAATCAAAAACTAAATCAAACCATAAATAATATATAATATATAATATGATAATACGAGGATTCGAAACCCTGAGAAGACAGAAGAAGGAATATCTTTTTAAAATGGACTTAAAATATTTGTGGTTTCTATTTAAACTAATTTGCTTTTTCTTTTCTCATTAACAATATTTTATTAAATTCGTGTTTTCAAGTTAAATAATTTTTTTATTATAATTTTATTTATAAAATACCATAATAATATAAAAAATATAATATTTTATAATAATAATCTTTTTTATTTAACTTCTTTTTGAATTAATATTATTCGATAGCATAATGCTTATAATAATTTTTTTAATTAAAATTCTTTGTGTTTTATGATTATTATTTTATAATAAAATATTCTCAATATTCAATATTCTCGAATAATTTCGTCTTTAACCTAAGCTAAACACTTATCCCAGTTGTGGTACAAATTCCTTACTAATGAATGCTAATTGAACTATTTTAAATAAGATAAGCTCACTAATAATAATTGTTCCATATGTTTTAAAACAGTTTAGGGCAAATTCTGTGTGTTTGAGTGTGTTCTGTGTGTTCTTAAGTGTCTGAGCTCAAGTGTTTTCTTGGCATAAAAGGTTTCCGAAAACTCTTTTTAAACAATGAAACCCATTGACTATTTGGCTCACTTTTGAATTTCTATGCAATCACCGAGTGTTCACTGTACTAGAATTGCTTCAATATGGCAACTGCGCTTCACACACACACACGCACACATACATGCATCAGCCACTTGTGTTTATCATTTCTCTCGTCTCCTTTTTTGTACAAATCATCAACTTAATTATGCTTATATTAAGGTTTTTATCTGCACGCCGCTGACTTTTCACATGGCCACAGTGTGCGACAAAGGGATCAGGGGCATGAAGTGGGGAGCAGCTAGAGGCAAGTGCCAGTAGCTGGAGTGCAACAACTTCACTTATTTGTAGCCAGCAACTGGCGCTGTGTATCTGTATCTATGCATCTGCCTTTGTATCTGTAACTGTGGCCACTGGGCAAATACAAGTGTGTGTATGCGTATTTGGTGTGTATATCTGGGTGTGTGTGTGTGTTTGCGTTTTGTCAAGTGCACTTGTGGCTTATTTGCATATAGTAGGCACTTTGGTAATTGAATTCAGTTAGCAGCCAGTTCGAACGCAAAAAGATGGTACGACTCACGCGCATGCTTGATTGGGTAGCAACGCGTCTCTTGCCCCAAGTTCTGTCCCACACACACGCACACACACACACTGTTCAGGGCCCGACTGGCTGTTTTATGATTAAGTTTGAGTTGTGGCCACAATTAAGCAGAACCTTTCTAGGCACTCGAAAATACAGTTACGAAACCAGCCAAGTGCCTGGGCCAACAAAGCAATATGCAAATGTCCGTTGCATGAATTCCAATAAGGCAAAAAATAAACAAAAAAAAAAACAAAAGCCAAATAAAAACAACAACAAGAGAAAAGAATCAATTCTTAAGTGTATGTGCGTGTGTTTGCATTTACAAATAGTACGAGTCATAAATAATTTTTTCCAATCAAAAATTACTAACGAACTCTGCCCAATCAATGACTAAAATTGTAAGCAGTGTCGCATAAGACAAAATCAAATATGTAAAGGGAAAATTAAGTGTACGAGAAGATCGACTAGTCGATGCTCTTAATGATACTGCATTTTTATACTTCTTACAGCATAGATAATGGCGGCTCTATTCAAAAGGGTATACATTTTCTTGTGAACCCTCCAGGTCGATTTAATTATCAAGAATAACTTTTACTTACTTTTAACCTCTTTTCAACATTGTTTTTTGCTACATATGCGCTCCATGGTTAATTTTTTGCTCCCTGTCCTTCATTTTTAACACTACTAAACAATGTATTTTGGCTACTTTTATCTTCCCTTATTTTCGGATCTATATTAAAAGTCTGAGTATCGTGCATAATTTAATTGCCTTTGTCCTCATTTTTTACTGCTTTTCAACACTGTCTATTGGCTAAATTTAACGTCCTTTGTTTTCGGATCGCTCTTAAAAACATGGTTCATTTATTTGTCCTTGTCCTAAATTTTTACCATTTCTAAACACTGTATTTCAGATAGCTATTAAAGACTTATTATTATTATAAATGTCATCTGTGGTTCCTTTATTTGTTCCCTCTATGGTTACTTTATTTGTTCTTGTCCTCAATTTTTTCGACTACTCAACACTGTCTTTTGGTTACTTTTGTCTTCCAAAATTTTCGGAGTTCACTTAAACCTAATACACATTTTATCTTGCCCTCCATGGTTACTGTATTTGTACATCTATTGGAGACATTATTAAGAGATATTAACTAACTTTCGTAATACTCTTTCGTTGAATATCCTCCATGGTCATCTTATAAGTAACTACGTCATTTATCAAGCATTTTCCTATGCATTTTCAATCTGTTCTCCACGCTCACTTCAAACACTTTAGTTGTATATTTTCCCATATTCCACATGGTCAGAGCTCACAATAAAATCATTTTGCCCAGTTGTATAGAACTGAAAATATGAAATAAATTATGCATGTACAATGTACAGCAGGTTGTTACAGGTGCCTCATGGTTTGAGGGCTCGGGTCACCAGGCACTAATTGTCCAAAAAGGACCACCAGCACACGTCTTTATGTCATTAGGAATGCCCCGCCTGTGCCAGTGTCCCTGACTGAATGGTAGCTCTGCCTCAGGTTGTGGCATGTATAGAAAAGGATGACAAAAGTGCAACGTGACTGCAGTTGCAGTTGCTGCACGTGGGCGTCTATTGTTCATGTGTGTGTGTGTATACGTGTGGGTCTTGCATAACGTACAGCTTTACATGTGGCTTAACAATTATTTGATAATATTTGACATGGCAATTGTGTCGTGCGCATAATTACGCTTGTCAATATAAAATGGGTTAAGATTTCATAAGATTCGAATGGAAGTCTCGGGCTGGCAGTCACAGATAAATGTTGCATAGCCATTGCAGTCACTTCCGTAGAGATCTGACAAGCTAATTGAAATTTCATTAGCGTTGTCTATGCAGTACCACCACCCCCTCCCCGGCTCGCTCTCTCTCCACCCACCACACACAGTAATTTGAAATTTATTATTAATAATTCATAACACTCCAAGTCAGCTGTAGTTGAAGTTCGGTTTTTTTTTTTTGTTGGCTGATAAGATTGTTGCAGCTGCTCAGAAATGCACGAGAGAGAGGCTCAACATTTTTTCTTGGGTGCTTAATTTTTCTTTTATTTTTCATTGAAAAAATTATCTATGATCAGCAGAGACCCAAAAATGTAACCGTATGAGATATGACCAAATACAAAGTACAAATTAAAAAAACTGACTATAGAGAGCTGGGCAATTGATAGGAAGTGTACATGTTGTGCTGAGGAAGTTAGATGCAAGTTTTCAGATGTGACAACACATGAATAAGAGATGAGAAACAAGCATCAAGATTGAAGATCGATTATAAATAGTTTCTGAGCTCAAGTTTTTGTATTATTCAACAATTATAAGTTTGTTGATTTGTGGTACTCAAATGCTTACAAAGCGCTTAAAAACCTAGGTTCCGAGATAATATAATTTATATTTTTTAATTAATATGCATCAATTTGGGTTGTTATCAATAAAGCTGACCTTAGAGAGAAGGGTCGTTAGTGAAAACTAATTTGTATTTAATTATCTATTTCAAATGTAGACCAAAACATCACAACTGAGAAACTGATGCTCCATTTCTCAATGATGATTTTTTTTGAGAAAAATCTAAATACATTGTAGAAAAAATTAATCGATTGTTTTATATACATCACATAATATAAAGAATGAAGAGTCGGTCTACCTGAAAAATGTTCTAAAATTAAAAGCAGGGTGCAAAATCTTAACATCTATTATATATTAATAAATTTATTATATTCTTTTATTCAGCTTCAATAAAATAGAATTGAACATGAACAAAAATTTATTTTGCAAATCAATTTGAAAGTGCTTAAATCTCATTTTGTATTAATATATTAAAACTAATTAGAATGTTTATATCATGTTTAAAATAAAATAATTTTTCTTAAAACTCATTTCAAAATTCAATAAAAAAAATAAAACTTGTGTCAAAAACAAATTATCTTAAAATCAATTTTAAAGTTCTTAAGCAGTTCCCCATGTCTGGCGTTTCTTTTCGTCTTCAACTGCCTTTGGCCCATCAAGTTTAATAAACTCTTTTTGATATTCTGCCAAACTCTAACTGCAATTTGTATAGAATATTCGTAAAGACGCTGCTGCGCTGTCTGTCATTAAGAGGATAATCAAATTAAACTCTTACAAATTAGAAAAACACATGAGCGCTGGGTTCACGTTTATCGCTGGTGTCATGAGTCGCAGCAAACATGCAACATGCAACAGCAACTGAAAAGGAGACACAGCAAAGGCGTTCTATGTGTGTGTGTGGGGCGGGAGGAGGAGACAATCGGACTGATAGCTACGACAGACAGGCAGGCAGACAGACAGACAGACGACCCAAAACCAAAAACCAAACCAAGTCATAATGAAAACCAAAGCAAACACCCGCAATCTCACACACACACACACATGCGCGAGCAGCTATTCAATTATGGGTGCGCCCAGGGCACACACACACACATGCAGGAGAGTTTAGGTTGGGTTTTGGGGTTTACCATGGGGGGGTCACAGGCAGGACCGACGGCAACGACAGATGTCATTTGGCTTTTGTGGCACAATATTATGATAATTGTTGTTGTTGCCATATGAAAATACATTCTGAATTATCAATGCAGGTAATTGCAGCTTATCAGTTATGCTTATGGCTTAGAGAAAACAACAGTGTGTGGTGCGTGTCTCTCTGAGTGTGCGTGTGTGTCTGAGGTGTGTGTGCATGCAGCTACATAGCCAGCCCTTTATATCAATAACAATAACAACAATTGTTATTATAGTGTACTTATATGCATTGCAATATAAACGAGCTAAAGTGAAGTCGCAATGCACCCCTCCCCGCTCTCGGACACAATCTAACAACGCCCCGCCGCCCAACTGTCTGACAATGCATTTGCCGTAATTGCATTTCATTGATTTTTCCTTTAAGCTGCCAACTGTCTGGCCCGGCCTTTTGCACAATTTTCATTTTCATTACTCAGTAAATAAACACGAATTCGTTCGGTCATATGAAAGAGAGTGTCAAATATGTCATAATACTTATCTAAATTGCCAACACACACAAACACAGACAGTTACAGACTCCTTGGGAGATCCGAGCTCTCTTTAGTCTACCACGCCCACGGTGCTTTGGCTCTTTAAATATTTATCGTTTTCGAGTTTTTAGTTAGTCGAAACCGCCCACCCATTTGAAGGCCACCCATGGTGCTAGCCATCAACTAGCAATCTATTCAAATGCCGATTTCATAGATACTTCGACTCAGACCAACAACAGCAACAACATTTTAGCCATTCGATTAGCATTGCAGCTGGTTGTAGTTGTTGTTCTTTTTTATTATAATTGCAAAAGTTATCGAATGCAATTGCTACTGTTATAGTTTGGCGTAAGATTTGATTCGCATTTTTAGAGATTATAATATGCAATAATGGTCAGTTTAAAGTATAGTATATGATACCCTGTAAATATTAAACATGCAACTTAAATTGGGCTGCAAAATAAATGATATGATGTATCTAAAAGTAGTTCAATTCGATTTAAATTTTAATATTTTCTGTCAAGGCATCGCAATTACTGTTAAATTTATATTTAAATATAAGGCGCAAAATCTATCAATATTAAGCTGACCTGCTCGAGGTTAATGTGGATTATTTTTTATATAAATAATATTTAACTCTAGCATTACCTTGTCACTTTATCGAAGCATTAACTTGTTTATAATTACAAGCGTGGAATAGCAAAAAAAAAAATACTAAATGCATACCAGAGTCCCTTTTCAAAGTATTTTACCCTGCAGTATAAATTATTAATAATAAATATTTATATTTTTTATACTTCGTATATATCCGTGAATTAGGTTTTGTGTATAGTTTATCTCATAGCCAATAACTTTTACCTAGAGATCTTGTTAAGATTTAAAACAAAATTTGATATTGAGCTGTGAATTTACAAGCGCATATTTAGAAAAACCCCTCACTAAGCATTTATTTATATTGTGTGTAAATTATCAATAGGATCTGTGGCACGTACTCAAGTGATAAGTGTGAAAAACTGATAACAAAATAAATATATATGTATATAAACGGAGTGATAATCTAGCAATAAAATAAATTTGGGTCGACACATATTGATAAAGAACTCAACTGGCATTACAAGATATTTATTACCTATTATATTTATATAAGGTAAATAATTAAATTATAGTTACAAAAAAGGAAGAAAAAAAATCTTTATAAATATTTCATTTATTCACACTTATTTATTAATTTCCCATTTATAATCTGGCCTAACCGCAACTCTAAATTCCTTTTGGGCTATTTATTAAAATTTATGCAGTGCCATGAATTTATGTATTTATTGCAATAACTGTCAACAATTCTTAGCATTCTTATGCACCCTCTCCAAAAATTATTGATTTATATAGTTAGCTAATTACCTTTTTGCAATAGGATAATCGAACGATATCAATTATGCATTTAAGTGTGCGGCAAATGAAATTCAAGTGGCAGGCGAGAGCTCCAATAACACCTCACATGAGAAATTCAATAGCTCTATATATATACATATATATATACATACATACGAATACTATTAAATAGCTGCATAGATATCTACGCATGTGAGCTCTCGTTTGTTATTGCTATTGATTTTGCATATTAGCAAGCAGTCATCAAATTTTCTCCAACAAAATTTTCTCATGCAAGTGAAATTGAGTCATTGAGTCAGCCAAAAAAAAGCAAGCTGAACGAAGTTTGAATACTCTTCATAAATGATTTTAAGCCAAAGAAATGTTAAGGCTATTAAATATTTTATATGCCATATTTATGGCATAAGCCCAACTAAGAGAAAATAAAATGAAATTAAATAAATGGAAATATTTTCAATTTGTAACAAGAATCATATATATAGATATATTCAAATTGGATATAATCAGTTCAGCTTAACCGATTTCTTGTACTTTTAAAAATACCTATTTGGTCATTTATAAATATACTTATTGCATTTCAAATTGCATGATAATTCGTAAATACCCTTTAGTAGTGCATTTCAAAAGCTGCGAACAAGTTGTTGTCAGCGTTGTCTTCCACATAAGACTTGATTTGTCGTCGAGCTGTGTGTAGTAAACTACGAGAATGTGCAGTGCAATCAAAGTATTGTGTTTGTTTATTGAATTCGGCCCTACGCTCTATTATTTGTTTATCTAATTTCGGTGTAAAATGGAGCTGTCGGAATCGACAGTGCTAGTAGGCCCATGCCCAGACGCAGACACCTAACCAGACCAAGAACCAAAACCAGCAAATTCCAAATGCCTGACTGTCTGCATAATTGTGTGCTTAACGCGTGCGCTTGTATTTATGTATATACCAAATATATATGTCTGTATCTGTGTGACAACTCAAACAAATGCAATGTGAAAAAACAACAACAACAAACACTGCAGCCAGCAGCGGCGTGTGGAATGGAAGCGCGAGCCGCAGCACCGCAGATTGCAGGGCTGTCAATGGGACGCTTCATATCGCATTGGACACGAATCATATTATCAGCTGCCAGCGGACAACAACATGCAACAACAACAACAAATCCCCAATGCATTTGACGACAAACAGGAAAATAGGACTGTGCCACAACGAATATTAAATACTCCAACTGAACATAGGGAAGAAATTGAAACAGTATTTCTTATAAATGTAATCTACAATTAGTAAAGAGAAAGGTTTAAAATATTTTCAAAATTAATTCTATTTATTAAATATTTAATAATTAAAAAATTATATTATAAATTTATAATATTAAATACACTTACCCAAGTCAGCCATTGTTGGGGAATTCTATAATCATCATCAATAATAATATGTTCATATCTGAAAAAGAGAAATGTTTTTACTTGGTTAATTTTAAAGATATAAATAAATATAACGAATTAAATAAAAAACCAGAATATATAAAAATATGAATTTAATTTAAAACTCTCTCTCTTCAGCAAATTTATAACAAAACAAATCACAAAAAATTAAATTGATTATTTTTCAAGTATATACAAAAGATTTATTCGTTTTACATACAACTCTAGGGAATTAATAATAATTAATTATTATGCATGGGTAGTGTATAAAAACAACGCCCCGCTTTATTTTGCAGTTGTTCCACAGTTTTGAACTGATTTTCGATTTCGTAGAGCCCTCTCGAGTGCGTCTTCTATCATATCGCGTACGCTGTAATGAGTTATGTACGCGATCTTATCCAGGAAATTCAGTCATAGAAGTCACTCTTCCTTTTTTTTTTATTTAAGTCTACGGCTGTGATTGTGGCTGCTGCAGCGAGGGGCAAATAACTGAGGCCTGTAATCAATGCGTCGTCACATTGAACGGCGATTGGGCGAACGTCGACAAATGGTTTGTTTAAGTTCGGTTCACTGCTGTTTATTTATACATCAGATTGGTTGCTGTTGTTGTTGATGTTGTGTTTGCAGTTACATCAACGGAAATGCATTTAAACAAAAACTTTTACTGGGTCGCAATGCGTGTACAAAGATAGCGAAAGTATTTAATTAGCCTGCATTTAAAAGTAAACATCATTGAAGCATCTTAAAGTTAACAATCAGCATTGAATTTATCAGGCTAAATATCAAGAAAATCGCAGCAATGCACATTATCTGTTTAGGATAAAAATAAACCACAGTCTAATTAAAAAACTTTTCAAATGAACTTTGTTGAAAAGTAAAATTTAAATCTCTTTATAAATTAAAGATCTGACAATGATATCCGTCTAAAGTATCAACAATCAATTCAACTCATCAAGAACTTATAATAATATACAATTATTAAAAGTAATTTTTAAAACTATATGTAGAAACTTTTATTAGAGCATGTAAACATTAAATTTTATAATATAAACGGGGCTCATTCTTTCCTTTTAATTGAATTAATTTACCTAGATATTTGTTATTTCTTTACAATAATTAATTAATTAAATTAAATTATTTTTTCATTTTATTAATTTAATTAGTTATTTTTTATTTCATTAAAGTATTAACTATTCCATGCTCTCGTCTCATAGATGCACTTGGTAATTGGGTTGTTTAAAAGATGGGTTGCTTAAAAAAAAATGAAATGAAATGTAAGCCAAATTTCCAGGAAATTGATGTGGGTTAACAAAACAAGTGAAAAGCCTCTTGATTGATATTCGAACATAAGTTAAAGGTAAACAAAGTGTTTTTTTTCACGATATTTATGAAATATGTGTGAAATATGAAGTAAAGTAGCCAAGCAAATTCCTTGCCGCAGCGCAAATCTTAATTAAAGATAATTTTAGAGGGAAACGTGTTTAAAGTACGAAACGCATGCAACTGTGTAAATAAGATGGAAGCACGAAAATCTTTTAAATATATTATTGTATTTGTATTTAATGCTCCATATTTTTCAGTGCATGCATATTGCATATTGCACATGGCCGTGTTTACCATTGCAATTATTGACGCACAGGCGAAATGCAACCCCAGAGATTAAAACAAGAAATATATACAGAAAAAAAGGGGGAAAAAAATCAGTTGCAGTTGATATTGATGCCAAATGTAAAGGAGTGCGGTCGGGGGTGGGGGGAATAGCGTGTCTGGATGGGTCAATATGTCACAACTGTGCATTGTATTTGCACACGGCATAAGGAACAAGGCAAACGGTTAAAAAATAAAGTGTATGCTATATAAACTCAAATATCGCACTGCGAATTGCATTGCATTCAAACATAAATATTTAAAAATGATTTTTACGCGACCAACGATTTGTGACAGTAATTTTTTCTTTTCGTTTTCCGTAGTATTTTGTTCGCCGTGATAACAGATTGGTTTGGATTCGAGTTTTGGGTTGGGTTGGGTTCGCAGCGGAACGTGTGTGCACGGTACCCATCAAACTAGGGTGAGAAAAAAGTCGTACAAACAAACAGACAGACAGCAAGGCAGACATGCGGACAGAGAGACGGACAAACGGATGGCTGAACGGGGCTTGTCAATTATATAGACAGACAGTTGGACTGAACAGAGTAGTTTCTTTTTTAATTTTTGTTTTTCGTTTTTCCTGCTTTTATTGTCATCGTATAATAGAGGCAAAGTTAAAGGTAGAAATGCCGCCACGCAAGTAACTCACATATCTAAAGTTGACACTTGTTGCGTGTTGCATACAGGGCAAAACACGGCGAGTGCGGGGCAGGGCATGGGGGGAGCGGAGAATTGTTGGCAATGATTTGCGTTTTTAATGGCTTTTACAATGGAAGACGCCACCGCAAATAGCGGAAGACTGAAAAACCAAATCCGTAAAGGCAAATGTGTTGCGGCTAAATGCTAAAATTTTTATTGTTCGACTTCAAAAGGCGCTGGGAATTGCAAAGACAACAAAGATCAAAGTCGAAGAATGGGCAAAAGGGTGGAGCACCATGCGAATGAATCACAAACAACAAACAACAGTAAATACAAAGTGACAAAAAGTCATCTCTAAGTGGAAAATGCCCAGCAAAGAGTCAATGGAAATGTGCCGAGCAATGGGCCATCATAGCATAAGTAAATATCTAAAATTGTGCATAATGACGCTAATTAGCTGGGAAGACGCCACGAGCATTGTTAACAGGTAGGCGTGGTCATACGTACGACGGGGCGTAAGAGGGCCAACAAACGGAAATAAACAATAAAAGCAAATTTGTGTGACAGAAATTATTTAATAGCTCAATTTTTACTAGTGAGCCCTGAAAGCGCCACCCGGTGTGACGAAAATGTAAATGCACTGAGCGAAATCTAACATGAGTTGAGGTCTTCTATAGCTAAGAAATAAATAATTACTAGATTTGCGTTGTTAAACATGCAAATGCACTGAGCGAAATCTAACATAGGTTAAGGTGTCTTCGATTTAGGAGATAAATAGTTACAAGATTTGGTGTGTTAAATGTGCAAATGGACTAAGCGAAATCTGGCATAAGTTAAGCCACATTTGGTATATAAAATATGCAAATGCTTTAAAAGAAATCACACGTTATATCTAGAGCGCCACCAAGTGTTTAGAAAATGTATATACACTGCGATAAATTAAGCTTAAGTTAAGCCCGTTCCCACGGGTGAGGTACAAGATTTTAGATTTCTTAAAGATTAAGCATAAGATTTCTTAAGCTTAAATATTCTTAATAATATTTTTTAAATAAGGTAATTACATAAGGCAGATAACCTAAATATAAACTCCATTTTTTTTTTAATTTCATTACATCTAAAGAGTAGAATATGTTAATATAACCTTTCCCAAAATTAAGGTTCTAAAGTACAAGCTTCAGCAATATTTTTGACACAACTATTTTATATTAATAAGAAAACTAATTCTAATTCTTAATTTCATGGCATTATAGAAAAAACTCTATAAATTGCTTAGAAAATTATAAAAACCGTTGTTTTTAATTTCAGCATGCACTTAAATCTAAAATAAAATATTTAGAAAAACTTTTCCAAGATGTGATAAAATTATTAGTTTCTCTCAGTGTAGATGGCGTACTTGTACGTGCTGCGGTCACAACCGCTGGCAAATGCATTTTGTCTGCGTGTGTGCGTTTGTCTTTCCCCCAAAAGGCATTGATTTGAAATCCGTTTGAAAGAAAATGAAAAATTAAAAATGTATGAGCTGTATTGGGTCAGTTTGCGGCTGGCAAAGCTGCAGTTTCCGCCCTGAGCCAGAAAGAAGAATTTATATAAAATCCGAATACAAGGCGAAGAACCGGAGAGCCGGAGAACTTCGAGTATAACTCACTTCCGTTTGGCATTTTGAGGTTTCTGTGGCTTTTGTGGACTTGTGAACGTAAAACGGACTTGACATTAATTTTCATAAATGCTCTGACTGCTGGTCTTAAGAATTTCACTTTAAAATTAATTTCGTTAAGATTTTCTGAGTTTCTTTGTTTACAATTAACAACAACAACAGCAGCCGCATGCGGGCGGGCGGGCAGGCGGTCCAACCCCTCCCCTCCCACCCACTCGCCCACAAAAGATTTCTCATTTTCATTCTCAGTTTCATTTTACATTTTTCAGGGCCGTGCAGTCCGGATGCATGCAATGAGATTTAATTGTTTATACATTAACACACAGACGATATGGCGGCTGAATGAGAAAATGAGCTTAAAGGGCATAATGGAGGGAGAGGGGGTAGGTTGGTCGGGGCATAAGATGTTTACATTAACCCGGAAAAACTCCCTCTGGGATCTGGCTTACAGCTTGCATCTTTAAGATACACTTAAGTGGCACATTTAAAACTTGATGAGAGGGCGGTGGGAGTTGCCTTCTGTGTGTTTATCTGCGTGAGTTACATTTGCTTATCAATGCGCCATGTAGCAGCTAATTAGCCGTGTCTTATCAGCCATTGCAGCTGTCTATTGCCTTACATTACTAATCAAGTGCATTGTTTACATTTATCAAGCAGTTCTTTCGACATCTTCTAATGAGTTTTTGCTTGCCTCTTGAAATATGAAGTAGCCAGCTCCTGGTTGCCAGTGAGTGTGCGTGTGTGTGTGTATATAGCTACCAGATATCTAGCTCTCGAAATAATTGAAGTAGGGCAAACTGCTGCAATTCAGAAAGCAAACATCAGCAACAGAAAGAAATTCATATGCTCTCAGCAAACGGCTTTCAGCTATGATATATAGAGATACAATACACATAGGAAAGAGAGTAATAGTGTAGTCGATTCTTGCGTCTATTTAAGAAAAGGACTCCATATTTATTCATTTTATTTTTCATGCACTCATATGAGTCAACCCCATCTTGTGAAAATACTCAGTATTCAGTGTATTTAGTATTTAATTTACTTAGGTTAGCTGTAGTATTATTCAAACTATCCTAAATAAAGCTAAACAACAAAATAAAATATTTTCTGAAGATTTAATACAAACTCTACAAAATAAAAATAATTTTCGAAAAATACATTCCTCCTTAGTGGAAATGGGGGCCAAAGTTTTTAAAGTTTTCTTTCCTAAGGATCTTTACGGAAAATCATTTAAGACGTGTTTCACATCTTTCGCAAAATCAAAACTTTCGCGAGAGCAAGTTCGATTCAAAGATTTTGTTGAAGTTTTAAGTTTTGTCCGATTTGCTTAAAAACTATTTTACTAAAAATTTTGAAAAATAATAAAACCTATTTAGAGCGCCTAATTAAAAATTGCCGGACTATATTTGCAATTCGAATTGAAAAGCAAAAACCAAGCGCAACAACATGCTCATCCAAGCGTTGATCCGAGCTACTGTTTCATATACTACAAACACAAACAAATTTGTTTGATATATTACAAACACACACAAAGTATGCATAATAATAATAACAGTGTATCGCATAATTTGAATAATTTCTATGCCGCTGTCGGCTTCCTAATTGCCAATGCGAAGGCGTTTCTCTTGAGGCCTTTTTTTCTGTTCATAATTATTATGACAATGTTTTTGGGTGCTGCTGCTGCTGCAGCAGTTGCTGTTTGGTATGCAAACAAAACAGCAGATCGAAATGAAAATTGAAAACGCTCGAAACAACAGCTGGCCACAAAGCACAACGGCAACAGCACACAAGTAATCAAGTCCGAGGCGCTCGATATACACAAATGTATCTGAGAGATACATTCCGAAAGCTAGTACATGTGCAACAGCTAAATGTGGATGTGTGTGTATGTGTGGTGGGCGTTAGGTCTGCCCCACCTCAATTACTGCAGCGCGCGTCGCTGCGGCAATGCAATCTGCATCTAAATTGATCGTAATAATTATTGTATGTGTCGGCTGTCTTGTTGCTGCTGTTAAAAGTAGCTCAAGTGGCTTTTCGATTTGGCTGCAACAACAACAACAATAACAACAACAACAACAAGAACAACATTTGCCCCGTTTGGGCTGTTTGAAGTTGGGCAAAAGTGAAATTTTTCATTAACGCTTCAATCGTACGCTACCAGACACGGTGGCACGTTTGTATCTATATATCTCACAGATACAAAAAGGCCTGGCTAGTCGCAACGAAAATTACATTTCGATTTGGTTTTGATTTCAATTGAATTTGTAATTGTTGCTTTTTACGTTTGTCTTTCATGTGTGTTTATCTTATTTTTTTTCAGATTTTTGTTTTTCTTATAATTGTTTGCCCGACTGCATATTGTGCAAGGTTTTAGCCCCTTTTGTTTAGATGTCTTGGCTACTGTATCTGCTGCGCTTGTGCGTGTATGTGTGTGGCTTCTTTTATTTCCAATTGATGTGGAAAACTGAGGCAATTTTATCTGGCCGCACGCCCTTTCATTGAAAATGTTTTGAAGTGTATTTTTCCATTTAAATGGGCCCCTTGCCTAGTGACCCAAATTTGTTTCGTCTATCAGCTTGTGATTTATGCGAATTATTTGCTTTGTCTCACATAAATTTTGAATTTTAAGTGCTGGGCAATTTGATTATCCCAACTGCAATTGGGTTCATTGATAGATGATATTTGGATTGAAATGCAACGGAAACAGGATAAATAAAGTAATTTATGCACTTAAGATACTTTTGAGCCAATTAGACATTTCCTAGTTGAGTTTTCAGTACATTCAATAATTTTTGGCTGGGCGAGTAGTTTGGGTTGTTGGTTTTTTGTGCCCAACGTCTTGTGTTTAACAATGTACATATTTTTAATTTCATTTGATTTTATTTATTCATTTCATTTATTCCAAGACATTGATTGTAATTTAATAACTAATCTATGGCCATTTAGATAAAGCTTGCATTTGTTAGTTTCTATGATAAAATACTCCAATTTCCGCTCTATTAGCTTGTTATCTAATTGCCGCAGAGCTTATCTGTGAGGTTTACATAAAATGCACGTCTCAACTTGGCTTACAACTGCGCATCACGAATTCTTTGCCATCTATCGAGCCATTTACAGGCAATGCGCTCTCATAAATGCAGAAAAAGTGATATAGATACACATGCAGCAGAGATACATTTCAATCTCACTCGTATCGTATTCGTATCTCTCTATCTGCACAGTCTGCGCTGGCCTGGCTTTTGGTTGGGATGGCTGTCTAATCAGCCGTTAATCGCCGGCATGTACAGAACTATGGCAATCAAATGACGGTTTGGACATCAGCGAGTCAGCGACTGAGGGACTCTCAGTTCTAATAACGCGCAACGTGGCGCATAATTGCACGTACTGCGTTTTCCTTTGAAGTGCAACCAACAGGAGCAGCACCAGCGGCAGCAGCAGCGGCAGCGACTGCATCCACAAGATACACTCAAGACATATTTGCAAAAGCTTTAAGATACATTTCAACTGTGGTGTCGACCGTACTAGAGAAGTGCACGGATCAAATTTTATTAACACGAAAATTATATGCAGCAAACACTGAAAACACGACTATTTGGCAAAACACAAAATACGACAAGCTCGACTTTTGTGAAAATAGAATAAAAATTTTTCAATGTTTTCGATATTCTTTTATTTTCCTTCATTTTAGTAACGGGCAACTCGTGTTAAGTCGTTTCTTGTCGTGTCAATTTATGTCAAGTCGTGTTAGGTCATGCCAAGTCCCTTCATTCTGGTAACGGGCTACTTGTATCAAGTCGTGTCAATTCGTGTCAGGTCGTGTCAATGCGTGTTAAGACGATTCAGATTGTGTAAAGTCATGTTAGTTAGTCTCAAATTGTGTTAAATCTATTTCTAGCCGTATGAGGTCGTGCTAAGTCGTGTCTGTTTCTGTTTAATTGTGTTAATACATGCTTCGTACTTCGCTCGTGCCTTTTGCTGCTCAGCTTAACAAGGGCATGCACTATATCGCACATTCAAGCATGTCGTGCATGTCATTTTATCAAACACGACACGCACCCATCTCTAGTGCGTAAGTAACTAGTTATGCGTTGTGCAGTTTTTTTATTTTTGTTTTAGTTAATTTTACTGTCCAATGGAGGGCCGTAACCGGGTCCGTGCTTTCAATGAGATCAATGTTCGATACGTGTGGAAATTGCTATGTAATTGCCGTGCCGCAGCGAAAAGGAAGCTCGAATTGTATGTCAGTAGTTGATTTTGAGTTTTTCGCGTTGAGTGAAAATACAACGAGAGAAGGTATCACTGCAATTTGCAATTGCACAGGTGGAAATTTATTTTGATGGCAAATGCGATAGTGCCAAAGCATTTATTTTGTACGGGACCACAGCAGGGCCTTCAGGCAAACCTCGTCGCGGCAGCATCTCCGCCCCATTTGCCACTTGAATTTATTGTGAAACTTTTCTTTTATGCCACGCCATGTCGTCGCATTGGCATTGGCATTGATGTTGGAGCCCTGGAGGATGACATTGCGGCCGTACTTTAAAGCCCAGCGCCGCCCCAAAAGTTTAAAGTTCACTCGCCGGGATATGCCACATGGCGGTGCACACGGGACATTGGCGGCTTGGACTTGAATTCGGCTTTAAGCTCCATGTTCGCCGCTCTGTCTACACGCTGTCAATGCGCTCGGGTTTGATTAATTACAAAAGCGCCGCACAGCAACAAAACTGCAACAAAAGCGTGCAACAAACGTGGGCTGTCAGAGAAGTATTGGGCTTATAGGGATTATGTTTAGATGAGGCTTAGTTATAATTAAAATTTAGTACTTATGGTGAAAACTGTATAAAATTATACTCTATTTTCAATAATATATTATAATATATATAGTTTTTATAATCTAATATATTATTATAATAATATATTTATATTAAAATGCGTTTAAAAATTAAAGTCTAGGAAATACTCTTTGAAACTTACAATAAGAAAAGAAGTCTCGCATTTAAAAGTAATTGATATTGTGAAAATAAAATGTTTAAAATTGAAATTAAGAATAAAAAAAGAGATTTTGTATAATTCAATATTAGCTATAATTTTCTTTATCAAAATAAAATATTATTTATATTGGTAATATTAAATTAAAGATCTTAAACGACAATATAATCTGAATTCATAAAATAAAATACACAAAATATCTTTGAAATGCTTTTAAAATAGGCAAAAACCGTAAATCTTATTTTTATTCTTATAAAAATTGTTTTGTGCAGTTTTCCAATTATCAGTTTCCAACTTATCTCAGTTAATTGGATTAGCTGGATAGTTTTTAATATTGAATTTATATTTTATTTAGCTACAAAATGACTTTGGGAGTCTTCTTCCAGCCCTGGCACGTTGCATGCCACAAGCTCCTTTTGCAGCTGCCACGCTGCCGCTGCCGCTGCCTTTGCTGCTCTGCTGCTGCTGGCATGCGAGTCATGTTGTTTACGCCATTTTACACCGCTTGACAAATAAACTAAGCCAACTAAGTCAGCGTCGCAGTTGCTGTTGCATTTGCTGGCTCCAAGGTAACTTGCATTGACATAATTAAATTAATTTACGTGGCAGTCAACGCGGCGATGTCTAATTGGCAGCGCCAACATATGGCCAACAACTGTTGTTGCATGGATGGGAACGGAACGTCTTAACGTGTGTTGTGGCCAAACCAAAAATCTGCTCATATATCATGCGGGCAGCCGCAATTAAAATGTCACTCTCGACCGAAACAATGCGAAACCGGCGTCTCTTAACTGCTGACTGCTGACTGTGACTGACTTGACTACGACTTCGACTTCGACTTATGCAATGCATTTTCTTCTCTATTTTTTGCGCATATTTGCGACATTTTGCAGTTACTTGTAATATAAATCATACGCACTGTTGTCCATGTGCTCAGCGCGCATCTCAGCTGGCAGTTGCTGTGGCTCTTTGCGTGGGACCCAGCTGCAAAATGTCAAAGTTATCGCACACCTTGCCAAACTGTCAACAGTTTTGCCGGGTTGTGCCGTTGCTTGTTTGTGCTGCCCCACGGGTTGCATGACCTAATTAAGGTCCTGGCTAAAACTTGCCCACCCTTTTCTCTCTGTGCTGCTGTGCGTGCAACGTTTGCGGCTAGAAAAGTTTTCTTTTGCGCGCACAACTCTCCCTTTTGCTCGACTTTGACATGTGGCCAACGGTTGCCGCCACGCTGCCTGTCAGCCAAATTCCGGTTGCAGATGAGTCACACGATGTTAGGGGGGAGGGATGGGGCCAGCGTACAGCGGAGAACGAGCGAAAGCCGCGCAAATTAAATTTGCTGTGTAAAATGGTTTTTAAAGTGCGACCAGCAGCGAAGGTTAACATGCCCTTTGGCCAATTTTAAGTGGAATTTAGTTAACACATTTAAGCATTAAGCAGCAACTAAAACAAGTCAATTTGAAACCAAAAGTGGAGGCAAACACGGCAAAGGTCAAATGCGCTGCAATAAACTTTGAATTTGAGGCACTTGATTTTACAAAAACCTTTTTATTTGTTTTAGTTTTAAAAAAAAAATTATTATCTATTATTATTTTGTTATTATATTATATTATGTTTACTTATAAATGTTGAATATTATTAATCAAATCTTATTCTTCGAATTTCGAAAAAAAGCTAGAAGATTTTTTCTAACTATTTTAAATGCCAAACAACATATTTAAGAAAATAAATAAAAAATATCAACATATTTTGCAATACAAATTTACTTTTCATTTCTCTGATATTAATTCTAAATTAACCTTGACTTATTATTATAGTGAAAAGATTTATTATTATAATATATTATATAATATAATAATTATACTTATAAATTAAGAATTCCGAAAATCATAAATGAAAATAATAATAATAATTTTAATAAGAAATGTATTGTTAAATATTTAATTAATTTATTTTGTGGTATTTGGCGACCTTTCCATTTTATAATTGTTTGTATGGCTGGCTTTAGGTCCGGTGTTTTTTTATTCAAGACAAAATGAAAAACGCAATTTTGTTTGAATTTAACCAATATATTTCGTTTGCACTTCGGCAACCGTCTTCAGGGTAATTGCTTTACACGTCTGCGCTCTTTGACGTGGGTGTTGAAACTTAAATATTGCTATTTTTAAATTTATATACTTGTTACTATATATCCTAACATATTTTTATATAATTTATTATGAAGTCAAACTCTATTTCAAACTGTAAGAAAAATGTTTGGCCTGAGAAAATTTTGTAAATATATTTTATAATAAAAATTTACTTATGTATTTACCTGCAATTAATTCTTAATTTACTTATTTTTCTTAATAATTATATTTAATTTGGTTATTATTTTTTATTTATATAGTCTTAGGATTTTCAAAAGTAATAAACAATTTTTTTTTCCATGCGAATTATAATTATCATAATAAGATGCTCAACAATATACTGCATATTTATAGGTAATAAATTCTCAATATATTTTTTATTTAAATTATGTATTGTGTTTTTTAAATGCTTTAAGAAATTTTCCAGGAAAATTCATTATAATACCAATCATGTATAGATATAAATTTAGAACAAGCACATTCCATGCGCTACAAAATTGAATGAAGTACATTTTGAAGGCACACACTGAGTCACATCTGATGAGATAGTTTTGTGCGGTAAATAGCTGGCTTGACAAGCGCGACAAACGATTGTCAGTCAATTGTGGCATTTAAGTTCACAGCGCGTTGCTGGCAGATATTTGGCCAGGCGCAAGGAGAAGGAGAAAGAGGGTGTTTGCTATTTTGGCCAAAACAGAGAAAAATGCTGGCGGCTGCTTCTGTTGTGGCTGCTGCGGCTGCTGCACTGGCTCTTAGTAATGCGCAGCGAGAAAGCAGCCAAGGGAGCAGCAGGTCGCGCTGAAGTTTGCGTTGCAGCTGTGTGATTAATGCACAGTTTAGAGGTTCAATGTGGCGCAGCAATGACCCAGTTTGGGCTGCTTTGACACCTGGCCAAGGCACAATTCAAATTAGTTGCAACTAGTTTTGGGACAAGCTTGTTGAAGTTGAATTGAATAGTGCAAACGGCCAATCGAGCATGCAACAGATTTGATATAAAAGTATTTTTATTGCAACTGCCGACACGCAACATTCAATCGGCGCAATCAACCGACATGCAATGTGCAGCATGCCCCCCTTTTTGTATCTGCAAGATACACATATTTCAAGTGACTCGCCGACAGCTGCTTATTATAGATGCTGCCGCCGATTATTGCCTCGGCCCCGAAAAAGCTGGCAAACTTCATAAATCTACGCGGCCATTTCGACACATGCCTGACTGCTTGGCTGCCTGGTTGCCTGCCTGCCTGACTAACTGCCTGCCAGATGATCTAACTTTATGGTTTCGACATGTGGGTGGCTTTTGACAGACACTTTTGACACTTGCGGCTGAGCTGTCAGCAGGCAGATAGCGCAGCACATGCAAAATGCATATTTATGGGCCAGCTATACGCAACTACTTACGCCGCATCCATAGTTGTACTTTAATTGCAGCAGCTAGCTTTGTGGCAAACAGCTAACTGCAGCAAGTTTAAGTGCCTCATGATCGACAATCATTTCGGCAAAATGACTGCCGCACGTTTAGCACATCAGCAACAGTAGAAACTGCAACAGCAACTGCAACTGCTGCAATTGAAAGTTGAAAGGATCGTGCTTTAGCAAGCGGGGCCAGGTCGTATTTGGTTGCATGATGAACACGCATGATACAAACGCCTGCAACACAGGCAACGCTAAAAAGTAATTAAAAACCCGACGTTCCACGACGTGAAAAGCTTTCCCAGATAATGGCTGCAATAATAGAAATGGTAATAGCATTGAAAGAAAGCAAGCCTTAAAAAAATATAACAAGGTGCAAAAAATATTATGGGCAGGTCGAAGATAGAATACCCTTGCAAACTGTTTCTATATAGAAGCTTTTTTTTTTTAATTACAAGCTATTAACTAATTGCTGAATATTAAATATATTTTTGTTGGTTAATAATCTTTACGTTTATATAAAAAAAAAATTGTTGGAGTACTCTAGCACATTGCTTCTACATAGAAGCTGATGCTGATTATTTATTTTACGTACAATCTACGTAATAATGCTTAATATTAATTATATTGCTTATCTTAATACATATGTTAATTATATAAAAAATGATGGATGGAAAAACCAAAATGATGGTATAAGATTTAGTTTAGAAAAGAGATTTAAAAGCGAATTTCTTTATATAATTTTTATTAAATTTATAATTAGACAAATTTATTAAACTATTTTCAAGCTGTTATTGTGAGCGAGATGATGCTGATTGGATAGGACACTCCAATTGGAAAAGCCACAAACAGCGAATTGGATTAGAATTCTTAGTATTTAATATATCTAACAAATGACAACAGAAGTCAACCATCAACTAAATTATCAACAAGAGACAAAAATAAGGTACATTTAATATTAGGCATAATATGCGACTGGAATATTCAGGAAATTTAGTCGAGACGCCAATGAGAGTCTAACCCATATATATGTTATCTGAATTATAAAGAAATTTTAGAAATTTGAATAGATAATACAACACAATTGTTCTTTTAGCAGCTTTTATTAATATATTTCAATCTGAACATATTGCAAGCAGACTGAAAAAGTTGAGAGGCCTGAGAAAATCATCGTTAGTGAGAAAAATTACAATATTAGCTGCAGTTGGCTCGTTGCGGCTGGTACAAAAAAAAAACAACTCGAAATTGGCGGACAGGCCGTAGACCAGAGACACAGCCAGCGCCTGTGCTGCCAACCAAGGCAGCTGGCCAGGATGGCCAGGCCGAGTGGCAATAGCAATGGCATTGCCAGCAGCACCGGCAGCAGCAGCAGCTTGTGTGCTGCCGATTTGTTGTTGCCACTTGCCCCCGGCACAAGCTGGCCAAGCAAAAACATAGCTAGCTGATGGACAACTACGTTTGAGTAACGCGCACAGTTTGAAATTCATTTATCATTTTATTGTGTGGAAAATAGATGCGGCCATTCTGAAATACTTATTCGCCAGTTATAGCACACACACACACACGCAGCATATGTAAATGGTAGCAGAGCCAGAAAATATAAAAATAAAATCGCAGCATGGCCGCTGCTGGATTTTACCTCTAACGATTTTTAACAGTTTGCTGCCACAAGCTGAAGTTGCATTTAATTTGGCATATTAATTTGCCAGTCGAAGCGAGGAAATCGCCAGCGACTTTCCCAGTGCTTCACGGAGTCGTTTTGGTAATGTGCTAATATTATATTGTACTATGCGAAATGAGAGTAGATCTATTGAAATTCTTGAAAACCAATAATAACTTAATACCCTGCATAGATAAAATATATGCATTTTTATTAATTGCAACTCGCCCTTCTCTGTGATTCTCACTATTTCCAGTTATGCTTATTGTACTTTGCTATTTTTCGAATGTTTCTTTCTATGTAATTTCTTTTCAGCCCTTTTTTTCTTTCTTTTGAACTATGCGAAATAAGATTTCTAACGAAATTCATTAAATACCCTGCAGAGATTAAAACAAGGAATTTTTTTTATTTACAACTCGCTTTTCTCTGTTATTTTCATTACTTCGAGGTTTCGTAGGTTAAGGTATCTCCTAATATCTCTTTTTTCTTTCATTCCTCGCACAATATATATTTCTTCCGACGTTTCCCTCAATTTCTCTGCTTCGATCACCGCAGCCTCTTACTCTCTGTTCTAAATTGTCTCTATCACACATAAAGTTCTGATATTTTTTTATTTTTGTCTGTATTTCTTTTAAATTGTCAGTTATGGATATTCCTCACCTTGACCTCAATCGAAGTGGATCTAAGCCACCTCTTAATATTTTATCAAGAAAGACCATTGAGTCGAAAAAAAAGCACACATGTGTATACAAAAATATAATTTATGTTCATCATCATCGCAACTTCCTCAGAAGTTGTAGAATGATGAAACTTCTAGCTGTGCGGGAACTGCTCCACATGGGGCCACCCACATGAATGCAAAATGCCTGAACATGTTTTTTTTCTTTTTGATATTTTGTATATTTTTTCTGGCCGCGAATCAAAATTTGCCTGGCTAAATCAGTTCAAGGTTTCCATACCATTCCCATTTTGCATACATGTATAACTCACAGGCTCAAGCGTTGAGTTGAACTAAAACTTCTTCATGGGTTTCAAGTTGCTTGCGCTTTTGTTAAGTTTACGTTTTGTTGAGTTTTTTTTTTTGGGTGGCCGGTCTTTTAAGTAATTTATTGTGTATCGGAAATTTTGAATTTGCATGGCAAAGCCATAATTCTTAATTTACTCATTCCTCAGCTTTTATTATGAATATACTGTTGCTACGACGGCTGCCACGGCAGCTCCGACTGCTGCGTGTGACCACAAGACCCCCCGTCCCCCGTCCAATTAACTGCCCCAACCGCAGCTCCGCATCGAGCTTGAGGCCTGCCCGTGGCCAAAGCAGGCTCGACCTCATGCAGCTGTGCTCCGAGTGCAGCAGTTCAGCTTTTAGCTACGCACAAGTCCAAGCCTTGGCTTCAAAACACTTTCAGTTTTTCTTTTTTAGGGCGCATATAAAATACGAACCGATGAAAAAAAAAATCAAATTCCCACTAATTGCTATGATCAGGCACAGTTATAAATTTTTAAGTTGTTATTTTTGCGTCTTCAATTTCTTCTGTACCGCATCTGTTGCTTCTCGCTACTGACTGCTACTGCTTCTCTCTGCTTGCATATCATTTAAAAATTTCTTATGCTACATATCTTTGACTGAAATAAAATGTTTGCCTCGGAGGCCCATAAACTACAAATTGCTTTGTTTTTTATTGTCTCTTTGTCAGCCCTCTTGACTCTTTGTAATTATGGGCAATTTAAATAAATTAAACACACTTTTTTGGCAGTCGAAGAAGTTAATGCTGGATGTTGCCCATTCGGCTGGTTAGGGGCTTTAAAGAAGCTTAAATGTGGGCTATAAAATGTAAATACGGGAAAACTTTAATGGATCAAGGACACGAGCGCAACATTTGATAAAAGAATTCAATATAAAAATTGCACCGCAGATTTATAGATGCTAGGAAATAGGGTTTGCCATTTCGTGGAAGTTCGAACAAGGGGAAGAGTATATTGAGCACATTGCCTAGTTTATAAGCCGGCAATGCGAAGATGATGCACTACGTTTAATAAATTTCTTCCATTAGAGCTCTGCTGATATCAGACCCAAGAAATTCCTTGGAATTACAACAGGTACTGTACAGAAGATAATACCTTTAATGCCTTTGCATGTATACATTTCCCATTAGCATACGTTCCATTAAAGCTCCGTTCATAACAGACCCAAAACATTTTCTGAAATCATAGCATCAGATCAATATTTAAAGCCGTTGAAGAAGCCGTTGATGGAAAGTATCATTTTGAGACGCGCACTTAAAGCATTCCTTTATAAACTTTTCCGATATTAAAAGTTGTTTTGCCTGTGGCTTCAAAACTGGTGAGTTTCATAATAAAATACACAAAATTTTCTCAGTTTTGCACATCTCTCGAAAAAGAAAAAGAGAGGTATATAAAAAAAATACTCGGGTGTCAAGAAAAAACAGCATACAAATTAAATAAGTGGATTTCAAACACAATCCAAACAATTGTGTTCAAAATGAGAACTATCAAAGCTAATCGGTGAATTTTTGAAGGCTACAACAATTACAAACAGGGCCTTGAAGACGTTAGGGAGAATGCTGGGTCAATCTAGTGCGGTTACTTAGAATGACAAACTGGCAAAGATACGAGATGCTTGACTTAGAGTTCATAAAAGTAATAAATTTAAGAGAAACTAGCGATAAAGCGCTGTCACAATAAATATCTAGCTTAAGACAGTAAATGAGAAGCCGTTAATAGAAACTATATTAATCGACTTCTAATTGCATATTGAACTTTTGCTTAAGCTCAACGGCACATGCAATATGCAAATTAGTTATCAGAGGGGCACCCACAATAAATCAATTAAATTAAACCACATATTTAACATTTAAATGAAAAGCTGCTGCTGCTGCTGCTGCGAAAAGCGCATAAATAAAGCAATTTGCGATACACGACAAGGCGACAAGCTAACTATGCGAAATTCGGTTTAACCAAAAGTGTCAAATAAATATGGAAACAATACACAATCTATATATGTATATAAATATATATTTATATTGATGATCATTGAGATAAACAAAAGACATGCGGCAAGTTTTGTTTGACATTAGAAACTGTCACAGGTTGTTTTTGGTTGTATTGTTAAATTTACGAGTATGTACTGTAGCCAATAACTGGCTTAGCTCGGAGGGGGGCGCGGGCGGCGCGTTTTGTTATCTCCAGTATTTAAATAAAAATCTATTTAAAATATTTATTTATTTGTAGTTCGAATCACAGCAATAACATGATAAATGCTTGTACCTAATTTGTTACCTCATCGCCGGCTAGCCACAAATTTTATGCTAATTTGTACAAAACTAGATGTCGATATTGTTTAATTGAGCGGCCAAAGCGGCGCTCGTCAGTCAAGCTGGGACAGTAACAACAATAACAACACACACACAAACACACAGAAATTGTAATTAGCATATTATGAGAATCAACACAAATGCTCGGCTTGACGAAGATCTCGGGCCAAAGATAAAACTGCAAATTTATGGGACTTTGAACGGTCAAAGCGACACACGAAATGGCAAAGTCAACACACAATTAAAACAGTAAGAGAATTTGATTTTAATTAAAATTAACGCAACAGGCAAACACTCTATAAGGTAAGCGGCAATTAAACAAAATATACATTTTAGTTTAAAAAAAAAAAAAGAAGATTTAACAATTTTATAATAATATATAAAGTTTTTACTCAAGTAGATGTTAGATTATTTAAATGATTGAATATAAAAATTTTAAGCAAACTCAAAATAGTTTTATTTTTTTTTCACTTTTAAATTAATGTTCTTTTCAACTTTTTTATAATTTTTATTTATTTATGTTTTTTTATTTTATATTTTATTCTTATTTAATTTTGGGCTTGCAAAATTATAATTTATTTCATATTAAAAAAGTATTTTTAAATAAATATTGTTTTAGCTAAATTGAAAATTATTTAAGAAGCATTTTTCTAAACTATTTTTACTTTATTAAAATATTTATGAAAATCCTTAAATTCTACAACTCTTCAACTTTGATCATTTAGTTTGTTGCCTACCCTATAAAAGCTGTTTCAAGGCATGCGGGCGGAAATTATTTGGCTCCAAATTCAAATAAATTTCGCAACAAAAGCTAATGAAATGGACATAAAAATGTGCTCGATGTCGCGTAAATATTTATTTATATATACATATGTATATAAATATAAATCTTTTTGTTTTTGGTATTGCGTCGAAGAACAACAAATTGCTTTAACGAAATTATGGGAAAATGCTAATAAAGCAAATAAATTAGACATCAAAATTAATAAACAATTTAGATGAGCAGAAAAATGAATTTAGTCTGGCCTGGTCGCACACTGATTAAATTTCACACTCAAATCGGGTATAAAAACACGGCGACTTGTCCAAACACAAATTTTGTGCTAATTGGCGTCTTTGATTTGCCGCACCGCCCGCGTGGCAAGGATTCTGCACTTGCCACAAGTTAAATATCGCAAAATGAAAAAAAGCTATGAATTTTCAATTTGATGTTAATTAAGTCATCAAAAGATGTGTTTAATTTTATTTATTTACTTTTTTTCTTAGAGATATATATCTATGTATCTAACATTCGCTTGGTCGGGAACGACGAGGCGGCACCCAAAGGCAAAAGAGCTGCTGTTTAAATGCTTGCCACTGCCAGACAACGACAACAACAGCAACGAATTAATCAAAATAGCACGTTTTTAGTGTCCACCTGAATGCTATGACCAGTTAACAGTAGTTTTCAGTTAATTAATTGGTAAAAAATAAAAATAAAACTCAAATAAAGGGAGAAACTTAAATTTAAAGCTTTACAAATCATGTTTTATGCCCAAAACAACAACACGATGCAACAGCAACAACAACAACAGCGACTAACTAACAAGTCAAAACACTAAACAAGCGGCTATAATTAAATTGTCAGCTACAAACTCAAAAGCGGCGATGATAAAGGCAAGCTTAGTGTATATATATATATATATATATATATATATATATATATATGTATATGATACATATAAACACACATATATATATGCATATAAACCCGAATCGCTAATGATAAAGCTAAACCTTCAGCGAATCTTCAAACGCAAATTCAAGTTGCGAATTAAAACTAATTATTAAATGAGCCGCTAAAAACTCAATAATTATTTGTTTAGTCTTTAATTTGACATTTTATTGAGCTGTTTTGAGTAACGGATTTACTTATTACATAATCCAATATTTAAATATAAAATCTTAAACGATCCCAAAAATGATATTTTTAGTAAAAAGTGTTTAAATTGAGAAAATTACTAATGAAATGTTAAATATATATTCCAAAATTTGAATATTATCAAGTCCAATATTCAAATCAAATTATTAAGCATTTCAGAAAAGTAAATGTTTTTTAATATAGAGTATACGCATCAAATAAAATTGTAAATGTTCATGTTAATATGACCTAGCCATAGGGCAGATAGTGGGCCAATTGTCGTCTCAGCAAGGTAATAATAAAAATGCAAAAAATCAATAAAAACAAAAAATGTCATCATAGAATTGGACAATATTCAATGCGGCATTAGCAAATGGGAAATTCATGTGTGCCATACGATAAAACAATATAATTAAACTACGGCGCCTTAGAGTACATTGTATTCAACTAACCAATTAAAGGCCATCAAAGTTAGCTAAAAATTCTGGAAAGCCGTCAAGTTGAGAACAAGCCAAAGCGATACGAATCATGTATGCTTTATACTTATATACACATGCTTTTATGTGAGCATGAGTGTGTGTGTGTGTGTGTGTTTTTATTAGCTGACAGACTGGAGGCCAATGCTGACTCTAGCATTGGCTTTGGATATGGCCAATGCTTTTGCCATTTGTTTTATGGCTTATCAGCAATTGCCCGCTGCCTGATGCCAGCGCAGTGGCTTCCTCTGTTGGCGAGGCGTAACAATGTTGTTATACCCAGTACTCGTTGAAAATCCGCAACAGAGGGTACATTGTCATTGTGCCTATGTATGTGATGGGGAGCTTTAGACAATTTCGACCATATAATAATATTATTGATAACTCTAGCCATTTTCCAACACAATAGGAAAAGATTGATTTCGGATACTTGAAAGGTAAAATAAAACACAGGCAACGGCATTGCTTCAACCTTTTTAAAGTTTTCTTGAAGCAATGACTAAAATCATTTAAAAATAAATTCTTAAGTGTTCAGCTAAGGCAAGAAAAGAAGTCACCAACCTGCAGCTTACGTATTTGTGTCCCCGCAATTTGAAGCTGACTACAGGGTATTTTCTAGTAGCGCATTTTGACAAGAGCGAAGCTATTTTTTGTAGTTGTGGTTTGTGGCGCTGCGCGATGCGTCAGTTCGTTAGCTGCTCAACGAACAACACGAGGCGCACATATGAAGACTGAGCAACAACAAAAACCACAACAGCAAACACAGCAACAACCGCAACAACAAGTTGAACGACGTCAACGTCATGTCTGGTATGATTATGCCCGGAAGCACTAATTACCTTATTTACACTTTTATAACTCTCTGGCAGGCAGCAGGCATCAGCAGCAGGCAACAGCGTTGCGCATGCGCAGATCTTTGCGCGCAGATCTCAACAGATCACATATCGCCAGTCTCTAACAGTTGTTTATGGCTTATGGAAGCTGCGATTGCCGAATTGACGGATGCTGCTGAGAGCTCTAAACAAAAGTGAAAATCTGTTGACCAACAATGAATATTACACATATTATGGCTAGCTTTGGCACTGGCCAAAGCAAGGTTTTTATTATTGTTTTTCATAATGCAAGTCCTGCAGTTATAGAGCAAACAATCAATTGCCATGGTAGCATATCAAGAGTAACCCACCAAGTGGTTCGTATGCCGCCAGGCACAAGCCACTCACTCGACCAGGCTCTGATAAAGTCGTTTTTTTTGTTTTACCCATTGAACCCACTGAAATCGTGTAAAATGGGTATCATGTTTTTGTGCGAATGTATGTAACAGGCTGACGGAAGTATATATATATATATATATGTTCTTGATCAGCGTCAAAAAATATTTTACAGGTACAGTCTTGGGCTTTGATATTGAAAAACATTTGGCTGCAATATTTATTCCTTGAAAGTTTCATATGGATCGGAATATGAACACCGAAGTTATTTAAGTAATCATTTTACATAGAGTGGGTCTCAGGAAAGAAGCGCAGGAACTGCGCAGAGAATATCTTGCGTGTGTGTGTGTCTATATGTGCATGAGTACTTCCGCTGTGTTCAGGGTATATCCTAGTCGTGCTGACTCACCTGAAGCACTCTTACTTCTTTTTTTTTTTTGGGTGCAGCAGCCAAAGTCAAGCTTGACTGGGGGACTCTTAAGACGCTGCTGCTGCGGCTGCTACCGATTGGCGGTGATTAAGTCATGAATCAGTTGTGGGCTAGCAACTGCTGCGAGTAACGGTTAAAGCGGCTCTAACTATGAATTTTGGTGGGCGTGTGCCTTCCAGCATTAAAAGCCAAGTCAAGGCATTGAACTAACCCAAAACAGCAAACGGAGTGATTGTCATGCTAAAGCAAAATCAATTTTCCAGCAATTTATTTCTATTTCTTTTTATTTGGGAGAGAGGCAGGTTGAGGGTATTCTCTGTGTGTGCGTGTGTGTGTGCGAGTCGAAAAATACAAATTTCATTTCATTTCGCTCAATTGCAATGTCAAGTAAATTTTCTATAAATTGCCAGCAAATCAGGAGCGAAAGCTGACGGCAAAAATTAACATGTTCAGACTACCGCACAGTGGATTAGAGTTGATTTGAAAATGTTTAAATAATTCGATAATTTGAATTTTAATTAAAATATAATTTTTTAATACTTTATACTTTTTTATACTTTTTGCAAAAAATTACGTAAGGTCATGTTAATACATTAAAAAATAATGTATTAGTCGAATAGCATATCGATGGAAATATTGTTTAGAAAGTAAAGCATTGAGCTGAATAAATGTTTTCAAAATCTATACATATTTCGATTAAAAATTGTAATTAAAAAATTTTTTTTGCGAAAAAGACAACAGCGAATTAACAAGCCATTTAATATATAAAATAAATATTAAACTAAAATAAAATTCTTTTACAATAAACTATTAAGGATCCGAAAGTTTCTTATGATATGGATATCATTTATACTATACTAAATATACTATACTATACGAATATACTACAGTAAACAAATTATTATTTTATTATTTATAACTCGACGAATTTCTTTACTTTTACTTATTATGTTATTATTATTATTATTTATTATTATTATTATTTATTATTTTAGGATTTATGATTTAAAGCATTTCTTTACATTTCTTGATTGGTATCAATTAATTATTTATGATTAGAAGCAATTATTTACTTGCATTTTATTTTATCATTATTTTATATTATTTACGATTCGACCCATTTCTTTAGCATCGCACCACTGTCCGGCGCCGCTAAAGACAAAATCGAAGCCTAAGTCGTCTTTTGGGGCACATGCAGGTGCCCAGATTTGAATTCAGCTGTTGCATTCCTGTGCGTCGCCGCCAGCAGCGGTGGCAGCTCCTTCGTTTCAGTTACTTTGCGGTCTGATTGAGCTTTTTTTTATTTAGTTTTTCTTTATTTTTGGGGGCTTTTCAATTATTAGCAACGCCTAACGAATGCCAATTTTCGGTTGTGTGTTTGCATAAGAATACAATTTTTAGCGCACGGAAGTGCTGGCAAGATGAAGGGAGATTTCATTTCTGTTTCTTTTTCGGTTAACTTTGAAACGTTCGAAATCCGTTCTACATTGTTTGCGCTGGACACAGGGTCAACAAGTTAATCACATTGTGTGGCATGAATATAATAGAATTCTTATTGAGCTGCTGCACGGATTGCTGGTTTTGTATTCTCGAGACTGGAGAGCTGGGGCACGCGTTTGGGCCTTAATAAGACAATGTTGGTCTGTTGCTGCTGCCGTTCTTGTTCTTGTTGTTGCTGTTATTGGCACGGAAATTGACGTTTAAAGCGTTTCGACGCAACCAGCCAGCCGGCAAGCAGCTGTTTGGCCTTTTTTGGCCAAGCAGCCAGCAAGTACGCTTTTAGCCTTTGGCGTTCAAATTGGCAAATTAAGTCATACGCCTGCAACGCGGCGTTGTAATTTATCTTTTTGATTTTTGTTATTTCTTGCCCGCCCGCCCGACTTGCTGCCTGTCTGCCTTCCTGCCTGCAGTTGGCCAGCGGACAAAAATTGGGCATTATTTTGCAATAATTATTGATTTATTGTCTTGTTTGCTGTCCCAGGCACATACGAACTTACAAAACAAAACCAAAAAAGAAAAAAAGAAGACTGAAATCAAAGCACCGCCAAATTCATTATCACATGCATGCGAAATGTTTGGCTTGAAAAAAACTTCTCAGCAACTTGTACCCCTAAAATATCATTAGTAAAGATAGCTAATGATGGGCTGAACTCGGATCTCAAGTTCGACTTTGTAATTGGAAAGGCACGCACATTAGGGCGTAGGCAGTTTTATAGCTAGAAAGTCAAGCATTCGGAAGGGGGAAGAGGGGCTAGCGAGGGGGAAACGTGGGGCCAACCAATTAACTTGAAGAGCAGTTGAGTCTGTAGAGACCTTTCCCTTTACTTTTTATTTTTTATATCTTTTTTTTTTGGTAGCTACCAGGCGTGTTCAGTGCATTAATATTTTACGCCTATTAATCGAACGTAAACTAGTGCAGAAAATTGCTTAAAGGTTTTTTTATGACTAGATAATGACTATCACGGAATTGGGTTGAAAGGTAAATGGAATTCGAGTGAGATGAATATTTTATAGAGCAGAGTTTATGTGGAACTTGGCAACTGATAAAAAATATTAACCTTATGGGCTCAAAGATGTCTTGCTTTAAATAAACCCTTAAAAAAGACAAACCAAAATAATAATGCATAAATAAAATTAGTTTTTTTTTATTTAAGCCCATTTAATATGCAATTAGCGTCTTATAGACTTTAATTTATTAAACTTCTTGGTGTGCTTGTGATCTGCATCAGTTTCTATCCCTACCCGTCAATTTTATAATGTTCTCAAATTTGCCAACATTTTCTACACCTGACTTTTTCCCGCCAAGCATCAAGTTTGCAAATTTTCACTCGACTTCCCAACCAGTTAAACGAGTTCTCTTTTTTATTATTACAAAAACCAACATATACATATGGTAATTTTGCTGTGCTATCCACCGAAAGAGACAATAAATTAAATTGCAAAATATTTTTAACGCCTTATTATAGGAAAATGTGCTACACATTTGTTGCAACAACGTGCAATGGAAAACAATTTCCATTTCCTGACAGGCCGCAAAGCTAATGCCAGCACAAGCTGAGAGCTAGCTGGATAGCTCCTGGGTGGACAATTGTTGGTTTCGCTTGTTGCGCTTTCTTGTAGTTCACGGGTCTGAGGCATGAAACCCACTTATCTAATTGCGATTCCGGGAACAGGTTTTCCTTGATACATTTTTCTCAACTCATTAGAACTCAATCATAACTAGCCTCGGCTTGATTCGAGTGCGCGCCAGTGCTGCCAGTGTTTAAAATAGCTACAAAAAAGCTGAGCTAGCAGCACGAATTGCCAATCAAGAGGCTAAAAACTGGCCAACTTTAACAGGAAAACAGCTGAACTGACAACACTGGCGCGAGTTGGCGTGTACTCTCTTCCTCTCTTTCTCTCTTCATTCCACTCGCTGCACAGAAAAAAATTTTGGTTTAAGTGTAATTTCTCATGATGTTTAATTTAAATCTTTTATTTTTAAATAAGGTTCAATTTTAATTTACTTTTCAAGGCTGCAAATTAATGCCAACTTTATAATAAAAATGTAAAATCATATTTTATATTGAAACAAATACGTTTTTTTGTTACTGTGTGACCATGCAATAGGCAAATGTAATCGCTGGCTACATATTTTTCAGACGAGGCGCGCAATTGTTGCCCCGAGCAATTTTTAGCCAAGCCAACGAGCCAACAACCACAACAACAACACGCCGGACGTGTTCCATAAACAACACTTTGATTACGACGACGCGGGCGCAGGGCAGAGAGAGCAAACGCAAATCGATGTTTTCATATGGAAATTGAATCAAAGTCAAGTCGAGTCGGCTCGGCTGCCCAGTGCCAACAAAACATGACTGGACGCCAGTCGTCAGAGAATGTGGAGCACGGCAGCAGAGGCAACAACAACAACAAGCAGCAGCAGCTGTAGCATGTGTTGCTGCTGCGCCCAGGCTTACAATTGCGGCCAAGCAATTGGCCTTGGCTAAAGCTGGAGCTGAAGCTGAGACCTGAAGCGAGAGTCCGCATGTCGGGCATGGCGTCAGCGCTTTTTTGGCCAGTAGCCGCCACCGCCACCGCCATCGTCTCCGTCTCCGTCTAAGCCACAGTCACAATCTGTGCCACAGTTTTGGTGGCTCATTCATGAGGCAGCTCTTTTGTGGTTTTCGCTATGATTATTAATCAATTCTTTCATATCATTTGCCTTTGAATTGAATTCTGTTTTTAACCAAGACGTTTACAATCTGCTGCTGTTGCTGCTGCTGCTGCGGCTGCTGTTTATCTGTTTGTCTGGCAGCCGCATTTTTACTCTAATTAATTCAACAAAAGGTTTTCTGGGCCAGGTCTTTCAAACAGTTTTTCCATTTTGGCTGCTGTGAAAGGTAGCGCTCATTATTTGCATGTTTATGTTTATTAAATTCCATTTAATTACCACAATCTACACACACACACACACACTCACACGAACTCGCACAAAGCGAATTGTAACGCAATTAAAAAAAACGTAATAATAATTGTATATTAATGGAAAAATATTTTTTGTATCTGTTGCAAAAGGGCAAATGATTTGAATGGAACTGGTCTTTGATATAAAAATGAGCATATGCAAATATGAATGTAGATTTTTTTTGGTTTTATTATTATTGACTATTGCTCTTTGTACAAAAAGTACGAAATATAGTCTAGTTCTTTACATTTATTAGAATGTTCGCAAACGCTGATATGTATTTGTTATATTGGTCAGGGACTTTGATTTTATCTTAATCGAAATTTATAATCGAATATAAAATACTAGCGGGTATAACCCGGCCTTGCCAGTGGCACGTATGTTATAAAATCAATGTTGAAAATGATTTTAAAACTGATCGGACGGGAATCAATCAAACTTAAAATTCACCAAAAAAACGTTGAAATGCATTTTCCACCGAAGGAGTTTAGATTTTGCGAAAAATGTGAAACACGTCTCAAATGATTTTTCTTATAGATCTTTGGAAATAAATTTGAACGCAAAACGTCATCCACCAAATCTTCTTGCACCAAGGAGGGATGGATTTTTCAAAAAGTGTGAAACACCCCTCAAATGAATTTGAATATAGATCTTTGAAAATGAGTTTGGGGCCGATCGGATGGTAAACAAAAAACTTTCATGCAACCGTTTTCCGCCAATTTACCACTGTTGCGGGTGGAATTTTCCAATTCGTCAAAATACGTATTCATTAAGTTCTTATTGAGAGCTTTGAAAATAAGTTTGAAGCAAATCGGACACAGCTTAAAACTTCGCACAAAAAATCTTTAAATCGCATTCCCCACGAAGAAGTTTGAATTCTGCGAAAAGTGTGAAACACGTCTCAAATGATTTTTCTAATAGATCTCTGGAAATGAATTTGAATGCGAAACGTCACCCACCAAATCTTTGACCTCCATTTCCACCAAGGAGGAATGGATTTTTCAAAAAGTGTGAAACACCTCTTAAATGAATTTAAACATAGATCTTTAAATATGAATTTGGGGCCGATCGGATGGTAAACAAAAAACTTTCTTACAACCTTTTTCCGCCAATTTACCACTGTTGCGGGTGGAATGTTCCAAATCGCTGAAATACGTACTTATTAAGTTCTTATGAAGAGCTTTAAAAATAAGTTTGAAGCAAATCGGACACAACTTAAAACGCCGCCCAAAAAATCTTTAAATCGCATTCCCCCCGAAGAAGTTTGAATTCTGCGAAAAGTGAGAAACACGTCTCAAATGATTTTTCATATAGATCACTGGAAATGAATTTGAGCGCGAAACGTCACCCACCAAATCTTTGACCTCTATTTCCACCAAGGAGGGATGCATTTTCCAAAAAGTGCGAAACACCCCTCAAATGAATTTGAACAAAGACCTTTGAAAATAAATTTGAGGCCGATCGGATGGTAAACAAAAAAGTTACATACAAACGTTTTTCGCGATTTTTCCACACTTGCAGGTGGAATTTCCCGAAACCCCGTCTTAACGTGCACCTACATTACATAAGGTAACTACAGTGAAAATTTCAGCTTCCTAGCTCTTACGATTTGGGCTGTGCGTTGATCACCAATCAGTCAGTCAGTCAGTCAGTCAGGACAAACAGTTTTATATATAGAGATAGAAAAATATGAAAAGCAACATTTGAATAAAGCATAACAAACTTTATTGCGGATTACATTCGGTTTAGTTTGACCGATTCTCAATGCAAAATTTAAAATCGATAAATTTGAGAAGCAGAATTAGAAGGCAGTCAGGACAAACAGTTTTATATATAGAGATAGAAAAATATGAAAAGCAACATTTGAATAAAGCATAACAAACTTTATTGCGGATTACATTCGGTTTAGTTTGACCGATTCTCAATGCAAAATTTAAAATCGATAAATTTGAGAAGCAGAATTAGAAGGCGAAAGAATGTATTTTTTTTATTAGTTTTATTATTATATTATATAAGCAAAAATTCAGCATTCGTTTAGTCGCATTCAATTACCATACATTTAAATGCATGTATTTAAAAGAAAAAAAAATTGATTTATACTTTGAAACTTTAATTAAACAATTTTAATTAATTATATAATCAATATTGTGGAGCAGCGGCAACATGTTGTCACGGAAATTATAAAGCTGCAAAGCGTTAAAAATAATGATATTCCTGCCCTTAAATAGCCATAATGAAATCAGTTTCAACCATGCAGACGAGCAAATGTGGCACCCCACAGGAAGCGGACGAAAGGCTCTGACAACTTGCCGTCCTGTCTGTGGCAGGTGTCGAAATTGACAGATGAACACAAAATGCGCTCGAGATGCTAATAGCACAAGCTGATGGCTGATGGCGAGCGGAAGTGTTGTGAGGCGAATGAAAACTGGGCGGCAACAGGAAAAAAAAAAATGACACAGGAGGCGGGACTGAAAGCAAGTCCCGGCTGTGGCTGTTCGACTTCAATTTAAATTTTAATCGCATGCCTAATAGACAAACTTAGAGCAAATGTCAGAATAAAGAGACTAAGAGCTAGGCTTAAATCATGCCAACATTTACAAAGTACTTTGCCAAGGCAACAACAACACTAGACAACAACAACAACTGCAACTGCAACACGAGCACTCAGGCAGTTTGGAGTCACGGACACGTCGTCGACGATGGCTAAGACAAACTTCCGATCACGTTGTAAGTCTGGCAGCGAAATTGCAAAAGGCAGGCAACAGCGTCCAAGGCCTGAGCCAAAAGGGTCTACAACAGAGCGAGAGAGCAGCAGAAGGAGAGCGAGCGAGCGAACGAGGGAGAGACAGAGAAAAACTTAATGGAGGCAAATGCATCAAAATGGTTAATTGGATCTGGAACAGCAAATGACGAACACTTTTAGTGTTTATGGCAGTAGCCATGGCCAAAGCCAAAGCCAACCGTACTAGATGGCCCCGCCAATACGCAACTGTGTATGTGTGTGTGCTCGTGTTGCTGCAAGAACTTGGACGCAAGTGCGCACAGCTCAAGTGGCTTGAAGCGTGTTGTACACGACACGCATTAGCGTGAATGAAGTAGTTGTTGCTGTTGCTGCTGCTGCAGCTCTTTGCAACTATTTTTTTTAATCGAATCCAATGCGTGGCATACGCTCTTTGAGTCCAGCCAAGTCCTCTACCCCCCACGTCACGTTTCTTAGTAAAATTTGCTGTAATTTCCATTAAAGTGAGCTAACTCCAAAATGCACTTGTTGCTCGGCTCTAGTTGACGATTATGGCCCGGTTAGGGTTCCCATACTTCCGTATTCCATGCCCGTTGATACGGTTTGAAACGGTAAAGAGCTTCTTTTGGTATTCGTTGCAAATGGTTGTGGAATGTTTATAGAACAGTTATGCAATATAATAAACATTAAAATGGTTTTTTAGTTTTGTTTTAATAACCGAAGAATAAAGTAGATAAATGTATTATTGCAACATGAAATCGCAAAAAGTATTCTTTTTGACTTATATGTTTGCTCTCTGATAGATTAATAGTTCGACACTGTCACTTTCTATCTCTCTCTTTCTCTTTTGCACACTCTTTCACTCTCACTCCTACAGACTAACTTTGTCTTACTCCAACTCTCCTACTTATTCTCAATACTCTCTAATATTGTACAACAGTCTCTTACTATAATTACTACTTTCGTTCAGTCTTAACTTTCCTATTTCTCCGTCTAATTCTTTCGCTATCTCTCGGTCTCTTTCTCTATCTCGAACTCGTTCCCTCTTATCCGCTATCTATCTGTAACTCATAGACTCTCTCATTTATATTGTCTCTCATACACACAAATTATCTCTCACTCTACAACTCCAGCTCTCTCTCCCGTTTTCTTGCTAGCTCTCTCCCTCTTTCTCCTACACACCAGCTCTGCCTCTAACTCTCCTGCTTTCTGTCACTATAACACTTCTACTCTCTTACCCTAACTCTTTTACTTACTCTAATTCTCACTCTTCTCACTCTCTCTCCAACTCTATCTTTCACTGTTATTCTACCTCTTTCTAACTCCAATTCTCTCTTTCTCTAATTCTCTATCTATTACTCTAACTCTTTCTCATTCGTATTCTTTCTCCTTCACTTTCACTTTATATGTCGCTCTAAAACTCTCTCGGAGTCCTCCCCTCCTCCACTCTGCCTCTCCACTACTCTCTCAAAAATCACCTAGCAACCTCAAATACAGTTTTCTCCTTCGCACCGTAATATTGATTCAACAAAAATTTGAGAAATTATTTTCAGTCTGCGAATTTCTAACAATGGATTTGGATTGTAAGTGCGCTTTTTAATATCTTTAAAACTGTATTAAAAAAAACGGACCAAAATTTGTAGTCAACAACGATTTGGAGAAACGCATTTCGGATGCATTTTGTGTATTCGATCATCATGGCGAAAAACTGATCGATGTGCGTGAGGTGGGCACAGTTCTGAGATTGTTGGGCTGTGTGCCCACCGAAGAGGAGGTCAATGAGGTAATATCGGCCACCGAAACGGAGGAGACAAGCGGAGTGGTGCATTTGACCAAATTCTTGCCACATGTCTCCCAGTTGCTCATGGAACGCAAGTGAGTTGTTTCCCAATAAGAATATATATTTATCCAGTAATTAAAAATTGAGAAATTATTAGAATGGAGCCAGCGCCGCCAGAGAAAATTCTTGAGGCTTTCAAAACATTGGATTTTGAGAACAAGGGCTATCTGACCAAAGAGAACTTTGGCAAGCTGATGATGGAGGAAGGGGAGCCATTCACCCAAGAGGAAATGGATGAAATGTGGCCGGTAGCCATAGATCCTATAAGCGGACATATACCTTATGAATTGTATTTGAATCAATTGATGGTAAGTATGACAAGCAGAGATTTAAAGAGGGAAATATTCATAATTGTATGGTATATATTTACAGGTTTATCTCTAGATAAATTTCATGTCTATTGAATTAATAAATAAAAAAAATTGTAAAATGTTTTTGAAAAATTTAATATATATGGAATAGTTAATCATGGCAAAAAAAGAACAACGCATATATTTTGAAAAATGGTTTTCCTGTAAGATTCTCAGATTTTAATTTAATTTAATTTAATTAGACACATTATTGCGCTGTGACAAGCAGCAAAAATTATAAATCTTTTTTCTCAGTGTGCTCATGAGTGCGTGTCTCGTTTTAGCCACTTTGACTGTGCATTAGCCACTAACACACACACACACACACAAACACAGGGAAAAGTGCAGCTATGGCTAAAACTAACTAACCAGCGAGCCAAATGCGTTTCAAAATAGCAAACTAAATCCACACGCCCAGGACAGGAAAGAGAGCACAGGATAGAAGAAGAGGGACAGGACACAGCAGTGTGTAAGAGGCAAGTTAAGAAGGTGCTGCTGCTGCTAGCTGTTGGCTGGTGTGGAACGCGGCAAAGTGGGTTGCGCATCATTAGCACAACTAATGGATGTTCACTTTTCTTGGCCAAAGTCGCAAACGGGCTTGCCAAAGCAGCTCAAAGTCGTGTGCGCGCCTGGACCAAGACCAAAGACCTAAAAGGATGTCTGTCCAACCGAACTGGCTGGCTGTCTCTAAATTGCAGTTGGTAATATGAGCGGCTAGAAAATTTAAATAAATTAAAATACCTCTTTGGCAGCGCAGAGTGTATGCTGGATTGCCAAGGACTGTCTGTTCGCATGCGTCAAAAAGGCAGTCGTTGGCTGTGGTCGGCGTCGCCGTCGTCGTCGTCGTCGTGTTCGAGTCGTGTTCTCGCTTCCGTATTTATTAAATACTAAATACACGCTGATGGATGCACTTAACTGCATCTTTTGGATTAAAATATTTCATGTAATTCAGCCATTCGTGCGGTTGCCATCTGCACGTTCCGGCGCTTTGGCCAATTTGAGTGATTGCATTGCGCGCATTTAAATCGCTGCGCTGCCATGTTCAAAGATTCCTTTTATTTTACTTTTTATTTTTATTTTTAGTTTTTTTTTTTTTTTGTGGATGCTGCCAGTGAGGTTTGACTGCTGCAAGCTATGCGCCCCGCTCCTTCTCTCCCCTACTCTCTCTTTCTCTCTGTTGCTCTATCTAAACAAGTTCTACGTGCGGCTGCTGCGGCACGCCTAATGGACTTTTAATCTTTACAACTTGTAAAAATTTTTTCGTTTTGAATTGCCTGCATACGAGGCTGATTGCAAATTGTCAGCGCCATAAAAATAAAAAAAAACTAAATAATAATAAAGCCAACTGCACTGAACTTTTTGACATTAAACGACTGCCAATTGGACCAACTCAGACAAAAGCTGATGACTTAACCCATTAGGAGCCCAGCAATTCGGATATTTTGCCTTAAATACAGCCTATTATACGGCAAAAAAAAATATAATAAAAATTAGTGGAAAAAGCATGGGAATTTGTATTTAAAAAAAAAAGAACCATACCCACTCAACGGAATCCTAAAGGAAAACTACCAAAGTAATTTTAAATAAACACGCAAAACAACTTAGCAGCATTCTTTTATGCTACATTCGTAAACGTCTTATGCATACATCGACTATGCTTAATTTTTTAATTCTTCTTTAGGATTATTATCCGCATTCGTTAGCGTAACTTACGTATCAAATGCAACTGTGCCTTCTTTTCCAATTCCTCTTTGCGTCGCATTTGTGAACGTTTCACTAGCAACATGTGCGCTTTGTTAACACCTGCTCGTCGTTTGCAGAACTCCAGCTAGCATATCGCTAATAATAAATAAGGTTTGCTAGCATTTCCTTTCCATCTACTTTATTTCTCCTTTATTCTACTTGTACATTCCGCTACAGCCATAAATCGTTTATTTGTTTTCTTTACCCCACTTCTATGCATTATCTCACCTCATTTGCCTTCCTTATTAGTTTTTTCCGTGTGTGTACACTTCCAGTTTCGCATTTGATTTACTGTCAACAATTATCAGCCATAAAATGCTAATGGAATGAGGCATATTTTGAATGGGACTGTAAAAGAAATTCCATGCCACTTGATGGGTTAAATATCCCCAAAGCTCAGAGTCGTCACACAGTCTGTGGGTCATAAAAAATATGCAAAAAAAAAAAACCACAGAGGAAGAAGAAAATGCCGCCAAATTGTCAAAGTTAGTTGGGAGTCAGTAAAAGAAGATTCCCTCGAAGAGTTTTCTGGCGAAATTGCTGTGCATGAATCAATTTTGCCAGCAAACTCTGCGGCTGATGATGATTTACGCTCGACGAAGCGTAATTAAGATTTATGCGCCATACTTGCTTACAAATACATGTCTGTATATAAATTTCAAGACACAAATATATATGCATACATATATGCATATGTATTTTGTGGTTGAGCAATGCGAGCTTAATTGTTAGTTATGCCCTTTTGTTTGTGCGGGGGACATTAAAACTAATTAAGTAGAAAGAATTCCTATAAGATTTATATGCCTCAATAACTGCATTATAATTGCGTTTTGTTCTGTGCAAATTATGGCAATTATTTACACTTAATGACAATGCTTCTACAATATTGCAAAATGTCTCCAAATTGCGCAACAACAGCTCAAAAATATTTTTGTCGCCGCCCCCTCAGGGGATTTCTATGCCTAATGAATAGCGAAATTCTTGAATTCTGTTAGTAATTGCAGCCTTGCGGGAAATTTAATGCAAATGTGTTTGTGTGTGTGTGTGTATAGTAGAATCCCCATTAATTCAATGAGTATAAGAAAAACATCAGAAATTAAATTAAATTTGAACATTTTTTTAAAGTCTACAAATTAATATAGCATAATTTTTGGGGGCTTAAAGTATTTTATATAGTGTACTGTTTATTGACAAACTTTGCAAAATATTTAAGAAAATTTAAGGATGGGTTCTTTATAAAAATAAAGACATAATCTTTTTCATGTACAATATCCAAATAGAAATTCATTTATTTTATATAATCTAAAATAAATTGTAAAAATTATACCTTTATATTTAGAAACAAATTATATTCATTTGCTTTTACTTACAATTTATCGGGTTATTCTTAAATGTATGTTTATAATGTTTCGTATGCCTCAACATAATCTAGTTGTTGCGCATTAATTAATTTCACCAACATATATCACTTATGCTCGTAGCATATGCGAACAAGTTATGACTTTTGCTAACTTGTTTTACATTTAATCTGTTAGTTTATTTGCTCTAGCTAGATCTGTCAGCCTCGTCAGGCTCCTACACAGACATCATCTCACTCTCGTTTTGCTGTTGTATCTCACTTAGCTGGGTTTCATTTTCCAGCTGCACTTTGCTGAAACTTTCAATCAACTTTCTGTTTACCTACTCGCCGGGCGGCTACTTGTTTGTTGATTGCGCTTACCTTGACTTGTAGTTGGGTTGAATTGGGCTGAGTTAATGGCCAACTGTGCTCAGCCTCAGCTGCTGCTATTGCAGTTGAGAACGAAAGCGCAACAGCAGGCTCTTGTTATTTTTGTTGTTGTTGTTGTTATTTTTGATAGCATTTCGCATTTCTTACCTTACCGTTAATTGAATTTAAGCAATGAAATGTAATTTGGAATTTTGCATGTGCCCAAGTCGCGTAGCACGCCAGAAATCATCATAAAACCAGACACAGGCCGAGCCAGTTGCAGTTGCAAACATGAAATGAAATTGCAAAAGGTGAACAACATGCAATGGGCCAATGGATGCGGACATGGCCAACAGCAGCAGCAGTAAAAAGGAAAATGAAAAAATACAAAATATAAAAAAGAAAAAACTAAAAAACAAGGCAAAGCTGAGCGTGGCCAGTGGCATGCAGCCTGTGCTTGCGTCTTTATTGTTGCAGCAGTTGCCGTCTTGTACAACACCCAAAGGTATCAGCAGACAAAATGCTAAAAATGTATTTACCACAAAACGCGACGCGTTGCGACGCGATGCGACGCGACGGGTGCGCGTCAGCAGCGACTGCGACGGCGGCGGCAACGGCGACGGCGACAGCGACGACGGGCTCTGCTCTGCTCATTGCTGGTGCCCTTAATGGATCTGCAGCACTTTGAGTGATTTATTTCACACGTTGATGAAATGGACAGCAATGGGCCGCATTTTGACGTTTATTGCAGCAGTGGCAAAGGCAGCGCACAACAAAAGCAGCAACAACAAAAGCGACAACAACAGCAGCAACCGCAACAACAACAACAACTGCCCACGGCATGTGTTGTGCGCATGCGCGCAGCCCTGTGTCGACGACGACGCGACGAACGGCCCAGAAGGACGCTGCAGCTGTATACTCTAACTAAGAGATAACATGTACTATGTCTTCAAGTTTGCAATATTAACAGAGCTTAATAAACAATCTATTTATATAACTGTAGTTTGACCACAAACGGACTATGCCAGTTGTTGATTAGGCTAAATGTTGCTCATTCTGGAGAAACAAACTCTAAACGCTCAACTCTAATTTAATTAATTTAAAAAGTTAATGATAACAGCTTCTCCAGTTTTTTTCAGTCTTTATTTTATAAGGGAATAAAAGTATATATCTACATACATGAGGTCGCCGGTTCAAATTCAGCAGCAAATTACACCTTTGTATGTGTATATTTAATTTGTTACTACTTGAAAAGAGCTCTGCCAAAAGTTCACATTTTTTTATTATATATCTGCATTCTTTTTTTGATTTAGGTGCTTAAAAACACAAGAGAATGTGAAATGAATACGGCGCAAATTTGAATAAAATAATCAATGAACTAAGGAAACTAAGGAAATATACACTATATGAAAAACAATAGTATGATAAATAAAGTATAATAAATGAAGCTAATTGTGTTGCAATGTCACAGTAAGAAATCCATTTTTTTTAATTCTAAAGAGCATTCCAGATTTCGGCTTGGCAATTTTATTTTATCATGTTTTAAAATTTTTTTAAAAATGTTTTGTTTTTTTTTACGTTTTTTTTCGGTTTTTGTTGCAATTGCATTTCGCGTTGTGAGCCTGCACGTCTTTTGGTAATAGCCCCACAGACCGTGCGCGCTTTAATGAGGCGCGCTCCTCATTTGGACGCCACGCATTTTGTAGTTTTATACCTGGTACGCAGCTGGGCTCTTAAAAGGGGTGAGCTGAACGGCAGGAAAATAGAGTCAAGAGTTGACTATTAAAAACATTTAATTGCAACTTAATTAGTTAATGCTTTAACATAGCGCTTCTCACGAAAGCAACGAATACTGCGACTGCAACTGCAACCGCGACCTGATCAAATACCAGGATTGACCCCAAGCCAAAAGCGAACAATGATCCATTCACGAAAATTCATTGATGTGGGTGCCCAGATATTGTCGAAACCACCCCGGGAGAAAAGTCAATTTAACACATTCACCATGCCTCTTAAAATGTTGATATTTTAATTAGTAACGCTCTAAAGGATTTTCAACAGCCAAGCTCAGGTTTCACCCACTCCCACCACAAAACGGCCAAGGTGGGGAGCGGTGGTTTGGAGAACGAAACACAGGCTCCAAAGCATCATCAACAACGACGTGGCAATCCAGCAAAAGCAAAATAGTGCCAAAGGGCAGCAGGCATTGAGTGCGATTTGGTCTTTTATTTTTTTTTTCATTTTTTGTGGCTTTTGTTCCAAGCCATAAACATATACAGCCACTGAGGTAGTGGAAAGTACATGCAAAAGGGGTTCGTTAGTTAATATATAATATTTCAAAGTTACAGAAAAAATGCAACAAATTTGACAGCTTAATAAATGTTTAGGTTAAACAGATCGGTAAATTAAAAGGAATATTTCGTAGATCAAAAAAGTTTTATTTTGAAGGTTTAGTTTCGTTTTAATATAATTTTATTTATTTTTTAAGAAAACCCCAGTTTTGTTAAGATCTGCTTTAATTCAATAGAATAACTGATTATTTTTAAAACCGTATTGAGTAAGCCAGGAATAAAATGGCCTTTTTACCCACTTTTGCGAGCTTTATCAATTTTCTGAAGGATTCTTTTATTCCTAGAGATATACTATACAGTAGGATATTTACACAAACGTCTTTTTAAAGAATCAAATTTTTTTTTAGATCCTTTCCCCAACAATACAAAATTTACATTTACATTTATTTTACAATAGAAAATATAAATTTGCATTTACTTTACCTAGTTCTTAAGTGAATAACTTGCAAGGAACGCCCCAGGTATCTCCTTAAATTTTACTGAGTTTTGGTGAAAATAAGCTTGACTTAACTGTACGAGTTTCTCTTTTCCAGTAGCATAAGCATAAGCATAGCTTTAGAATCTTAAAAATCTTCTTAGTGAACCTGGCTAAAATATCATAAAGTAACACCTCTTGCAATTCTTCAGTTATAATGAAACTTTTATTTATAATCTCTTATCTTCAGTGCCATAAATGAAGAGATCCCCTTTAAAGAACACTAGGCCTCTGTTAGTTAAACAAAACGTTACCCATATGCCAAACTGTTGTTTTCGGTGCCAACCTACAGAATTTTCCCGACTGCTTTTATGACAGCGTGCCCAACTGTGGCAATAAGTTCAAATGCCAGCTAAAACTGAAAGACTTTAAGTCGAGCTTAATGTGCTACATAGAGTCGCGTTCAACCGCAAACTCCAACTGCAAGCTGCGACTGTGACTTGTAAGTTCGACTTTGACTCTGACTCTGACAATCGGGCCGCCAGCACTGGTACTGCGGCTGGGCTTATACAAAGGTTTCCTTTTGGCCAAAAAGTGGGTGTAGCGGCACCAAATGCCATTGCCAAGCTAACCAACCAGCCAGCCAGCGCCTTTCGAGGATCGGGTACAACGCCAACGCACTGACACTCACTCAGCTCGTGAGGCTCCACTCCTCCACTTTTGTTATAGAGTTGCTGAAGAGCTGCTGTTGCTGCTGCGGCCCCGGCTGCACTCTCTAGTGCTGATTTCTACTAATTTGATTAAACAGATTGAGTTTAATAAGGTTTATGCCAAAACGAGAGGAAAGAAAGCCAACCTGCCAACGGGGCCCGCTCGCAACCTGAACAAATGTTGCCTAATTCAAGTGCCGCATTTATTTTGTAAACATTTCACATGTACTCCGGTACTTAGGCATACCCTCACGATTTGTTGTGATACAAAATATGCCGGCTGAGCAGTGATACCACTCAAGAATTTGCCCACACAAAAGGCCGCTACACGAACGACAGAACAACCCAATCAATGGCCCCCAGTTACAGGCCCTCCCCCCACCACCTCAACTCATTCTCAGACTGAACTGTGCAATGTGCGTTTTGTGTGCACTTATGCGATCATTTGTTAAGTGTCATCGCGCCGGCATATGGGCAAGAAAACAACTCAAGAACAACCACAACAAACAACTGAACGGGTTTTACACTTGGCACGCCGAGTCCTAAATACCCTAAAGATTTATCCTGTAACAAAAGACCTAAAGACTGATCGTGGTGCATGTATAAGGCCATGATACTTATATAACCAGAGTAAAAATAACCATAGTAAGGGATATAATAATAATGATATATATAATGACAAGTAATAATTATAATAATAAAAATGATAATAATCAAAAATATAAATAACAATGATAATATTAATAAGCATAATAATAATGATAATATTAATACTTATAATAATAAAAATAATAATTTTAATAATAATAATATTATTAATAATAATAATAATAATAGTAATAGTAATTAAAATAATGCTAATAACAATATTAATAATACTAATAATGATAATAATAATAATTATAATAATAATATTAATAATAATATTAATAATAATAATAATAATATTAATAATAATAATAATAATAATAATAATAATAATAATATTAATAATAATAATAATAATAATAATAATAATAATAATAATAATAATAATAATAATAACAAAAATAATAATAATGATCATTTGAATCTATTTAATATAATATTTATAAAGCAAGAATTAAATATTTATTTGGTTAAAACTATTTGGAAATATGATTTTTATAGCGCTCACTTTATCTACTTGAAGAGCTTCTAAGTTGCTTTGGCCACCGCGCTACTCTAGTCAATTGTTAGGGTCTGCCAAGGAACACATACAAAGCATCATACGAAAGCGACAAAAGAAAAATTTTAAATATTATGGAATTTGAGCCGGCGACCTGCCGCTTGTTAGACTGCCACTCAACGCATGCCCATGACGTGCGCTTGCAGAGCAAATCTAATTTTGTTTTAGTGCTTTAATCCTTGTCAAACTAAATGACAAAGTCCAAAGATGCTTAGATCAAAGTGTATAACAACAAAGTGCAGCTCGTAAACAAGCAAAGTGTTGTTGTTACTGGTTGTTGTTGTTGTGGTTGTTATTGTTGCAGTTGTTGTTGTCGTTGCTGTTGTCCATGGTCATGGTAAATTTATGCACAATTTTTCGCGCTTTCAAAAAATATTTGCATCATTAATCGTTGCACAGTCTTCGCCTCATGGCGGCATCGCATTGTTGTTGTTGCTGCTGTAGCTATTCCTGCCGCCTGTTGTTGTTGTTGTTGTACATGTTGTTGTTGTTGTTGTTTAGTTCGAGGCGTTGTCTGCGCCTAAAAACTTCAGCCTCAGCCTGCAACATACAACAGCAACATCAACTGCATTGGCATGCGGGCGCTGGCGTCGTTACAACGTTGTTGAAATGTTTTGTCAAGTTCTCAACGCCGCAGCGCAGCGCAGGCTGCAACAACAATGTGGCATTTGCCCTCTGCAAGAGTTTGCAAGCCGGGGGGGCAGATGGTTTACCTATTTACGCTTTAACCACAATGGAAAGTTCGAACCAAGCGCGAGGGGAAGGCGGGGCAGCACGGTCTTAATAAACTTGGAAATTCGCTAAAATCATAACACCGTGGAACGCATTTCGCGAACCGCAAAAGTCGTAAGTCAAACAGCAGACAAAACAGACACAGTTACAGCCGCAGTCAGGCAAACAAGCGAACAACCCACCACCCATCATGTTGCAGCTGTTGCAGCAGCAGCCCTGTGGCACGCACACATGCACACGCACACAAACTCAAAAAGAACAAGTTCAGCAGCAGAAACGGCAGCTAAAACAAAGCTGAAATAAAATTATCAAATGTTTAATAGACTCAACGAGCCGAGGTTGCGTAGCTCCCAGTACAAATAATGATAGATGAAGCTGGCCCCAACCCCAGCCCACCTCCCTCCCTGACACAGACACACACACACACACACCCACAAATTGTAAAAGTCAAGAACTCTAAAAGTCCAGCCAAAACTCCAAACAGAGTTCAAACTGCGGCTTAGCTCAGCTCAGCTGCCAAATGAACTTGTAAAATTTCGGCAGAGATTTTCTTTGTATCTCTTTTATTTTCTTTCTGTGGTTTGTGTTGAAGTTTTTTCGGTGCGCGTGGGAGGGGCGGATGTGTTCAGTTGGAAAACTTTAAAATTTACAGCTTGCACCTAGCTATAAGTCGAAAGTTAAGACGATGCAACAAGTAAAGTTTTTTTGGGGTGAAAACTAGCAAAATTTCGGTATATTCATTTCAATTAAAAGACACTTAAAATGAAGCAAAATAAATTCTAGGCAAATAAAAGTAGGGCAAAGTTCTATAAAAAAAACTGAAATTTGGAAATTGTTTTAAATATGTGTGATATGAGCATCACCCAAAAATATGCAGCCATTAAATGGACAAACTTTATACCATATTATAGCCAATCGATCTTAGCTAAAGCCTATTCGGAAACCAAACTCAAAAGCGTATTAATTACCCATTAAAGTTTCTAAAACATTGGCTACATATCCTGCAACAGAGTGAGAGAGAGACAGTGCAGTAGGAGGAGAAGAACGCACAATGAACTCATAAATTGACGCACCCTCCAAAACCGACAACATAATCGGCCACGCCGCCGGCAATGGCAATGGCAACGGCAACGACAACGATACCAAAGACTCTGAAGTAGAGTCTCAATACGAAAACCAAAAAAAAACTTGATATTGCAACGCTGTGGCGCGCACTTGTAAATGGCATGTTGCAACATGCCTAAATATGCGCCACACACACTAACGGCACATGGGGCCACTGCGAAGAAGCCGAGCTCAGTGCGGGCGGCGGCATCGACTCCTACGCACCAAACTCTAGCGACATTGGAGCGACGCCAGATTGCGAGCCAGCCTCTATTTAGCTTCGCCAAAGCCTTGACAATGATCGTCATTAATTGAGAGGCAGACGACGACGACGACGACACTCGTCGCACGTTGCACCGTCCGTTGCAACGGTCGTTGTTGGCGTTGTTCGATGAGTTTGGTTTCCATTGGACGCTGCTTTGGTTTTTCATGTTATGTTGTGGGGCAGACTGATTTTTCTATGAAGTTGGTAACACAACCAAAAAGTTGCAACTGTGTGGAGCAGTGTAAAAGTATTCAGGCAATATATGTTTGCAAATTTAAACTGTGATGCGATATATATTTTTGAACAGTATGGCAACCTTGGTCTATATTCGCCTTTCAGCAAATGTGTTTTGAACAGAATCGGTTTAAATCAACTTGCAGAGTGCTTTAAATATTAATGAACATATGGCAACCATAATAAATACAAATCAATAGACGTATTCTTAACCAGTATGGCAACCCTTGTCAATATTAGAAGATTCTTAATTTCATTAAACTTACTGGAACTGCTTTGGTTATTTGTAAATAAACAAAACAAATATGTCAACCCCATGAAGTATATAAATACATAAACATATTCTTTATCAGTAAGGCAACCCTGAGCGACCGTAACATAAATTATTTACTTTTAAATAAACTTAATGAGTGTATTCATTCCTATAAAACATATGGCAGCACACTTTTGTATATACAAAAATATATACACATTTAATAGGTATGGCAACTTTAGTTGGTGTGGTTAGTAAGTTTATCTCTTTCTTTTTGTAGGCTGTTTATAAGTTATCAACAGATAAAATAACTTAATCATTTAAAAATTAAACAACGAGTTTTACATAAAAAAAAATTTGATATAAGTTTAAACCCTCAATCAACCGATCTAGAAGTAAAGTAACCAGTACATTTTAGCAAATTTTGATTGGGATAGGCCTTCAAAAACGACAAGTATAGATTTTTATTACGATAAAACAAGTAGTTTACCTCTTATATATGACACTATATAAATCTACACTCTGTTGAAGAATAAGCTACCAGTTCTTAAATATTTTTTCAAGTATCTTAATTTGTTAGAGCATAACAAGTTTACCAATCCTCACTTGGTTTTATTTTTCTGATTATTTGGCTTTTTTGGCCAAGCGAATTATGAAAATGTGGGCTTGGTGCTGGCAACAACAACAACAACAACGACAACGACAAAGCCAACAATATTGTCATCGTCCAGAGCTGAGACCTAAGGCCTGAGACCTGAGAAGAAGCCGGAGACTTGGGCGCTGGCATGCGATGCATCTGGGATGAGTTTTTGGGTAGAGTTGTTGCTGTGGCTGCTGCTTTCTAAATGCGTATGGTCTGTGTGTGTGTGTGTGTGTGTGCAAAAATGTTGACCTTTAGCACAGAAAGCTATGACTAGAAAAGTCAGCAAATATATATAAGCGTCTAATGCGAAAATCTAAGCACAAATCTACGCAGATTTATCTTCACACCGGAGACAGTTTGAGCAAGCGCTGAAATTTAAGTTGCAAGAAAACTCTGAGTTATCTGGAAAACTGAGATGACTTATGCTACACGAGTAAATGTAGCAAGACATATGCAAACTGTTGGCAGATATAATATATCTCACAAAATATCAAATTCATGCCCATTACATATCTTTATTTTTTTATTTCCTTCCTTATTTCAAGCCAATTCACGCTGCAACGTTTAAGGCTGAGCTGACGCCAATTTTGACCCAAAAAAAAAATGAATATAAGTATGAAAAACATAATGATGACAGCTACCGATATGCACTGCAACGCGCGCCCCACGCTCATAAATTACAGTGCCATAAGGCACAAACAAGATCGAGAACAGCCCCAGTTCTTGGGCGGGCAAGCGGTATGGGGAGGGTGGGAGCTTATGAAATTATGCCGCGAAATTCTTAGCATGCCACATACATAATTTGTTGGTAGCGCTCAGCGGCTTTTATTGTTGTTGTTTTCACCGCGCCAAACACACGAAAAAGAAATCACAATCTCATTATGGCATACACCTTTTGGGCAAAGTTAACTCTCGCGAAACTGGAACCACACATATATACTATATAGTATACACATACCGAGCCCATAATTATAAAGAGCCCTTAAGTACTTGTTAACAAGTTCGATATCTGAGCGATTTACATGATGTTCTTTAAATGCCGAACCGAAAAGAAAGTGCAAAGCCAGCAACCAGCAACGGCATATTTCGTCTGATCTGTGGTAAACGATAAACCCCAAGGGAATTGCGCGCGTACAGTGGCTCAAAAGTGTTGGAAAGAATATTAACACGAGTACTTGAAGTTATTAAAATCTTATAAAACAACTTTTCCATTGTAATGTATGCTTTAATAATATTTTATAAAGCTGTGATTTTGTATACTTTGAACGAAATAAATATAATAAAAATAAATATATGAAAAGTTAAAAGAAAATTCAAAAATATAAAAAAAATTTGATTCTGTTTAAATATCCGTACGTATTATAAAATGTAAGTTAAAAATTGATCTTTAAACATATTTTTTGGTTTTTATATTACTCAGAGAATTTTTTCTACCAATAATTTTATTAAATAAGCTTTTTTTTTTAATTGAAATATCTTAAAACTGATTTTAATTGTAAATTTTTAAGATAACCACATATTTTATAATTAAGTTTTTTAATATAATCTAATATGATCTATATAAATACAAAAATGGTTATTCATAAATTTATTTCAATGGTATTAAACAGGAATCCCATCTTTACTTTGATTTATTTGGCTTATTTGTACAGCTAACTGCGCACAGTAAATATCTGTTTTAACCACTGTGCATCTGGGAGGCATTTTTGGCAGGTAACCCGAACAAATTGAATGGTTATGCTTTATGACTTATGGAAACCGGCAGCTGATTTGCGCTCCGCGATTTGCCGTTTAAACCGTTTGCCATAAAAAACGAATGCAGCACTAATTAAAGGCAGACAGACTGCAGAGAGTAAGAGAGATTGAGAGAGAGAGTCTGAGAGAGAGAGAGAGGAGAGGAGCATGTGTAAGATAAGCCAACCGTTAAGTCATGGACAACCCCAGACATGCAGCCATTAGCCGTGCGGCAATGCTGTGGCTAACCATTAGCAATTAATTAAAAAATTAGAATATATTATGAAACCGATAGGGAAGCGATCAGATGATGTCTTATCTGCCGGCCGCATCGCCATTGACAACCAAACGAATTAAATAAATTGAAAAATTGTCTGAATTTGAATGAAAATTCGTTGTCTCTTTCCTCTCTCTCACATATGGGAAGGCAATATGTAGCTATTCGTCTTACACGAGGCCAAAAAGAGATGCTGCGGTGAATGTTGCATATTTACGAGCTATTTATGCATATTAAAAAATTCTCCAAACTAGATAACAGTAGCTGACCCTGTCCCTGTATCTTATGCCAGCCAAGGCAGCCTTCTGGCTCGCTGTTTACCTGAGCCGTGGGTTATAATAAAAATATTTCCAGGCTCGTAGCCGTTGCATGGCATCATTTTTGTTAGTTTTTCTCCAGATTTTTTCTGCTTATTTTTATTCTACTCACTAGCGATGCATTTGGCTGATAAAGATTTGTATGTTTTTGATTTTTATGACGCCACAAATGGTTGCTTTGGGCTTTGGGGTTCAATCCACCAAATTGGTAGCCAGCATTGAACACTGAACGGAACGCAACGATTCGGTTCATAAAACTTCCATTTAATCTATAGAGAATGCCATAAAAAAATTCATCATCGTATTTGCAAATATGCATAAGCAATTATACTTTTCATCTTTTTATTTTCGGCCAACTTCTGAGTCAGTTCGCATAAGCATAAAACTCAAAGAGCTGTGTGGGAAATGGGTATGAAGAAAAGCGTGCACACTGAACGAGATGCACAAAAGTTTATGGCTCAACTTCACTGTTAACAATTCGAGTTGCCTAAGTGCTAAATTATAGTTTTTCGATTATCATATCGCATTTATAACGTGTCACTTACAAGCTGAGTAGTATTTTTATGGAACTTTTCCAATCGGAGTTTGAACTCTTTGTGCACAAGCGTATTTTATAATTGGACGCGACCTGCTTAGAGTATTATCTTTTTTATTGAAGAACTGTAGAAATTACGTTATTTGTATAGATTTTTAAAGAATGTTTGCCAATACTTCTTATGGGTATCCCATAAATTTCCTGCCTTTGTATCTAGCAGTATTTTGCATAATTTCTTTGCTTATATTTTCCCAGAATTTACGGATTTTATCTTTGAGAATTAACTCTTATATTTATAGATTAATACGTTTACAATAATATAGTTTAAGAATGTTCAAAACTTAGCAGATAATAAAAATGATTGACTTACAGAATCAGAACTGATTTCCGAGCAATCGAGCTATTATACACAAAAATTGGTTCTTGCTCTTTTTAAGAATTTTAATGAATGATTCTAAGCTTAAGTTTTGAGAGTCGACTTAAATAAGCTCAATAGAGTTTCGTTAAGAATTTGGTTCACCTCTTTATCTTTATGTTCAAAGATCTGCCCATGTCTCAATTTCAATTAATCTCTTTTGATATTTCTAGTTCCCAGAATTCAATTCATTTATTTCTATTAGATTTTTCTCACATACAACCAACTTTTTCTTCCGCATGCATTCCTTATTCTAATCAACTATCAAATGCTCCTTCAAATATCCCAGGCCTCAAGAGTATTTGAAGTATATTTAGCCGCTGTGGATCTTTCTCTCTCTTGAGAAGCAACTTGTGCAAGTTTTGCGCCCACTGCAAAAATCACTTTTGTCTTTTTATATAGATCCTGATTTATGAATATTACCATAACAGACGCCGCCACCAACATCAAGCAGTCATCCATTTGGATGATGTGCGATCCGGGATCATTACTCATAACGAAAATCAATTAGTGCAACCCACCCAAGCCAAGCTGCAAGCTGGAACCGAGTCGGAACAGAGTCATCGTCAAGTCGTTCGACTTGATGAATTGGTTTTAAATCAATGATAATGCAATTGCCACAGTGAGTGGGGTAAAGGGTAGAGAGGGAGCGACTCATAGATACAGCTGAGGAGGAGAGTCCTAGTCTGTGACTTGGGCAAATTCAAAACTTGTGTTGGCCAAGTTATAAATTCAAATCACACAACCACGCAAAAGAGGAATTCATTCGAGAGTCCCGCATGTGGGTTGCAGCAAAAAAAAAAAACGACAGAGTCCAGACACGAGTTGCTTGGCTGTTATCTGTTGGGGCAACTGGCAACATGTTGCTGTTGCTGTTGTTGTTGTGCCCCCTGTGTCCTCCTCACTCACCATGCCATAAATACAAAACAAAAATATCAATTATGAGGCAATAGCAGGACGCCAAGGAGCACTGCTCGAGCTCGTATCATATTTGTCCGACAAGGCAATGCGGTAGCAGCAGCAGTTGCAGTTGCAGTTGCAGCTGATGTTGCTGCTGCTGCCGCTACACATGTTGCTACCGTGTTGTGTTGTGTTGTTGAAGTTGTTGTGAGCGCCTTTGTAGCGAGTATGACATTTGTTTTAGCCGCTTATCGCATTGCGCCAAACCCAGTCAGCAATGCGAAACTCTTTCCTGCATTTTCATTCAACACAGCCACATCCCACAACCCATTCCCCACTCTTCTGATTATGCGCTAAATTCCTATAGATGCTCATTTATTATGTTTTGAACGATTTGTGTCTGTGTGTGTTTGTGTGTTTCTGGCATATAATTTCTTGGCTTAGCAAATGTAATTGATGCATTGAGGTTATGACATAGTTTCTGATAATGTGCCACGGCTTTCATATGCCAGGCAAAAGCAATCTGCAACTGACTCATCTTTGCCTCCAGTTCACTGAGTGAGTGAGTGGCACGCAATTGTTTTGCTGCAATGGGCCACATGCTTCAATAATTCTACAGCCGTCACAAAGTTGATAACTATTTACGAAATTTGAATATTTGTGAGACAATACTCTTTCATTTCAATTACAAATAGTAGTTATGTCAATTGCAAGTTTATATAGTGTATTTCACAGTTGGTTTTGCCCTGCAGCGCTTAATTCTTGTGTGTGCATAGGGTGGAAACTCCTCGCAATTATCTCTCCATACGCTTTTCAAACAATCTCCAGAAGCTTTAATACAGAAAATGCGACAAAAGACTTGTTCTTGCATGTGTGGTTGCCGAGCATGATAAAATGCTGCTAACAGCAGCAACAGTTTAACGACCTGTCGTTCTTTTGGCTACCGAAGTAGTGAAATTAGAAGGTGATTTTCTATTTTAGGCACATATTTAGAGTGATCTATTCGGTAGTCCCCGATTAAAAGATAGCTGGAACCTAGCTCCACGCCGCCGCTACAAGCATTCGTCCTAATTCTTCATTTATATATATTATTCGAGAATCTATATACAAAGCTTGGTCCCATTCAATAATAAGTATAATACGAGCATCTCAATGGAGTTATACTAGGAAACCTTGTCTCAAATCCATTTCAAAAACGATATTAAAACATTTACAAAATTAATCGAGAAAAAAAAACTTAATAAGAATTAACTCGTTCCACATGTGGTAAATGTTACTTTACTTTACTTTAAAATTTAAATCTCTAGATTTCTCTTTAGTTTCCGAAAGCGAAGGGTTCGCACATGCAAGACTAGATCGTCTCAATTCATCGTCTTCATCTAAGATATGTAAACTTCATAGGGTTAAAGAAGTTTCTTTATCCCTGTTATATACTTCTGCAAAAACAACGTTATTATAAATAGCCTATACTTCCAATTAGCCAGTAAAAGTCTATTCACAGAAGAAAAAACTTATGCTTCAAATAATTAAAGTTTTGTTTCCTTGTTTGAGACTTATTAAAGCAATATACATTTTAAAATTAAAGAACTACAAAATTAACTCTATTTTATATTAACGTAAGTTAACAAAGGAGATATACAGAAATGTTTTGTCCAACTTCAGAGCTACTCCTACCTAAGAACTTATCATTTCTGAGCGTTGCATCCATAAATCTTGTAACTGGCTTTGATCAACCTGCAGCCAGCCAAATTGTGACAGTTGGCTGCGAGTAGCTTAGGCTTAAGCTTTGAACACGTAGACACAAACTGTCCGTACAATGCACGCCTTTAAAATCCAAACCAATTTGGGTCAGAACTGTAAGCACAGGGGCGCGTAATCGACTCGTTAACCATTCGCAGTGGACTTGATTTGACCCATAGACACAGAGACAGACCGAACGAACTTCATGGCTTTGACTGCGTCTCAACAATTTCCCTTTCAATTTCAACAGTAATCAAAACTGTCCACTTTGTGTCATGTCACACGCGACAACAGCTACAACAACAACAGCAATGTCAACTGCAGATACTTCAACTAAACAAAAGCAAAAGCCCAACAAGCAACTGTCCAGCTATCCGAGCTGTCAAATCCAGCTACACACAGATACATACACACTCTCGCATAAGCTATTCAATCAACTTTACAACTTGGGTTCAGCGACAGTGCGTTCAATTGTACAAACGGATTGTGGCGGATTATGATTATGTGTGTGCTTGTGTATGTGAGCGCGTATCTTACAGATACTTAGGCTTACAGCACAACACACAACACTGAGGCGTGTCTAATTGCGCGCACATGTCTTACGCCCCATGGGTCAGAGCAGACCCCCGCCTCACCGCCCTAAAGGCATTCCGATATCGCCACAATAACTGAATTGTGGCCCATTGTTTCGATCTAGCTTTAAATGGGGGCCTGAGTACGGGGCGCCTCTTGAATGCCCGATTTTAGATTGATTTAACGCAATTTACTATTAAATCTCAGCATTTCACAGTGGAAATAAATGGTTATTAAATGTTGCAAGCATTTAATGAGCTTGGCTTAACGAAATGCAATCTGAATGGGTTAAGGTGAGTTTTATCGAAGCGTAGAGGCTTAAGAAAACGTTAGAACTGAAAGATTATACGCCCAAGTGGAGAAAAAACGGGTTCATGTTTGTAGGAGAATGCCAACAACAATGCAGGCATATAGTTCAGCTTGGGTGACTAAGCGTCGGTCTAAAAATCGGGAAATCGCTGGTTTAAATTCAGCAAAACAATTTTGTATATTACAAGAACCCATATATAAAAATTAAAGTTTAATTTAAAATTCATTGGAAGTCAACAGAATAAACAGTATAAATTAAAATTTCGCTTTTGTATGTAGATAAAAACAAATATACAACTGCATCGATATTATCAGATTGCATGGCAAACCAGTTACGCCTTTGGGCCACACTCTTATAATAGCCATACGTTTTATGAGCCACACAACGCGCTCGAAAACACTTTAGAAAAAGCTTTTAAGTAATTTGTCTACCATAAATATAAATATTGCCGTACGGTAATGGGGCAAAACAATAATAAAAATAAAAATGAAAAGAATATCTTTAAAATAAAGCGGATAAAGTGACAGAGAGAACAAACAATCTTTCACGCATAAGGAATAGTCGCTGTAAAAATAAAAGTCTGTCAATTTTTTGGCATTAGCCTTCATCAGGCATGCAAAACGGGCGCCCAGGCGGCAGTCGCCGTGACGCCAACTGGTCATACGATAACTGATCCTGCCCAGGTGCAATAATTACGCATGCAGGCGGCGCACTTCATTGAATAATGCGAGTGCATAAATTAATTAAATTACGTTATAAAGTTGGCCAAGCCAAGGCAAGAAGAGGTGGCGTGGGGTGGGTTGAGGCAAACAGACACACAGACAGACTTGCGACTTGCCTCACGCATTTGTCGCATAATTACGGACGCGAGAATTGCGATGCCTTCACGCAAAAGCGTCGAGTACGATTCATGGCCAGAACTCGAGGCGTAGCCAGAGAGACCGAGTTGTTGCTTTGATTGGAAATCGTTGTTTGGTTTTAATTTTTGTCGCACGGCCACCCAGCAAGTGGCCAGGCCGGCAGCCAGTCAGCAAGGCAGGCAACTGGGCATACTGGGCAACTGGGCAACCTGGCAACCTGCTATGGCAAATCATTTGCATAGCCAGTGGCCCACAGGCTGAGTTTGTAGCCAGTCTCTCTGTGTGCGCTGGCACTTTGTGTGCTCCCTTTTTGCGTTTTTGGCCAACATGTCGTCCAATTACTCGTTTATTCAATGGCGTTTGCATTAAGTGGACGCGTTAATTACGGCCGACGTTCCACGTTCTACGTTCGACGCTCGGCGAAAAATGTTAATTAAGTGATATTTTTGGCACCGGGACGACAACCTGTGTATGGGTGTGTGTGTGTGTGTGTTTGTGCCCAGCAGCAGGTCCTCGCGTTGCTGGCGTCAATGAAGTGCGTCTCCTTTTGGCAGGCACTGTAATTAAGTTGTACTACGAACTACGACGCTTTGGTTCACATTCAGTTTACGTTCTGCCCTTTTTCCTGTGTAGTGTGCCGTAGGGGAGGGTGGGAAAACTTTTTTAGGCTTTCAAGTTGCGACAGCAGCAGTTAAACTTGCAACACAAACAAAATAAATAAAACTTCGTCAGGCTCAAGGTCGGCGCCGTGTGTGGTAAGAACACAGAGAGTTTTAATAAATTTGGTTGAAAGTGTAAAGCATTCCATATAATAAACAGCATTATTTATGCATCTAACGAGACTAAAGTTAATTTGTTATTTGGATAACACTAAGCTATAAGGGTGTTATAAATGAACAGCAGTAAAATTCAGTTGTATGCTTAGAAGTGTCTGTTTTTTTTCTAAATCTTAGCTTAACCTTTATAAAAATGCATGGCAAAAAACAATCCGAGCCATTCTTTAAAAAAAAAATGTATGAAATAGTTTTCTTAAATGTTCGCGGAGTTTACCATTGAATAATATTAACACGTTCCTCATGTTTACTTCTATAATCAACTTAGATTCAGTTGGAATCCGACTTAACTATCATTTCTCTGCACCTCACCTTAGTCATAAGTTAAGATTAGCCAACTATTTTGGCCAGTGCTTAACTAGCCGTCTTTAAATGCATCATTAATGTGCATTTGTTGGCTTAGATTTTGCGCTCGGATAACACACGCATGAGAATCTCCCGAGCGGCCCCGAAACATTAGAGACCCGGGCACTGGGACTGAGTACATGTAGCTTGCGCCTGCTGCTAAAAAGGCAAAACAAATAAAAATGATTTATAACGCAATGCGTTGAGGTTGCCAGACGCCGCCAAAAGCGCCAACCTGGCCGCTGCCAAGCCAAGCCGCTGCCCTCGAGGCAAACTTGGCCAAATGGACATTGAGAAGGTTGCGTCTGCCGTCTCCCGTCACCCGACTTGGACCCGTTCTGGTGCTGGGTTCTTCGACTATCGCGGCTCGCAAGCTAAAAGTCTATGTTAACTTTGATAAATCGCTGCACTACTAAAATGCGATAAGCGTGCGAGCGAGGCAGCGAGCGGCCAGTTGCAGCCGCAGCGCTGATGAGGATGACGATGAGGAGATGGGGGCCACATAACCAGGTTCCAGTGCCCAAACCCAATCAAGAGGCCGCACCAACAGCTACTGTGAAAGGGACGATCGTACGCTGTAAACGCATGCGCTGATTGCAATGCGATAGTCGACCGGAGAAGACGTATATATACATATATATATATAAGTATTTTGTATATATGTACTCTGCTAGTGTCCAGCAAGTACTTGCCACAATGATATCTGCATGTCTATCTTAGATGCTCACACACACTCACGCAAGCACACAGACACAAAAGGCGTTGAGTGGTGTACGCCTGCGTGGCAGTTGCAGTTGCAGTGGCAGTGGCTATCTGCACTGCCAAGCCTCCTTAGCCGGCCCATTGCGTGTTGTGGCAAGTCAAGTGCAGCAGCAGCAGCCAAGGCAGAGGCAGCTCTGCAAGTGTCGCACACACAAACACCCCAAATGGCAAAGTGGACACAAACCCAGCAAACAAAATTGACAAAGATAAAACATGAAATTCATTGTAATACATTGTCTTACTAAGCCATTATTAATTACACTTTGCATTTACTATAAAAGGTTAATAAAAAAGACTTTAAACTTAAGATCTTAACTTTTTAAAAATATCAAGAAAATAGGTAAAGAAAACAAGATTTAACCAAGATGAAAAGATATTATTTCACACTTCAAACTAGCCAAGAAAAAAACAGCTAAAGCAAGCCTCAACTTAATTGAATTTGAATTTCATGTTTCAAATAGAAAGAAAAAGGCCCAAACCTGTCCTGGCTTATCTCATGATCCTATACTTAACCTGACTGTGAGCCAAGTCTTTTGGGCTTTAAAAAGTTTCCATATAGGAAAAAGAAAAAACTTAAACTAACATAAAATGTACCTAATTTTTATTCTAAAATTTATTTAGATTATATTTATCTTATTTAATTGAAAAAATGGTTAATAATTTACTGAAAATTTTTTTTGTATAAGATCTACAATGAAAGATTACTGAACTGTATGTAAAATAATATGAATTTCTTTTAAGTGGAATAAACTCTTAAATTGTATGTGATTATAAACAAATTTAACTCTTCAACTTTTCTTAAGCAAAATTTGTTTATTGGGTTCTTCGCTTACATTGTGTCGTCTTGTGCTACGCTCTCTTCCCTCTTTAACCGCTTGCCGTTCAGTACTTTGTACGTAACTCTTATCTAGCGCCTTGAACTTGTAATGTTGCTTATTTTGTGCAAATATTGCGTTAATTAAAATATTTTAGTTGCGCCTCGTTGATAATGGACGTCGTTGACGTCGGGCCGCGTCCGTCGTCCCTTGGGGCAGGTTGCTGCTGCTGCTGCCGGTGTTGTTGGTGCTGGATGATTTTTTTTTTGTTTTGCCACCGACACCTTTGCGCCTCTTTAATGTGGCAGAACGGCCACTGGTCACAACTGTGGCAAGTGCATTCATTGCGCTGCCGGTTCGATTTCTGTGGCAAGTTGGCAGTACGGCTTCGTGGCTTTGATTAGATTAACAAGTGGTGCCAGAGTACCCTTGGCGTCGATTTTATTGAAGCCCAGCGCCAATGCGCGTCAAATATTTGCATTTAGATGCCACCAGATACGAATGGCTGCTAAACATTTATAATTACTTAACGCATCTTATCGCGTTTGGCTACTTGCAAGCCCAAACTCAAAATAACTTTGATAAACTCAATTGCACAACTTCAAAGCGAACCGTTGCTTTAGATGCCCCCTAAGAGGCCACGCCTCGGCACGGCACGCCCCTGAGCCAAGTCAACGAACCCAAATCGAGCGTAACAATATTCAAAGTGCCATTGAAGCCGCACACACATTCACATGTCTTGCTCTCGGTGCCAGTTCGTGCAAAGTTCAATGCGAGGGCGGTTTATACAATTACTTCTAAGCCCTGTGCTTTTTTTTTGAGATACTGTTCAAAGCTTGACTGACCTAAATAAGATTTATGGGCATTTATTTATAATAATAGCAGAAATTGCGGAATGTCAAAAAATGTACGGAAATCCATTTTCCATTTATCTATTCTATTTTTGAATGATTACTTTGTTTATCAATTTTGAAATAAAATTAAATATTGATAACATTTTAAATCGTTTTTGTATTTGAATCAGCGAACTCTCGCTTGTTGGTTCAACGCCCCGGCCGCTAAGCCGAACAGGCTCAGCAGCTTTCCATGAGCAGCCCTCGTTGAATTGATATTTTTTTTGTAGCAACTCTCGTTGCATATGTAAGGAGCGCATTTCGAATTGCACCCACGCATTAGTTGTAACAAATTTGTAGCGCGTTCTTTGTGGCACGTGACTCTGTAGGGCTATTCGGTGCCCCCCATCTCCTACTTCTTGGTCCAAGAAAGTCTACAATATACCCAACGCCATGGCGGAAGTGTGAGCACATTTGCCTGCCCCGTCTTGGCCCATGTCCTGCTCCAACACCCCCTCATCTACCCTTTGGCCAGTACGTAGCGAAAGTAATTGATTTCTTTTATAGTTGAGACAGTTTCAAACTGAAATGGCTTTGCAGCAGCAGCAACAGCAGCGGCGGCAGTTGCAGCGGCAGTGGCAGTGGCAGCAACAACGTTGCCAATGCCGTTGGCATTGCAGCTCACACGTTTCCTGTCTGCTGACCTGCGGCTGCCCCTCGCTTCGGTCTCCACTCTCTAGCTTACATATCGCATTGAATGCTCCGTTCTATTCCGTTCCTTTTTTTCGAGTTTAGCTTTGCCGCACGTGTAAATGCTTCAAACATGTTGCGGTTTTGGCCGAAGCGAGCAACAACAACAACAACGCCAACTAGACTTTTCGGTGTTTTATTGTTGCCCGCCGTGAAATGTTTTAAATAAAGATTTTTTATTGTCAATGGGGAAATAGTGTTGCGGCTTTTGGCTTTATATCACACACCGACGACCGAAAACACCTTTTACAACGCGGCGTTGACTTTAATGTGCTGCGGTCGTCGTTTTGTAAGTGTCTTGGCACAAGGGACTTACATAGGGTTTACGATTTGGCAGGAAACGTTTTAGACTACAAGACGCCACATTAACGTCCACTCTACCCCATGCAACTCTTGGGACCGAAAGGAACTCATTTGCCAAGTGCATCGCATAGGTAGATATATGAAGACAAATAGTTGAAGTAATTAGATTCGAAATAGGTAGGAATTCTATAGGTGATATGGATATGTGATACTGAAACTAACAATGTTGGTTTATCTTAAACATGATTCGTCTAAGCTTTACATAGATCAGTTTCTCATCAGATTTCTTCCCATGAATATTTTTTTAAAATCCCTTCGAAATACGAAGTAAAATCTTTAATGAATAATTCCCCAGACAAGGAGTATTTTTATTCTATTTTATTTAGGCAGGTTTTGTTAAAATTCAACATAGAACTCATATTTCAGCCATGTAGGTGGAATTGCCAAAACCTTACTTTAATATATAAGAGTATCTCACCTATTTTCCAGCTTAGAAGGAGTATTTTTTAAAACACCCTTTAATGTTCTCTCAGTAAAACCTTCAGTGTATACTCCTCTCGACAACTGATCTTTAATTACGGCTATCAACTTTCATTTTTAATTTATTAACAATTCAGACAACAATTTCTAAGAGCGCTCTTTGATATACGAGAACTATTTAGCAAAAGTCGCTTTTGTTTACTAAAGGTAGGCAGCACCAAGGCGTCTGCCATTTGGGACTTGAGGCGCTTTTAATGCCGCAATCAATCTAACTAATACTGATCGCGGTGGGTGAGGGATTGTGAAGAAGGGGTTAATAATAATTTTTAATCTATGTAAATCACCGACGCATGCCAAATGTTTTGCTAGTGTGACTTTTGATGATGTTTAACATAAATCGAACTGCTTATAAATTTGATAGATATCGTTTTCAAAAATTGATTAATGGGTGCTTAGCTGTGGTCCGTAAACAAAAATATAAGCACGCAATCAAAATAAACTAAAATAGTTTAGGTGAAAACAGCGCGAGGCCATTAATGAGACCAATTTTTTAAGGGGGGCTACCCAAAAAACTGTGGGGAACACTATGCGGTGTGTAGAAATGCAAACAAACCGCCGACAAAAGATGATTTATTAGATGCTGCACTTGACAGCGACAGGGCGTCAAGAGGCGAGGTGGGGGCAACGTTTATGTGTTGGTTCAAGTTGAAGCCTGACGCTTGCTGCTGTTACTCATCATCATCACCATCAAGATGATCATCATTATTATCATGTGATGCTGTTGATGAGCAGCCAAGCAGGCAGGCAGGCTGCTGTGATTTGATTTGCTTACAGTGCACAGCCACATGTGGCAGAGGCAACATTTATATGCAACATGCGGCCTGCCAACGTGTGTTTTGCCGCTGCTGATGAATGCCAATGCAATGCGCCTGTTCTCTGCGGCTTGTTGTTGTTCTTGTTGCTGTTGGGGTTTCGCAAGTGCCAAATGTCTCTAGCTTTCTGACTGCGATTCTGCCTCAATGTGCGTCGTGCCTGCTCGTGGGCGTGGCAAGCACTCAGCAACGCGACTTGACTCCCACTTGAATTTGCATTACAAAGGCAACACAAATTGCGCGCTGCTCTTTGTGCTGCTAGGCTTGCAGGAGGCAGCTGCAGCTCCTCAAAAACTTCCAGGCTAACTCCTAGCAGCGAGATTTACTCAAAGAGTTTCCCTAATAACTGAGAGACAAAGCAAACGGGTTGATAAACTAATTAATAACTATATAAACTATACTAGCTCCCATAATCTCCGATTTAGTCTTAAGAAACCTTGTTTTATTATCCATTTTTATCGATATTAAAGAAATGTTAGCGAAAGACAAATAACAAAGTTGTTCAGCTTACGGTCTGGGAGAATAAATACATAAAATTACAAGTCTCTAGCTTTGGGGGTTTTTGGGATCGGCCAATTAAAAGGGCGTAAGAATAAGAAAACATATGACTTGTAACAACAGGGAAAGGTTTTTAACTAGTTCAGAAATGATATCATATATATACATTAAAAATATATATAGAAATATATATAGCTAACTTTAGTCTAAAAACCATTTAAACACATCTCGCTTAGGTCTAGCAGATTTGTTTGCCGTACCGTAATTGAATATTGAAATGCATTTTTCATTAGCGCGTCGCAGGGCCAACAGGGCCCAACAACAACAACAACAGTATTAACAACAGCGAACCACAACAACAACAACCACAACCACTGGCGAAGGCTAGAAAAATTGCGTATAATGAAAATTCAATTAAACTTTATTACCTTTTGGTTGCACTTGCTTAACCTCAGCTTTCACAACTTGAACCGCCATGGGATTTGTGGCCCATTTGTTGCATTAATTCTAAAGCAGCTGCTTGCGGGGGCCTCCAAGTTCCACAGCTTGTTACCCAACAACAACAATTTCAGATCTCCCCCCAGCTAACCCCATGCAACACCAATCCAAACGAAGGAAAACCCATACCTTAACCAGGTTCACACCAAGTCGCAGCATTCTATGCTCGCCAACAGTTTGTAAATTGCATGCTTTTGTTCAGATTTTCCGCAAAAAGTTTTTCTTTATAACATTTTTCCTGTTGTTGTTGTTGTTGTTTGCTGGCTGCTGGCAAGACGACAGCCAAACACCTTCATATCTTTTAATGAGAATAAATTGATGTTTTGGGCATTTTGTTTAGCTGCCGCTTGTTGCACACCTATTTGTATAGAATATATACAAACTTTGCCAACTCTCAACTTGTCATGTTGTTGTTCTTCTTCTTCTACTATTTGCTGCTGTTGTTGCATATTGACAGCTACTTAGAACTAGGGGCTGGAAAATTTGTTGTTAATCAGTGTCAAGACGCTTGGGGGGCATGAAGCAAAGCAACGGGAAAATTTCAACAGCTCAGCTACATGAATTCAAAAGTAAATGAATGCGGCAAATAAGAAAGTGGCAATGGAGGACACGTACAGGTAAATCTGGGGCTTAAATACATATAATAAGGGCATTGATGACAGTTTGTATAAGAAAATATAAAGTATTAGTTTTGAACAAAATTTATGTGAATATGTGGGGCTTAAAAATAAGGAAAATGTAGGCTTAGATAAAAATGTTCTTAAATGACAAAGTAATTAAAGACTAAAATTTTGTTTAACTAAAGGCAAATAAACTTCAAGCACTGAATTTGCAAAAACGACACAAAAAATAATTTAAGACAAATATGACCATGGAGGACATATAGAGGTAATTAATTGAAAATGTATCTGAAAAGCAATCTCATCCTGCTCATTCCACAAGCTTTCATTGCTTTCACTTAAATTCTAAACCCAATTGGCAAACGGTACCTCAAGGACTAGCCTTTAATAACCGTCACAAAATGAACGATTAAACGCTGCAATGTGCCACTTTCAAGTTTGAAAACTCTCACTCATCGGCAGCTAATAGATGACTTTTACTTAGTTACTCGCTACTTAGTTGTAGTGCCCAGAAAAATCATTAAGAAAGTCCCAGCGAAATGACCCTTTTAGCTATTGTAAGTGCCATTAAGGGTTTGGATCGGGAGGGGAAGAGAATTTAAAATGCAATGCAATGAATATATTTCAAGCATTTCAAACATTAAATAAATGACAGGCTGACTGACTTGATCCACTTTCAGTCACAGCCAGAGCCAGATATAACGCAATGATATTGACCCAAAGAGCTGAGCTGGGCTGAGCTGCAAAACTGAAAGCTGAAGCTGAAATCTGAAGAGAGTGTGGCAACACTGAAATGAACACTGGACGCAATTGCAATGCAAAAGTTGAAACTTATTATAATTTTAATGCAAAACATTATGCGAAAGTATAAAATTATATATCTTTGCCAGCCAGTTGCCAGTTGCCAGTTCCAACTGCACTCTGCTGGCCATAATTTTAAATGGGCACCCGGCAACAGCAGCAGCAGCAGCAGTTACTGCAACTGCAACAGCAGCAGCCGCAAAGAATCAACTGTCATAATGACAGTTCTCTGTTTACGCCATCATTGCGACGGTGCCAGCAGCAGCAGCCACTTGGACTTGGACTTGTTGCCGTATCAACTGCTCTACTGTCTCCTTACCAGACCCCCACCACCACCCATTCTCCTTCTTCATTGCCCCACTTTTGCCACTCCCACTTTGTTGTTGTTGCTGATCCGTTTGCTAACTTCTAATGGAAATTATAATGTGCATTGCAGTTGCGCTGCCATCGCTTGAACAGTTGATGCCGTTGCTGTCTGTCAGACAGCGCGCCAAAAATTTGCTGTTGTTTATCAGTTGTACCACTTGGTTATGGAAAATAGGGTCTATTAGTTTATGGAAAGAGTTCGTAACAGGTGTTTTTGAGTAAGGTGTAATGAAAACAATACTTATTCAAATAATAAATAATACAAATAAAATAATAAAAAAAAATATTAATTAATTATTTAGAGTATGGGATATATATCTACCCCATTTATCAAATATTATTAACAAAATATCATTAACAGTAAAAGTAGATATATAATCGAACTTTTCTAATAAATATTATTTAAATATTTAAAAAACACAGATGATGATCTTCGATTAAAACATATGTTAATTCATACACCCGGGAACTCAACCCAGGACATTGTTACCTTTACTACGAAAACCATACTAATATTTTGTATGTCCCTAAGATTTTAACTGATTTTAAGTTAAGTTCTGTACTTGATTTTAGCGTGCTAAGTTTGGTAGAATTTATCTGAACATTGTTAGCACATTTTTGTTCTACTCTTTCATTTTTCCCTTAACGTTCAATTATTGAGATTCCTAATTTGGATATTCAACTGCCATTTGTGACTAGCATATCTTTAATAACTAGAATCTACATGTTTATTTATAGTTTTTGGTTACTTTATATAAGTATAGAAAACTTAATATAAATATTTCACCTTATGATTACTTTCCTTTCCTCCTATGTACACTCTACTATAGAGCATTTCAGAGTCTAAGTTTTCAACATTTCTCATCTAACTTGATTGTTTTTGTCCAACTAGCTGCATACCAAGGCTCCCAGTCAAACAGTCAGTCAGTTGAGTTGAGCTGAGTTGATTAGGGGCCTGTACGAACGACCGACCGACTGGCTGGCTAGCTGCCTGCCTCAACGACTGGTCTTTTTGACTGGCGCTCTTCAAGTTGACTCCTTTTGTTGGCCGACGCGATAACGCGCCGAAATGTCAATATAAAACTATGGCCACACGGCTTCGCCTTGACTCTCGAGTGCCGAGCGGTGGCCTCAAATTTCAAAATACTCTCAAAACTCACGAACCAAAAACCCATAACCAGACCCAAACCCAAACCTGAAGTCACAATGTTGAAGCCTGTGCGGAGCGAGCATTTGAGTGACGTTGTGCTACTTGGCTGACTGCCTGACTGACAACAACAATAACAACAACAACAACAACCTTGTTTAGCCTTGCCTCAGTCTGTGCCTTGCCATTGTTGGTTAGTTTTTAATATTTATTTTGATGTGCGATAGATTCGTTTAGACAGGTGAAAGGCTAAATTGTCAATTTGCAAGCGCAGGCCAACAAAACAAAAATAAAATAAATATCGAACAAAATAACCCAAGCCCAAAATTGAGCCAAGCATATAAGATGCCAGTTAATAGAGCTCGACTATTAGATATTCTATAAAATTTGATTGATATTTTATTAACAGTTCAGTTAAGTAATATGCTAGCTGAATAACTATAATACCAAACTGAAAGTTATGCCCAAAAATTAATAAACAAAGCCAACTGATGCTTTTCTCTAATATAAACTCTTTTGGCAACCTAATCGTACCCTTTCGTGACAACTTTGCTAGTTTTATAGGATATGCAATAAAGGAAAACCTGACCAAAACAAAGTCGCGTTCTCATTTTGCGCTCGTTTGAATTATTTTTGATTGGACCAACATTTTCATTTCACTTTATTGGTTTCTGTTAGCTAAACAGAGCCTTTTGTTTGGACATAGACACATCCATCAGTTGGTTAAGTGACTGAATAACTGACTGAGCGGTAACTGGCAAGAGAGAGTTTGCCAGGACAATACCTACAATGGAGCTTTTAGTTGTATCTGTTAATGATTGAGCAACTTTCATGTGAATCTCACGCTTGGCGCTCCTTACCACTCCGCCCTCTCTGACCCTGTTTTGGCTATTAAAAATTTATGAAAACTCTGTGCACGAGATTAGTCTGTTGTGTTCAATGAAAATGAGCTGGAAAATAGCTGTCAAATTCAGTTTAGCCGAATAGAGAAAATTTAAGGAGCTGTCATTTAATATGTGCTTTAGGACTGCAGCTCAGTATATGAAATATGTAATAAAGACTTACCTGCATTTCCTTTAAATCCTTTGAATTATTTTCAATGTTAACTATAAAGATAAAATTATGGAAATATATAAGTTAGATAGATAAGTAATATGCTAGAAAAATAGGTTTAAGAAGTAAGGTCAAAACAAAAAGATGTATAATAAAAAGATAGTCTGAATTGATAAGTTCTAGAAGTTGTCTAAAGACCTATTTGAGATAATAGAAAATTATTAGATCGGATAATATCTTTGTTCTAATAATATCTTGATTTTATACCACTGAGTGCGCTTGAAATATCACAACTTACAATCAAATTAAATACCATTTAAGACCCAAAAGCACAACTCTTTTAACATTTGACCCACAAAACAAAAGCAAATCTCAATAAAACGCAGTTGACTTTTGAATTTATATTGTGTGCACATTTTATGTGCTGCTTATGGTGCATATAGTATAGATATATGTAGTACACACATACGATTAACGACCTTATAAACAAGTGCCGAGTACCCAACCGTTCGACCCACAAAATAGCGAGTGAGTGCATTTTGTTGCCCTTTTGCTCTAGACACGTTTGTTAGCTTTGCGATGCATCGTTTAATTTTAACGCTCAATTTAAAATGTTTTATGCAGCAGCGCGAGCGGGCGCACACACACACACACGTATCCTCCTGGAACACCCAGTTGTTAGCTGCAGCACCCATATACATACATATACATATGAGTGCAGCCAGGCGAAGCGCAGCGCGGCATAAGACCAACAACAAGGACATGCAGGAAGAGTCTGAAACAGAACCAGGACCAGCAGCAGGACCAGCAACAGCAGCAGCACCCACGCGGTCTGGTTGTCGTCCTTGTTCTGCATGCAATTATCTCAGCATTGGCTTTTTCTGCAGCCGTTGTCCTGCATCTTGTGCCTTGCAATAAATTAAGCTATCAAGTGTCCTTAATGTACAGCACCAGTGTCCGTGGGAGCGCTCGACTTAATTTATAAGCAACTCAGAAAGCAAACCCAGCCCAAGCCCCAACTCCCAACATAATAATGCAAAGAGTATCACACAGTCAGTCGGCAATTATAAACTTTTTATTTATATAAGCACTTCTGCCATAAAGACGACAGAGAAAGAGAGATCCAAGTCCCAGACATGGCTGCAGCAGGTGTTGCATATGAAAATTATATGCTTCATAAATTTCGCTAGCCACAAATTGAAACTGGCCCAGACTCCGTCAAGCGACTCGAGTCACAGACAGTCTTTCTCGCCGGGTTTGGTAATTCAAGAAGTTTGTCAACCTTTTGTCGAACTGTGTCATGCGATACTTTTTATTCACAACATCTTTATAATTTCTGAACCGATCCCTTAGTTGTGCAGTTGGGCTACCTGCGCACAAATTAGTTTGACAATCTATTGAGCGAGATATCAGAGGCATATATCAGCAATCTCTTTTACGTTGAGATTTTGTGGGAATAAACTGAGCTGATGTCAAATTATTTTGAAGTGTTTGGACAGATTTTCTACCTTTTTCCTCTTTTTATATATATATTTTTTTCTTTTTATTTTTTTGCCAATAATTTGATATGAGACCTTTATTTTTAAGTGGGGCGTGCAAAGATTTTTATTGCAGGGCGTCTACTTCCGCGGCAACAGCTGCCGGGACAACCCGCTTGCGGAGAGAGCAGGAGTGGCACGAAGTGTTGAGCAGAAGGGTCGGCAAAGGAGTTTACAATTGAAAATATCATTAAAATTTAATAAAAAAAAAAATATAATAAATAACATTTCAAAAATAATTGCAATTAAAAATCCTCCCTTAAGACAATATAATACTGTAAAAGAACTTTTAATAAGATTCGCTGAGCTCAGACTAAATTATGAACATTCAAAGATGGAAAATAACAAATTTGCTGAAAAAGTCTCAAATAATATTTTGTATAAATTAGATAAATCATAAAAATCGTTATAGTTTGGACGAGAATTTGCGTTAAAATATAGGTTATATAGTACGAATAAATTATTTATTTGTTCGACATTTAAAACTTAGAACATTGAAATTGATGCGTTGATGAGGTCTTATAATTAAATTAACGTGTCTACAAATTTTATAAATGTCAGAAAATGTAAATATACTGTACCTAATAATAAAAATTTATAATAAAATATATATAAATCTTAGGACCGGACCTCGAGCCAGTTAAACTAAGATTTACAAAAAAAAATTTATATATCAAAATTTAATATGTTATTTTTTAAATATTTCTGGCTTCCATAGTATGTCACACTTCACACTTTTCGGCGCTCCTCACCTTCCTAGCCACCGCACCCACAACACAGGGTGGAAAATGAAAGCAAATGTTTATGTGGCCCAAAGTTAAAATTCCATCTAGAGATGCCCGATTAAGCGAACTGAAACTTCCCTCGTTAAGCATATTGTTACTTTATGCATAGCTACTCAAATTTCAAAGAGTTAACAGCTCGAAGCAGAACAAAATTAATACGCAAATCAGTGACAACAACAATAAAAACAAAAAAAACAAAAAGTTATTCTTAAAGGTCCACTAGTCGCCTTTATGTTATTGTGGCGTGAAATGAAGACATTCATATTGTTCGGTTTCCTTTACTGAATGTCTGTATCAGTTTTCAGGTTGGTCGTGTTCCAAATTGGTGCTAAATGCGCTGGCGTTTCAATTGTCACCAATTGAGATAAATCGGAAGTTGCCAGCATGCCTTTGATGCCATATACCAATACATAACCAAAAACCACATCCATATATATACATTTTAATACATAATCATTATAATGCAGATGAGGGTGACTTCAACTTGAGAACCACATTACAGCTATGAATGCCCACTGCGTGCACCTTGCGGCGCTTCGCATTATCGCTCAGGTCATAAATTTCTTGGGGGCCTATGTCGAACCAGAAACCAGAATTTATAGAATCCAGACCCAGAGAGTCTTAAGTGCCGTAATTTCAGTTCGATTTTAACATATTTTGATCGCGTTGCTGACAAACTTTAAGTGCTTTTATTTCTACGCTTTATGGCGGCAGCAAAAATGTGTAGTTCTGTTTTTTTTTTTTCTGGTTGGATTTAATAAAAGCAAAATATGCCGCTTTAATATTTTTTTGTATCATTTTTTTTTTGTTCATTTATTGGCATTTGGCTGGTTGCCTTTTGAAGCTTTTTTTACTGCTCGGCTAGCGCTCAATTTTGTCTGAGGCGACCTTTTTCTGTGGTTGTTGTTGTTGTTTTGGCTGCCGCCTGCCTCGTTGTGTGGCATTCTTACTTTTTTTTAAAAAACCTATATATATATTAAGAAATATCACAGATATATGAACAAACAAACTTGCCGCAAAACCAGACACAGAAACATTTATGGAATTCATTTTCTTACTGTGCAAATTCTGCAACTTGTTTAAAATTCTTTAAAAAAAAAAAAAAAGAAATGGCAGCTAATGATAAATTTGTCATCAGTTAAGCTCTGCTTGAATATAAAACATTGAAACAAATATAATCTCTATATATAAAACTGTTTGTCCTGACTGACTGACTGACTGACTGACTGACTGACTGACTGATTGGTGATCAACGCACAGCCCAAACCGTAAGAGCTAGGAAGCTGAAATTTTCACTGTAGCTACCTTATGTGATGTGGGTGCACGTTAAGACGGGGTTTCGGGAAATTCCACCCGCAAGTGTGGCAAAATCACGAAAAACGTTTGTATGTAACTTTTTTGTTTACCATCCGATCGGCCTCGTACTTATTTTCAAAGATCTTTGTTCAAATTCATTTGAGGGGTGTTTCACACTTTTCGAATAATCCGTTCCTCCTTGGTGGAAATGGAGGTCAAAGATTTGGTGTTTCGCGTTTCGCGCTCAAATTAATTTCCAGAGATCTATAAGAAAAATTATTTGATACGTGTTTCACACTTTTCGCAGAATTCAAACTTCTTCGGGGGGAATGCGATTTAAAGATTTTTTGGGCGAAGTTTTAAGTTGTGTCCGATTTGCTTCAAACTTATTTTCAAAGCTCTACATAAGAATGTAATGAATACGTCTTTCAGCGATTTGGGAAATTCCACTCGCAACAGTGGTAAATTGGCGGAAAACGTTTGTATGAAAGTTATTTGTTTACCGTCCGATCAGTTTCAAAATCATTTCAAATTTTTTTGAGAACATTGATTTTATAACATACGTGCCACGGGCAAGACCGGGTCATACCCGCTAGTCGAATATAATCGAATATAATCGAACAATAACAAATTATAAATAAAAGTACTAGCTAGGGACCATTAAAAGCAGGATAAATAAAGAATCTCCTCCTACTTTTAATCCCATTTAATTTCATATCAGGTAAGCTTTCATCGTATGCTACCCCGCACACAGAGCCACAGTTTACCGTCTCCTCTTCTTTTTTTTACACGTTCCAATTGGATTGGCCATCGATTATATGTATGCCAATTTTTATTAAAATTCCCCATACCATAATGAAAAACGATAGTTGGAGCCATTTTCATTTCGCATAAAGTTAAATATTCAGGCGCGCCCGCAAGTCAAGCTCCGATTTTAATTTCATTTAAATCTCAGTGCGGTCCATAAAAAATGCACAAAATATACACACACCCATATATATATATACACATAGGTATAGCCCGACTGCATAACCCACCGACGTGGGTATATTGCCACAGTGTGTCGCATGGCTTGGTCGCAGTTCAAACTGGGTTAATGACAAGCTTAACGGCGCTGGCGGAAAATTAAAAACTGGCAACAGAAAAATGCGACAGAAAAGTAAAAAAAAAGTCAGACTAAAGCCCAGGTGAAGGTTTCAATAGCAACCGCTGCCGCATAGACGAGCATGAAATATTGAACATAGAGCCAAAGCCAGTGCAAAAGCGAAAATATTGTTTACCATTGCGGCTGCTTTTGTCGTTTTTCCATTTTCCCATTGTAGTCTTATTTCCAAGGGGAAAATGCCAAAAATTTAATTTGACAAGCATTTCGTAAGCCCTACACAAAACCAGCCAACAAAAAAATAATTGCATGGGAAGCCAAAGCAAAGTCAAATTTTTAATCAAAATTTTGGCATAAACCCCTAAAACTGTAAACTATAAAAATACATAAAAACATCAAATACTATTGAATATTGTCATAAGCACGAAATATTCATTTTGGGACACATAAAAAATGTACACAATTCTGTAAAATAAATCATAAAAAATGAATACAACCAAAATTCTATCCTCAACTCTAAAAGTCTCGTATGCTTGTTGTCATGTGATATTTGGACGAGAGTCAGTTTTAAGTGATATATTATTAAATGTTATGAAACCTATAAATAAAACAAAAGCAACTTAAACAACTGGATTCGGCATAAGCTTTAAAGGCTATATCTTATAATCAATTTAATCCATATTCATATTCGTTTTCTAAATAATCAAAAAAATCGAGATTCATATTCTATTATATAAAAAAACCAAATCAAATCCCTTAAGCATTAGCATATGCATTTATTCGCTTACTTGGTTAATTGCAAAGTTATTAAGACATAAATATTTCTTTAGAGTGTGAATATATTCATGTATAAGCGCATATCATCGCAGCAACGACAGTCAGCCGGCACCCCGATGAAGGCACTGAACATCTTCTCAATATGTCACGCGCCTGCGCCTGCCGGTGTGCATCAAAGTGATTAATTAAAACATTTTTGCATATTACAAGCATTTCGACTTTGAACTTGATGGCGGGCTGTGCAAAAAACCCCCAGACCAGACCAGACCTCAACAGAAGAGACCAGTTTCGCAGTCGCAGTTGGCGCTGCAGTCGTATTACCAACAACAACAGCAACAACAATAAAAATACAAACAACAACAGCAACACCTCACGCAACATGTTGTTGAAAATGCACAGTGGTTCAAGGATAAAATTTCATCTATTAATTATAATAATTTGTAAATATAAATGTTTATACATTAACAAATTCAATATATAGAAATGAAATATACATTATCTATATCTATATCTATATCTATATCTATATCTATATCTATATCTATATCTATATCTATATCTATATCTATATCTATATCTATATCTATATCTATATCTATATCTATATCTATATCTATATCTATATCTATATCTATATCTATATCTATATCTATATCTATATCTATATCTATATCTATATCTATATCTATATCTATATCTATATCTATATCTATATCTATATCTATATCTATATCTATATCTATATCTATATCTATATCTATATCTATATCTATATCTATATATATATATATGCTATTATAAAAATTGTTAATAATGTTTATTTTCATAAAATTTCTATCAGATACCACTGTGCAAAGCTTGGGCCCGAAGACACTGTCACTCAGGGCGATTCTTGGATGCGGTCTGCACATGTTGCATTGACGCCGTCGCTGCTTAAAAGTAAAATTGTGTCGATTTCAATAATGCAAGGGGCCCATTACAACACACACACACATGCACGCACATACATTCACACACACATACAACACACATGTGCGTGCTAGCGTTGGCATTTTGAGCGAGCATTCCATCAAAGCGCTTCGACCACAAACGCCAGGGACCAAAGGGAGGCGGAGTTGTTGTGCACAGGATCTGGGCAAGAAATGGCATAAAAACAAAAACTGACAGTGGAAGCCGTCAACGGGCAGACAGGGCCAGCCGACAGTCTGAAGCTGCCGACATTGTCAAACATTTCATTAATTAAACATGCGAATGTAGCACATTTTAATTTCGCACAAGAGCCTTTTAGACTTACATATACGTAAGCTACACACCATGGGCACCACCATAAAGTGTGCCTCTGACTACCCTTGGCAAAACGTTAAAATAAAGGAAAAAGTTTTTTACCCTAGGGGCGTTGGGTCTGCGTGTCAAAAGACATACATAATTTGCAACAAGACGACGACCAGCCGGTCTACCGCTCGGTCAGTCGGATAGTGGGCCCTAAACATGGCCAGGCAGCTCAATTTGATCGAAGCACTCATAAACTTATGCTGTTTCGAAAACAAAAAATCTACATATGGAGCCGAGCCGATTGCTACATGAACTTGAATGTTAAAACACCTCGCACCAAGGACTTTACAACAAAATGAGCACATTGAGGATATAATAGCGTGCTCTGAACTTAAATGAAATGTAAGCAGGGGCCTAGGGCTACGGGACTAATATTTAAAGACTAGTTGCAATAAGAACTGCTGGGTAGGTCGGTTAATGAAAATTGAGAAGTAAAAGAACAAAATAGATTTGTAAATAAAACTTAAATGCTAAAAGCAATTAACAAAACTTAACGCTAAATAAATATAGATAAATTTATAAGAAAATGGATAAATAAATAATAAGAATTAATTAAATAAATTTATAGCAAGAAAAAGGGTATGTGGTAACTAAATAAAATTAATAATAAAACAAATAAATAATATAAATTTATAAGACAAAGAAAAAGATGAATAACTTAGGGAATGTGGTAAATTAATATAATAAATAATGAAACAAAAAAATTAATGTATATGATAAATAAAGGGCTAAATAACTTTTAAGGAAATGTGGTAAAAAAAAGTTAAATAAAAATACAACTAAAAAATTATTAAGAAAAAGAAAATAAATAATACAATATTAATTAAATAAATGTATAAGAAAACGAAAAACCTAAATAACTTGTGAGTTGCTTTTTAATATCGTTATGTATAAAGGTTTTCACAACTAATAAAACATTTGTCAATTTATGTTTAGTATAACGAGACGGGGTCGCTTAGAGAGGACTGCATTTCAATATATGTTTATTTTCACACTCAAAACTCTGATATTATATTGAAAATTCGATATTGAAAAGTTCTGTAATTTATCCCAGCAAGAGCTAATTTTATCGATTTTACATACGCGTAGTATCGAGAACCTTTTTGTTTCCATTTTGAAGCACCCCAAGCTCCATAGACAAAGGCAATTCGTAAACAGAGACGATAAAAGTTAATAGGTAATTTTAAATATATCCATTTTTTTATTTTGTTTTTTGCAGCCCTGGTTGGCCTGTGTGTCTGTGTCTGTGTACTGTGCATCATTTTAGCTACCTTTAAATAAATTAAATAAAAATTATGCAAGTGGTGCAGCAGCATAATGAGCGCTGCAAGCGCTTTTGCAGTTACTTTTACCTCAATAGCCAAGCGGCAGCCGCAACGGTGGTCGGCGACAGCGACTGGGACTCATAGCCAGGGCAGAAGCAGAAGCGTTAAGCATGGAACCAGCAGGGAAAACAAGAGGGGGGGGGGGCAAATCGGAGCTATGTGGCCACTGGGGCAACGGTGCATGTGGCACGGCTGACTGAGTGCGACTGCCTGCCTGCACGTGTGTCTATCTGTGTGTACTCTTGTGTGTGTGTGTGTGTCAGGGTGAAATTAATGTGTTGTAAAAATTAATTAATTTTGCAAATTATATATTTTATGCATTATCAACTTCTTTTTTGCTATCAACGTACTCGCATGCAGTAAGCCAGCGGCAAACCATGCTTTAAATTAACAATGGACAACGCTTAACATAACAGCAACAGCTGCGCTAAGTTCCGTTTACACATAACTTCATAGACATTTCTCTGACTTGCATTACATAGATACATTTATTAACATTATATGTGGGCTACTCAGTTAACATGTGTGGCTGCAATGCTTTAAGCGCACTTTAACTGATTTTTAATAGGCAGGTATTTAAGATGACTTTAAATTAAAACATTTTAAATGACGTAGATATCTAGAACGTATTAATGTTATAAATTTTGCAGCCTTATCAATCGAATATACTATATAATATCTAATATACTTTGCTTCTATATATATACAAATATTCCATTAAAAAATTAGAATAGAGAAATCTTTTACTCTCCAATCGATTGAACAGTTCAATGACTCGAAAAATCTATGAAAATAAATCTGCACAAAATATTTTTACTTTGCATATCTATCAGTCAGTTCGTTTAAAGCTGTAAATACATGTATCTTAACAAACGAATAAACCATCAACGAATTTCCACATTTTCAAGTCAAAAACTACAAAGCACAGCACGTTAAAATGAACGTAGCAAAAATATAGATAATTGTCTGATTCAAAGATTTCCACATTATTGTTCACCTTTTGTTGTAGCTTGTTTACCAGCAAAAACAACTGGCTACATGGAATGCTCCCGTTAAGCCCACCCAAGAAGCCCCCTCTTACGCATCTATGGCAACTTTTATCAGCCAGCGAAAAATACAAAACAAATGCGTAATTAAAACGTTCTATTGTATGGACCGACCTTTTGTACATTTTTCACAATTTTCACAATAATCCCAAACAAATTACATACGATATATATAAACATATATATAAATACGTGCTTTTATGCACACATATTTCAACGAAATTTGCAATCCATGGCAGCCCTCATCATATGAATGAAGTATAAACTCATTAAGCTTACCGTAAGCTTGTTATAAATATATATATTTTATTTAATATTTTTATTGTTGTTGCTGAAATTTGTTTTGCGTTTTGTGCATATGGCATAATAAATATAATTAAAACGGTTTGTAGCCAATGCAATTTATATTAAATTGCCTGCCTGCTGTCTGGATGTCTGCTTGCCTTATCCCATTGGCTATGCGCAACGGCTTATTATTAGATGGGCAAAATGCTTATATATATATATATATATTTTTTTTGGGCCACAAACAATGTCAATGGCCACAACAAATTGTCCGCTGCGACTTGATATCGGTTTAGTTTTTCGCATGGGCAAAAGGTTTGTTTTTAATTGCCAGGCGAATTGGCCAACTGGCTGACCGTTTGGCTGGCCAGGAATGCCAACTATAAATATCTGTACATATATATATATATATATATATATATATATATATATATATACAGGTCGAAAATCAGGCAACTTACTCACTCGCTCTTAAATCCAAAATTCATACGAAATGAATTTGTATCTTTTCGAGTGGCAGGCGGCTGTCGGACAATCCGGCAGGCCAATCACATCACGAAATGCAAAAGCAGAAGCTCTTTGAGCAACACTTTTCACAGGCGGCTGTTCTAAATAAATTATAATTTCTTGTCTGCCAGTTTCGCTGAATAACTTCTCGGCACAAATCAACTGCTTAAAATTTCAGATCTGCTTTTACGCCTTTGTGCCGGTATTATGTGTCTCACACAGACTCGCGGAATGAGTCCATTTTAATTTCGGCACATCAAAGTTTCGGCACGCCGAAATACCTTTACTGTGCTTTGGATTTTTGCGGTGGCGGAGTGATTAAAGGTGTGGCCATATATCAAATGTGCAGCTCAGTCACAAAAGTCTGACAGCAACCGCTGCTGATAATTTAAGAAAAAATAAAACTTTTTTCTTGTGGGATATGCCATTGCTTAAGCTTAAAGAGAAATCCATGACTACAGCTGTGAAATTTAGTTAACATTTTAGGTGTGTTATTTAATAATCAGACCGTTCACTGGAGACATAAGAATCAATCAAAAGCTGAGATGTTATATATGGTAGTTCGCTTGAGATAAACAGAAAAAACTATAGAGAATTTCTGACAGATACTTGTATCTTTGATATACGATAGAGATGAAACGTTATCGATAACAATTTTCGATGCATCATTTTGTTAACAAACAAAAATAGAATAATTAAAAGATCGCATTACGAAATAGTCAACTGTTCCTATATTAAATTTTCTTAAAAAAAATATCACAAGTTTAAACATTTTCTTATTTGTTGTATCGATCAAATCAATTCATTAGGGATAGGATTTTCGTTGCTTTAAAGCCTCGATTACTCATTTACTAATCAATATATAGTATTAATCAGAACGGGTATTTTACAAAGAATAAAGGGAAGCTATTTATACGAACATGCATAAATGAAACTTGCACAGATTCCTAGTCAAGAATAAAAGTATTAATTTTAGCTTTTTATTTGCTACACTTTAATTTCGCTACAGATCTGGCACATATTTCCCATTTTGAATGCGCTGACTAGGCCACAAAAAACTACCAACGGCATTCTATGTGACACATTTAATCAACTCGTCTCTATTTTGAAAACTTCGAGTTTAGAAAGAGTTTTCTCATTTGCCATTTTGCGATTGCGACTGTCACACACACATCAAGTTTAAATGTCAGCGAGTTGACACTGAAAAGTGCAATTGCGGTGTGATTTTCTTTGCAGTCAAGAAAATTTATTAACCAACATTTGGTGTCAATGTCGCGTCAATGTCAAAAAGCTAGCAAGAGCGCGCGCTCTGCTTGGCTGCATTTTATAACTGAAATATATATATGTGTGTGTGTGTGTGTGGCTCCATATATGTGTGTGTGTGTGGTTTAGCTGCTGGCTGCGTTTTTGCTGCAGTTGCAGCTAGCTGCCATAATTATAATGAAGTGTTGCAGCGCGTAGATTTTGTTGCTGCCGCTGTTGGTCGGTTCGCTTGCAACGCTGCGGCAGCATTTTTTTTTTTGCCATGTTTTTGTTGCACCCCTAAGCGCTGCACACACACACACACGTATGTGCGTAGCGCCACGCTCGAAATGTCATAAAATGTTGAACGCTAATTGGCGTCTATGTGCGCCTCGGTAGTCGATGCCGCTCGCCCGTGCCCCTTTGCCAACCCTTTACCGGCGGCGGCAATCTGTGCGTGAGCCGCTTCTATAAGCAGGCGCCGCTGCAGCTCAGTATGTGGCGCCTTGGCTACTGCCAATTCTTTTGTTGCACGCTGCCTGCTGCAAAATGTTTTAGCTGCCGTTGCTAACAAGTTGATTTGGTTGCTCCTTGTAGCTGGGCTTTTGTTCCTCATATTCTTCCGCTTCTGTTTTTCGCAATAGCAGACCTTTTCTATGGGCCAACTTTTGAAATTTAATTATGTCTGTATATATATATATTCTTTCTCTCTCTCCCTCTCCCTCTCTATCTCTTTATCAATATAAGTGAGATTTGGAATATGTTTATAAACAACTCAACGTTTACTTGGTTGTGCGTACACATGTGTATTTCTTTTAGCCAATTTCACCAAACCCCTTTGATTTTTTTTTATATTCTGTGCAATTTTTATAGGGCTTTAAGTAGAGCCTATGAGTCGACTATAAATTAAGCACAATAAATATTACAATTTTGACATATGTATATAAAGGCAAATTGATTTACATTTTGTTATAGACAATAAAATATAACAAATTGAAAGTCAATTAGGAATAGGAAAATATAATTTAATTAAAAATGTTCTACAAACATCAAGATATTTCAAAAATAATATATTTATGCTTAAATTCCCAAGTGTTAGCCCATAAAAATATTCATTGAGCAGAATAAAAGTTGTATGCAAATTCATATTCAGCTTATATTCAAAGCAAATAAATGTTCCTTAGCTGTGGTATTTCAAGGCAAGTGTGTATTATATAATTTTTTAAAAGCATATATTCTATTAGAAGATATAGAAGTTCTGAAGCTTAAAGCAAGCCTTTTTTTTAGTAAATATATTTAATATTTTAATTCCCGTCACGTAGATTATTATGTTGGTTTGGCGACCTTTCTAATCTTAAGTTTATTTAAGCTGTCAACTAAAGTATCAGAATATATTAATTTATTTGGTTCCATTTGTCACCAATAAGTCCCGACTAAAGTGCCTAAAGTTACAACTGCTTTGCAATTAACAATTCCCCTTACCTGTTGGCCATTAAAAGCTATTACGATTTAGATAAACGCACTTCCATTATGAGCTCACATTACATATTAATGCAATTTATACAGAGAGAGAGAAGGACACATTTAACGTAATAATATTGTTTGAGCCGCAATTTCGCTTGACAATTTTAGCTAAATTGTGTAAAAGCGGCATGGCTCAACCAATACAACAACAAGGCTGAAACAATGAGGCACTTAAAACGCCCATGGGGCATACTAGGTAAGTGGAAACTATAATAACAATATTATAACATGCAGTCAGCATATTATATATATATGTGTGTGTATATCGTATCGTATCGTTTCTATAGATCAACACACGACTGGCGACTGGCTTTGCTCGTAAAATGTGTTGTAATAATCCTTATGAAAATCCAATTTGCGAAGAAAATAACAATTAGTTAGTTTTGTGTGCTAATATGAAAACCATATGTGGTAAATGCATTAACTTGGCCATATAATCAACGCCAGAGAAGTTGAGTTTGGAGACACAGGAGAGACTCGTGAGGGTGACGGATTTAGCTAGTATAGTTTTTGGCCTTTGGCTGGTCAAATGCATTTGAAGCCGTAAATTTTGGACAATTTTGTGAATCATTAAGCCAAAACATTTTGCTGCTTGTTTAATTATGCATACATGTGTAGGTAGTAAGATACACAGATACAAAGATACATAGCTACATGTGTATAAAATACAAATGCAACGCTTGCCTCCATAAATGTGTGTGTTTGAGTGTGTGCTTCCATGTCTGGGGCTTTATAATGACCGTGGCAAAGTAATTGCAGCCGCTGCATGGGCGCATTACACGCTCGACAAACATGCGATTAACAACAACAACTACAATTCGAAGACATTACCACAAAATTTATAACATGACATCCATGTTGTTGCACGCATACATATGTGGCTAAAAAGCCAGCTGCTGTTTTCCAGCCTCTACGTTGCCAGCAGTTGATATAAAATTAAGTGTTAATTAGTTAGAAAGCTGCAGGGTGTCCGCTATGCATTTGATTTACATAGCAGTCGTAATAAAAGGCTAAGATATAGGTAGAATTTCTAATTTCAAAAATGGTCTCATCAATATTTAGCTGTGCTGAGCCAACAGCTCTTTAAACCTAGCTGGTAAGCAAAAGAAAATGTCCAAAAAGTGGCTAAAAAAGGCTATTCATTTTAAATACAATTACAAATATTAAAAGTATCTGCAATATTTAGAGGAAAGTAAAATGAGGTTGCGCGGCTGAGATGCCTGATAGTTAGACTGACAAGCGAGAAGTCGCCGGTTCAAATCCAGCAGTAATTTTGAAACTTTTACATGTTTGTTTAAAGTTTTGTATTCATTCAGGCCAGCTTCGGTTTAGGACGGTTAATTTCTTTCATTAATATGAAAGTCTGGTCGCAGTCAATTTAGTTAACATTTATTTCAAGTAAAGTATATATATTTTATTTTCAACAACATCTAGCGGCAACTAGCTCAATTGCTCAACACTGTTTAATTGTTTTCTCTTCAGCCCCACTCTCTCATAGTCGACATCTACTTATAGTTCACACAAGGCGCATCCTTGAACATCAATCAATCTAATGATCTTTGTATGATCTTAACGTTTTGAGGCGTTTTGATTGTGTACTTTTGTTTATGCCGCATCATAATCAATATCGAATTTGTTGGGTAATCGCTGGAGGGTGGGAGGTTTTCTTTTTGTGTTGTTGTTGCTGTTGTTGTTGTTGTATATGTTGTTAGCCCTTTTGATCCTGCGCTGTCATGTTGAAAGGATCGCAGCTGCCTAATGATTGCGCATCTTTAGCGTGTTAGAAATCACACTCTTGTAGCTGTTGCTCGCGTTGCCCCTCATATCATTAATCAATGTAAGGCCTACAAATTGTTTACAAAAGTGGCTACATTGTTCGGCTGTCCAAAAGATCACCATATAGCAATAGTTATATAGCCCAAGACTGGGCGCTGCTCCTTTTGTGACGTCTTTGGAGCCGCCACATAAAATCAATCAAATTAACTATAAATTTTAAGTTGGCTTTCGCATTTTGTGTTCGATATGAAGAGTATGCGAAATAATTTATGTTTAAGATGCCATAAATATTCATTAGGCCAACCCGCTCCCAACACTAAAAATTGCGTACATAGTTTTATGACCCACCCAGCTGGCTGTGTTAATGAGTCGCGGCTGCTCTTCAACTTCATCTTCAGGTCCAGGTTCAATGCAGCTAGCTGAGCTGACGCTGGGCTCTTCAACTACCACATTCTATCTTTATCATTTAGCTCTGGGTCTTAAGTCTTGGGTCTGGTACACGGTAGCGTAGAAACATGTCTGTAAAATCGCCAATAATGACAAACATAAAACAAGTTAATACATTGAAACTTCCGATTCTTATGCAAATGCTTGGCTCGAACGTTTTGTAACTGGTTTTCACTTTTTTTTTTCTTTTTTTGCTTTGCGTATTCATATGGCTTATAATTAAGAATTTGAGTATATGCTACGCCAACAAAAGGGCGATGCCTTCAAACTTATAAGTTATCTGATTTGGGCATATATCATTATTAGCTGCACAGCAGCCGCAACACATTTCCATGACAATGCGCCACAAAATATCCCATGTTCCGCCCCGAGAACAAGCAACTAAATATCATTGTTTTTTTTTCATTCTCGTCAGTTTCTTTTCGTCTTTGTTTTTTTATTAAATATTTATAAATGAGCTTTAAGCATTTGAAAAAATTGTTATATAATTGGTTGTCACTTCAGCTGTGAGGTAACTCGAAATGATGTGTAGAGTTCATGCTGAGATTTTCTCAACAAGTAACAGCTTGTCTATTAGAAGATTGCCTTTAAGATATACACACACATTAAGAGGTAGCACTTTAGCAATCATTTGTTTCATTTTTTATGTTGACAAATCTTGAATATATTTTTGTTTTTTTTTTTTTGATTTTTAAATGCGCGATTTGGTAATAAATTATGTTCAGCCTTAGGTTAAAAAGAATCGTATAAACACACATACAAGAGTTCAAAAGTATACAGTGTATTCAAATTTGTATCATATTTTGTAATATTTTTTCTAAATTCTTATTTAATTTTTTTAATGCAAATATTTTTGTACTTTTGGATTTATATAATTATCTTTTATATACATAAATTTTGTTTATTTGTTAATTTTTTTTAAAAACAAAAAACAAATACTATGATGGGTTTTATAGCAATTATTTTTGGCATCTACCATAAGCTTTGACCCGAGCAAAATTTACATAAGTTGCCAATATGTTTATTTCCATAAACGAAATACAACTCCAAGAATTCCCCAAGGCAAATTTTTTGGATATAGTTTCTTATTTTTGCCAGCTGCAGGCGACAAACAAGTAGCCAAAGCAGCCAAAAAAATATATCTTTTATATACATAGATATATGTATATATATATATGTATGTATGTATGTATGCCGCGTACGTTGTATAAAGATGGTAAAGTCATAAAACTGTTGAATTGCACGTAAATCTCCAGGGCTTTCGGATACTACTACAGTGGCCATAGGCAGTGCGGCACTCGAGCCCCGAAGCCAGAGCCTGGGACATGTTGTGGCACGTCGTCGCCGTCGTCATCGTCCGTCGTTGCATTTCTATTCTGTGTGGAGATTTATTTTTATGCAACGCGTATACAGTTGCCTCGCTCAGCATTGCGCAAGTGGCAGCAAAAGCGAAAAACAAAAAACGAGCTAAATAAAAACTGAAGCCAACTTCGTGTAAAGAGCAGAAAAATCATATAATCGTCAAAAGTCACAGGAAACATATGCAAATGCTGGAAGCTCACTGGACGCGCCACAGCCAGTGGATATATATCTGACGGGTCCAGGGACTGGTGCCCCGGTTCGGCTTGGACTGGGGTCTGCTCTGGTCTTTTGTTGTGAGCTGCTTTCGTTCTCGGCATGCAACAATAGCCACACGTTTGTGCAAAGGTAACAGAGGTAGCGATTTATACGTACTATATAGATGCTCTTTCAAACGGGGCATAACAAGTGGCTTATGAAGCTGGTGACCTAGTTTGATATGGCGCAAAGTTTGGGAGTTTTTGTGGAGAAAATGTTTTGCAGAATGGTTATATGTAAAACTTGATATGCTTGCCAAATTTAGTTATCAACTCTGGTTAGGTTTATATACTTTTTTAAGAATTTTGACTTGTGTTTTGTGAAAGATATTTGACTTAAATTTACTAAAAACACAGTTTGTCTTATTAAAGTTTAAAAAAGCGTATTCTCTCTTCATGGGGTTTCAATCGTCACTTCATATTTGCAATTAAGCAACTCAAATAATTAAACACCTAATCGCTATGCACATATGTATGTACATAAGCTTTCCAATTAAATATTAGATAATCATCTCAGTTAGCTTAAATTTATGTGAGCAACAATTGAAATCAGAATTCAAAAATTGCCAACTGCTGCAACAAAGTGTTGCGAATGCATAAATTGCTTTGCAACACTGCATACTTAATGCGTATGTGGTAACAAAACTGGCAGATACTTAAGTTTGATAGAGTATAAAATCTGCGGCAAGCTGGCTGCCTTTCATGTTGTTGTTGTTCCTGTTGTTGTTGCTGCATTCATTCATATTCGTACAAATTTTGCGCGCTTGACAAAGCTGAACAATGATGTACTTCATGTAAATTTCACTCGCCGGCTGACTGAATCTCTATACCCAACCGCGCTTCCTCCCGCACTCGGCTGACGAGCTGGGGTCGTTGATATGAAAAACCTAAAATGTTGCATATGTAAAATGGATTGGCAGCGAGTAGCAGCTTGTGTGTATTGGTGTGTGTTTACATAACTTTATTGATGGCAACAATAAATGCTGCCAGCGACGCTGCCGCAAGTGTGGGGCAACAGGGCTGCAGCAACAGCAGCACCAGCAGCAGATGAACTTAGCTCGGTAAAACATGGATTGCATATTTGTATAAATTTAAGTTTTAGATACGCGACTGGCGGCGACGACGGCGGCAGCAGCAGATGTTGCATAATACAATTGAATTTGTTAAAAACAAAAGAGGCAGCAAGCAAAAAAAACAACAAGCTGTGGGAAATATGCGCACGCGAGCGGCAACAACAACAGCAACAAAACAACAAATTGCATTTCAGAATTTTTCATATTCAGTTTTTGTTTTTTATCAACGGCCACCATTTTCCCAGGCAAAAAAAATGGTGCTGCTCTTTGGACCGACTATAAAGTTTGTTTCAATATAAGAAAACGTTGAAATAGCATTTTAACGAGGGCCTCAGATTGGTCTAGAGCCCATGGACTGCACTCGAACGGGAAAAAGGGCAAAAAGGGTAGACCAAGTTCAGACTTTAGGGGGCATAACAATGTGTCTGATTGAATATAAGGTATATATAAGCGTGTCAGGAAATTGAAGCTTTAAAAATAAATAAAATGATTTAAATTAATATCATATGCCTGTGGGGATTGGAACTAGTTGGACTTTCAAGCGAGAGGTCGCCGGTTCAAATCTAGCAGGGCAAACTCTTCTAGTAATAAGTTTCCCACTTTTAATCGGTTAGATTACATTCTATACATAATAATACAAAAAATCTTGAGATGAAGAATTTTTCAACAACTCTTTCAATCCAGCCCCCTTAAGACTACACCAATACACATGAATGCAACATATTTTCATATTTGTCGATTAACCCGCGCTGTCAGCCTGGTCAGTGGTCAATTTCAATATATGCATATGTTAATAGCCAGAACCATGGATTGCGGCTACAACAACTTCCCTTTGAGCTATGTGCAGCAGTGCGCCCAGAGCTGCTGACGCAGCTCCCACAGCAACTTACACATGACCGACCTAAAACAAGTGACCAACGAGCCAGGCAAAAAGCAACAACAAAAAGAACAACAACAGCCAATACGAACACCAGCGGCCTTTTGTTGTTCTTCTTGTTGTTGATTTTTGTGCGCCCCGTTTAGAATGTCACTTGATTTTTGATTGATTGTTGTGGGAAAAATTGCAAAAATATTTTTGCATAAATTCACAGTGTAGTACAGCAAATATCTGTAGATAGTTGTTGCATGTTGCACGGGGCATGGCTGCTGCTGTGTGTTTGTGCTAACATTGTTTATTATTATTAAAACATGAGCGCCGTCGAGGCGGAAACATTTCATATGCCATTTGTGGCGGTAAGCCGAAAAAAAATTAGTTTGCCTCTCGCCGCCGAATATTAAAATGTGCATTATTTAGTGGCCAGCAATGGGCAGCAGCAACATTGTAAACAGCAGCAGCAATACGAAAAAAAAAATTATATAGACATCGTAAAACTTGGCCATGGCTAAAAGAAAGCATAACTCTCCAGACGACCAGACTAGCCGAGAGACAGACAGCGTCGTATAACGAGCCAAGAAACTTGCACTCGCTGAGCATTAAAAAATCAAATTATAATAAAATTGCAGATTAACTGTTGACTGTTGGCCAGCAGACGAAAGAACACGAGGAGAAGGACGGGAGGAGTTGGAGTAGCGGCAGATCCGCACACTCGTTAAGCAGCCAACGCAGAGAGACGGTCCCTACCTTACCCTCCGTTTCTTACCAAGACGAACGAATCAGCTACTAACAACTGCAACTCGAGATGCACAGCAGCAGCAGCTGCTGCTGATGCTGATGCTAGTTGTTGCTGCTGCTGCTGCGGCTGCTGTGCCGCCTGCCAAGATTAAGTCATCATCAACATTTTGCAGTTGTCAACTGCGCTGTGAGGCGGCTACTTAAACAGCACTTTGTGTGCGGCCTTCTGTTCGGAGCTACAGAACACAACAAGGACTTAGGGTTGCATTAAACGTTGACTCTTAACTCAATCTCAAAGATCATGATCCTGTTGCGTTTATTTTTTTCTTCATAAATTAAACCTAATATGAGTGGTTTTTAACGCAAACCAGTGCTTGAGCAGCTTTCGAGTGAGGAATGTAAGGGAATGCGACAGTCGTACTTGTGGCATAAATAAATTTTAAAAAATATATATGAATAAATAATAAATATAAAAAAATGCAAAAAGAAATGATGATATTGTTATAAAATCGAAAAAAAAAATTCTGAGAAACAGCTGACGTAGCGGATGCTGTTTTTCTTTAGGAAAACCCTCGAGGATAATTTTGAATAACAATTGAGGAACACAAATTTTAAAAATTGTGTTTTAATTAAGCCACAAAACATCCAGAACTTCGACCCGATTACAAAAATATTTTAAAAAGAAATAATGCGTTACCAACCTTTAAATTATTTTTTTTTTTCAACATTATTATAACATATTCTTGCCGAGAAAAGAGACTGTTTTGTGTTTCTTCCGATCTATAGCAGATCAAATCACAGTTTATTACTATAAGTTCCTCAGACATCCCTCGCCCGACGCCTCATAGAGACATTCCCTGGAGTGAGGGCCATTAACGAACCCAACTAAAATTTATATGTCTGCGACATTGTAAGGCGCTTATAAGTAGTATGCATACTTAGTTGACAATTTGTGGAGTCAGGTCCAGAGAACAGCTAACACTGAGCTGTCCCGAATGGAAAGCTGACTAGCTGACTAGCTTGCTAGCTGACTGGACCAGCTTGAGGCTTATCTAAGTGCCCAAGGCACGACAAAAGAAGACATCGTTGCTGCTGCTGCTGCTGTTGTTGATGATGACACATGCAACATGTCACATACACTCTCTCACCCCCGTCTCTCTCACGCTACATGTCTGTGACTCTCATTTCAACTCGCAGTTCCAAGTGTTTATTGCATTGACACTCGAGGGAATGGCAACGGGCATCTCGGGTCTTTGGCTACGGCACACTTTCAAATCATAAATTTTAAGTTTGTCACTTGTGTGCTGATAGCAGAGGCTGTAAAACAAAGCGAGTTGTGCGATCTGCAGCCCTCGTCATACCAATAACAACTCCTGAGCCATCTGTAACCCTTTTGTGAACGAAAATGCAAATGAATGATGCGCCATGAAAATTATAATTGGAGCAGCGGCGGCAGCATCAGCAGCAGCAGCTCCAAAAGCCGGCAACGAAAATATACAAAATATATTTTTTAATTTTTAATGGTGTCAACGCTTATCATCAACCAAAACGAAATACCAAAAAAAATAAATAATACAGCAACAAAAGGCAACTCCAGCAATGCAAATGCCGCTAAGTGCCGAACAAAACGCTTTTTTATTCATTTTTTTTTTTTTTGGGAGATGAAGTCATTAAGCAGACGAACGTGGAACGGAAATCGTTATCAGCACTTTGCCTCGATTTCGATTTCGTACATTTTATAAATTTTTTATATTTTTGTATACACAAAAAGTTTCGATTTAATTTTCACCCCTCCCACCTAATATTTGTTGCTGCAACACTTGCCACTGCGTTGCAGTAATTACAGCATCAGCGCCTCTAAAAAAACTTGACATTTTGAACTAGACGCCGATTGCGCAACTCAAGAGCCAAGAAAAAGCAGCTACTCAATAAAAATGTTTCTTATCTCTCGTAAAAGCAAAAGAAAACAACATCATTTTTGTTGCAGTTGTCGGCGGGAAACACATTGCCCATAAATTTTTTTTGGTTACAACTCTTTAGAGACTTGTGCTACATATATTTTCCCCAATTCAATTTGAAGTCTGAGATTTTTCTGTCTTGTCTTTTTTTCTGTTTTTTCTTTTTATTACAATTTGCCATTTGTTAATGTCGTAAGCAGTTGCAATAATTATTTTTGGCTTTTATTTTCTTGTTTATTGATTTATAGCTTTAAATCGTTTCGCTTTTTATTGTGGTCAATAACACCGCGCCTAATGATTTCTGCGGTTTTACAAATTGGGACTTTAAAAAGAAAATACTTTTTTTTATGTGAACTAACATACTTGGGAAAAAACAGAAATTTCTACTTGTTAATGTGGATTATTGCGGTTGAGGCTAATGAAAAGAAGTCTCTATTAATGTATTTGCCATTAGATTAAATGAGAAGTGCCCCAAGAGTCCGTTGAGTAAAAAAATAGAGTTAAAAATATAGTTTTAAATATATAAAATAAATATATATGTATATATATATGAATGTAATATGTATTTTTATTTAGTTTAGGTAAAGAATTGACTAAAAAATATATATAATATAAATGATAAGTGAGTTTATCTTCGATATTTTCTGGCATTTGTTGTTTTCAAACAAGAACCGCTTCTAAATTTAATTCCGGATCTTTAAACAGCGTGTTTCAACTTAAAAGCCAACTTTTAACCATCAATAATAATCACATTTTTTAGGATTTTAACCAAATTTGGTTAAATACGCATTTGGCTCAGCATTTAACAGCACATCAAACAAATTTGAACTTTATTACAAGTTATTATTGTATTCGCTTTTAAAGTTTTCTTTTGGCAACGAACAAAGCCACAAATCCGCCGCTCGGCCCACATTAAGTTGGGACACACCCATATATAACAATCGAGTGCTATTTGATTTGGCTACCGAGAGGCAAATAACATAATTTTTAATAAAGCTTTGATTTTAACCGACTCAACGCAAAATAAAAAGAAAGAGAAAAAACTTAAATGAAACTTTCTAAAGCCTAGTTAGAAATGAAAGGTTACAAGATTTAAGGGTTTTCACAAAGACAGCATGCAAAAAAAAAAAGGTAGGGGATAGGGGCGAAAACTGTAGCTAAACACTTGTCGCCAGCTGGGAAAATTAGAAAACTTTAACAAGTTTTTCGTTTTTTCGTGTTGCCAGGAAGTCGTCGTTCCCATCGTTGTCGTTGTGTCTGTGTAGCTCTTTTCTTTTGTGATATTTTTGTGAGCAGCTTAAAGGCAAATTTTAATTAAACTATTCATGCGTCTGCTTTTTTGGGGGGCGAGGACGTGGTTTTCTGGCGAGGTGGAGCCAAGAAGGAAGCCTGTTAGCTGTTACGAAGGCAGCAGGCACCAGGCAGCAGTTGCTAGACATAAACACAGACACTTTTCAAGTGCGTACTTTCTAATTTTCACTTGCAACACGCAGCTCAGCAAACAAACAAACAAACAACAAAATGCCTTTCTTGCGGCTCCAGACAATAACAAAAAAGCAAAAAAACAACAGCAACAATAACAATGACTGACTTTTGCCAGTCTGTTGCACCGTGTCTCCTGCCTGTCTGTCTAACTGTTTCGAGTGGTGGGTGTCTTGACTACAACGGTTGTGTGTCTGAGCTGCTGCTTAGCGCTCGTAAATGTCGACAAGGCTGTTGTTGTTGTTGTTGTCGGTTGCTTGTTGTCTGGTGATTTTAATGCCAAGGCTTAGGTTGAAAGCTTGTGGAGAGAAGGTTGTTGTCAGGCACTTGCTCAGATATGAATTACATATGGCCAAGAGCAAGAGTTTGAAGAGGTTTTATCATAAATAGGTCTGTTGTATAGACTAGAGGAAAGCCAACTACTAGTAAGGGTTATTTATTCGGTGTATTATAAAAATAAGTGCAATATTAGACTAAAAGAAATTACCCGTCATCGCCGTATGCATACACTTATTGAAAATTGCTGCTGGATTTGAGCTAGCGATCTACTGCTTGTTGGTCTGACGCTTTATCACCAAACCCTCACAGGCTCATGCAGTCACATTTGTCAAGCAAATCTATATAATATAACAATATATTTATGATCTATATACTTAGTATACTCAGATAATTTCAGACTTTGTCTCTATATTAATAGCCCCATTAAAAAACTTCCAAAATTACACAAAATTCCAGCCTGTCAACACGTGGCATTCCATTAAATTACTTATCATTGCGTAGCACAAACCAAAAGCAACAGGTTCACAAAAAAACAAGGGAAGACCCGAGAAAAACTCTTGTCTAAAAAAAAAAAAGAGGAAAAAGGCGGAAAACTAAAGTAAAAATCCCGACAAATGTGCACAAAAATTATGTGACTGCAGGCAAAAGTTCAAAGACTGAAGAAAAGCAAGAAGAGCATGCGAAATTGGAGCATTGTCTGGGTGATACGCAAAAAGGGGGTTGTTGTTGTTTTTGTTGTTGTAGTTTTTATGGCAATCTGCGAGCTTTAGTTCAACGTGCGGTTATGTGCCATGGCAATTAAAAGTCACAAAGCAGTCATAAACATACCGATGCCCCCCCTAACGCCACGCTAACCCAAGAAACATACTTAGTTACGAGCTGTTGATAATAAAGGGCGGCAGCAAAGGCAGGCAGGGGAATGAAGGTAGCCGGTGTAGCGAAGTTATTTGTTTGTTTGCGGCAGCCTCTGTTTTATGACTTAATTAGGAAGAACAACAGCAAAGTTTGCGCCGCTCTTGTCCAAATCAGCGTGAACCATAACGGTATAGAGTTGAGGGGGGAGGTGGAGGGTCGACTGACTGCAGATAACCTGGCAAACACCTTTTGCGTCCGATCGGCTGGTAATTATGCACGCGACACATGTTGCAAGCACACTTGGCCGACACAGATGCCGACAGAGTGACTAGGTGTAGAGCAGCCGGGCGCGGGGTGGGGCACAGAACCTGGCGGGCGGCATAGACTCGACTCGACTTGTCTCATTATCATTACAATAATCACTTGGCGGCAACGCGGCGGCGTCTCTTGATTACGATCGGCGCAACGCACACAGCAACAATAACAGCCAGCTGAACAACATCATTATCAGCAACGATAAGCATCATCAGCGTCATCATCGTCATCATCATCATTGTCATCATCGTCATCGTGTGCAAAAATATGAGCCTCTTCCCTGCTTGTGGCCACGCCCTTTGACGCATGCGCAAGGGCCAAGCCAAGCCCCAGTGTGTGTGAGCTGTGGTGTTGTAATTGATCGTGTAGTTGAGATTGTAAATCTGAAGTGTGTGCGTGTGTGTGGAATGCGCCCTCCCAATAAGGAATATGCTAATTTTACAGTTTTAGAGCTTAATGTGAGCAGAAGGGGCGTCGAAAAGTTGTATGAACCATGAGTACTACTACTATAGACCTGTGAGTAGTATTTTCTTTATAAACTCTATTATAGACAGATCGTTTCTATAAGGTATACAAATGTGGTTTAGCAAAGAAAGATTATAAAAAAAGAATATATAATATAGCTACAAGAAGCGAAAATGCTCGATAGAACCAAAATGTAACAACAAAATTTATAAGTGAAAAAATTCGGACAACAGATTTCTAATATTTCTGAACTAGCTTTCAAGTATTATCTATGCTAAGGCTTTAAAAGTAGGGTCACAGATCTACTCACCAGGCATAAAATTTGCTGCCATAGAAGCAGACTTCTCTGTGATTCTCAAAAGGTTATTGAGCGCCACAAAACGATTTTGAACTATATTTACCGCTTACACCATTTTTTAATTAATTGGTATTATTCTGTGTCACTGAGCTTGCTTTCTTTCATTTATGCGAAGTCCCTCATGTGTAAGCTTTAGAATATTGCATTCCGGAGGGTAATATCATTACAAAATGGCGACATTATGACGAAAAAAATGCACTCTACATTCAATACACTCACGATTAGAGAACGCGGAAACCGGCATCACTATCACGATCACTTCACTTAACTTTACTTCACTTTAAAAAATATATAAAAAAAATTTTTATTACTCGCACCAAACCTGAAAAATAAAAGATATAATATAAATTATAAATATTTATCATAATGTTAGAATATATATACTTCTTTAACATATATTAATCAAACTCGAATAAATACTTTAAGAAATCTAGAATTTCCATAAAAATGACTCTAAAACCCTGGGTGGTTGTGGGTTCAATCACTTGATGGATATATATATGACATAAGTGCTAAAATTTTAAATTGATTATGGTGTGGAGGATCTAAGCACTAAGCAGTGAGTGCATATCATAAAATATATAAAAAAGTAATAGTTGCTAGACAGAACCTCACACACTCACATACAACACTTGATGTGAAAGCTTAACGACAAGTCATTAGGCAGGCTACCCAATACACATGTTCCTGTCCATGTTGAGGCCATATTCTTCTATATAGATATCCAATGTAGTTGACTCTAGAACACAGCCAGGTCCAAGAACCGGCGCAATGCCAATGACTTCTTGCCCACAGAATGTGTATGTGGACGGTGGCGGTGGATTGCGGGTCGCGGCAGTGCAGGAAACAGGAGACAGGGGAGTCACAAAAAGCACGTTGAATGCAATAAAACTTTCATAACTCTGCAGCTAATGGAGTTCGAAATGCTGCCTCGTAAAATATTTGTTGTTGCTGCTGCTGCTGCTCCTCCTGCTGTTGTTGTTGTTGTAGTTGTTGTTCTGGTATAATTGCTAGGACTGGGCTACGTTTTGGGTTTGGTACCACCAGCCAGCCAAAGGCATTGGCAACGGAAGCGCCAACTTGGACCGCAGCCTCGGACCGGGCCTAGGCCGTTAAAATGAAGAAATTGTCATAAAAAAAAAACATAACTGCATAGTTGTTGTTGCTACTCATCTTATGCTTGTTGCAGACGCTTTCTATACCCTATAGTCATTAAAATGTGTACATGAACGAAGGGTATCTTATAGTTAAGGTATGCTACAGCCAGAATAAGGAAGTCATGACTTTATCCAATGCTTTTATGCATTATCAGATAGAATAGCTTTATTGATCCATGAGCCCGAAACATTACTTCTATGTCTATTGTCTATAGCTATATCTGTCTTTATCGACATCGATTTCTATATGTATCTATATCTGTGCGTAAATTTTTAGATATAGAATTGATGCATTTTATAGCTTATTAATTCTATATATTAAATTTTTTCTATACTAATATTCTAATGGAGCGGCTGTCTAGGGTATCTGCCTTATCTACTAGAGCATTTCAGCTTGTTTAATGTCATTTTCCACAGTTAAAAGTGCATCAAGGCCAGGTAGTGTATCTGCTATAGTGTATATAAATGCTGTTGCTCGAGCTGCGGGCTTGGCAATTTGTACGGTTTTTATGCGCATTTGTTGGGCCATTTTAATTGAAATCACAGACAGAGCAGCGCGAGTGCAAGAGTTATAAATAACGAAGCGAACAATTTTCAGCGGTAATTATTTTTTTTCGGGTGCATCTTTTGGCCAAGTTATTGAACAGGCTGCCAATACGTTGGCCAACTTAATCACCGCCCGGTACTTCAACAAATGCCAAAAAGAAAAACAAAAGAAAAAAGCGTAACAACTACTTAGGAATATGCCCCAGCTGGCAGCGACTTAAGAGACTTGGCTGGGCCTTTGTTTTTGTTACTGCTACCTTTTTCTGTTCCTGTTGCTTTTGTTGTTGTTGTTGCTGTTGACGTTGTTTTTGTAGGCGTCAACCTGCTCTTTAAGCCGCATTATTTATGCGGCTGTGCAGCGATAACGCGCTTGCAAGAAAAACCCCACGACTTCGCAACTCCAAAGAACTGGCAGCAACCTGTAGACGGCCATCCACAGACTTGCGACTGCAACCTGCACTACTTTTAAGGGCTCACTTGCTGCAAGTCCAAGTCCAAGCCAGCATCGGCAGCAACCAAGGCGAAACAAAAATATGAGATATTTCTTATCAGCTGGTATGCATCTGTGCACCTCAAGCGGTTCTCCCTGCTGCAGCTCCGGCTCCTGCTCCTGCTCCTCTTACTCCTACTCCAACCTCGGCTCCTGCCTCCATCTTCAACTCCTGCTGCTGCTGCCGCCTGCATTCGCTTTCAAAACATTTTCATTTGCCGCTGAAAAGAAGCTGCTGCAGATTTATTGTCTTTGTTTTTTAGTCCGTTGCACATTCTCGTCCTTCTGCAGCAACAAACCCTTCTATGCCCCTGCACCCTCTCTAGACTATAATAATAATCATAATATCAGTCGTAAGTACATTTGTTGCCGCCGCAGTTGCTGCATACTGCTGCCTGCTGTTGCCTGCTGCACTAAATACCAGGGAATTGGCTTATTGTAGTGGCCATAGTTGCCTCGACCTGCTTCTCGTGCCCCCAACCTGGGACTTTATTCGCATATGGCCGCAAGCGTCTTTTAGTTGCTTTCCATCGCTGCACTGATTTTTCTTTAAATATATTTATTTTTTATTTTTGCCCGGTTTCGATTTCTTTACTTAGAAGTGGGCAATGAATGTCTGTCCGTTTGTCTATCTCAATATGTTGCCTGCTTGCGCAGAATATGACAGCACAGTGAGGCAAGTAATAGCTTACTGGGTGAAAATATTACAAATCTATTTTATGATCAGAGAGTTTCCCAAACTTAAGGGTTTATCTTTATAAATTGGCTGATTGCACGAAATAGCAAAGAACAGTGGGGAAATAATTTTGATTCATTATTAATTATACTAATTAATATGATAATAATATTTACGGTAAGATTGTCCAGCTTAAAAATTAAAAAGATGTGTTTTATTTCTGAAATAATAGAATTTCAGACAAGAATAATATATTATATATTCGCAAGCATTTATATTTATTTTCCTTTCTTGATGTGTGCTTTTTAGATTAACATACAAATTTTATTCTTTGAGAAAAGAAATTCTGATGCGAAGACCATTTGTAAACAATTTGTATTTTTTTATTGTTGAGTATAGGTACATTAATGACTATTGTCAGCTGTTGGCCCACTGTGCCATGTTTGTGTCTTGTATAGCTGCTGAATTTGTATATGCTTCCAAGGTTACATCCCAGTTACACAAATCCATAACAAAACTAGTGCAATATTTGTATAATACGCACACATATTTGTACATAGTACAAGATTACGAGAGCAACACACAGAAGACTAGGCAGTAGTCACGAGTCCCCCAAGTCCAGCCCACTCGGTTTCTCGGCTCACCAAGTCACCGAATCCAAAACTGCAACAGAGCCTCATTTAAATGCTTATCACTGAAATCTGGATGAACAAAAGCGACTGCTGCTGCTGCTGCGGTTGCTGCTAACCAAACTACTCACTCAACTGTGAGGATGCTCCAACTGTTGAGCCATTCCGCAAATATGCTACAAACATAGATACGGAGAGAAGTTGGTTCTAAAAGAGGGGGGTGGCAACACAGTTTGGATAGAAGAAAAATGAGAAACCACTGAGATAAAGTGGCAGAGATTTGCAACATTCAAAAGCTGCTGCTGCTGCTGTTGCTGCTGCTGCTGCTGCTGCCTAGAAATGCTAGCAATGCAACTGGCTCGCTTGTATTTGCAAATTTTGGATTATTCATAGTTGTGATGAAGAACAAGAGCAAGAACAAGAACAAGACAACAACTATTGCAACGTATTTGCTTACCATAAGTAGAGTGTGCTAGCTGCCGCTGCTTTTGCCACATTTCTTACGCAGTTGTTGTTGTTTTTGTTGTTGCTGCTGCTGCTGCTGCTGTGGCCCTTATGCAGGCAGCAAGCAGTTTCCTTGAAATTGGCAAAACTAACTATGAAATGGTCTACCATCTTTCTCCATTCTTCTGGCCATCTTCTTATCTAACATCTGCGCTTACATTGGGGCCCACAGTGCGCATATATTTAACTCGCGCTGCGTGTGTTTTAATACCCCCCTCCCTACTTGGGGTAACCCTTCTCACCATATCATATTGCACACTGCAATATGCACACTGATTGGTGTGTGTCCGTTTGTCTATCTGTCTGTTTGTCTGTCTGTGTGTTTGTGTGTTTTTGTGTGTGATGCATCATATTGGCCTAATCAGGCCGCAAATCGTTGGCATTAAAGCCTGGCCGTGAGCTATGTTAGCTTTTGTAATGCTGGCTGCCCACTTGTGGCCAATTCCATGATATTTACTTGTGCATATTTGCATTGGTTTTCATTTGCTCGAACAGTGCACTATTTCAATACCGCTCCCGGGGCATTACACAGATGATATACACTATATATGTATATACACAAATATACATATATGTAAGGTAAGGCAAACACTTATGTGCGCTTATAACTAATTCGATTACTTGAATTTAAACGGCTCTTTGTCTACTTAACGTTGTATGTAACTAATTAACTATTTATTTTACATAAATACTGTTATTTCTAGGCTTAAAACTTCCCTAACTATTGTCATAACTAAGCATATTTGATGCCATTTTTTCATTTTTTAATTTAACATTATTGTTGTATTTTATTGATAGGGACGATGATCTTTTGCCAACTCAAATGTCCTTAGTTGCCTTTAGCTAAGACACAGGGGATATAGAGGTTGCCTTACGCTTGCAACTCTCAACAGGAATTAGCTTCGAAAGAGAGATAAGCCTTTGGAAACCCAAGAGTCGATAGCAAAGGCTGCTGGTGAACTTTTTACATAAGTCTCATATAATTTTGCTCATTGTTAAATTAAACTTTCGTAATTATAAAAAAATATATGTTCTATTATAAAAACTGACTGTTGAACTTTCACTTGTTTCTTATTCATTATTCATGCCACAGCGAAAGTCCAAAGAATATTCCAATACACAATGTTTCACTTGTCAAAAAAATGCTTTATAAATAGACGACAACAAATACAACGTTGGTAGCTGAACTAATCAAACAGAAAGGCAACAGATGCCCAAACAACACTCGAGTCGAGACGAGACGACTTGACTAGACTTTACTTAGCGTCAAGTATTAATACGCTTTCATTAAAAAATTGAATGCTCGATTAGTCAGACAGTAAGGCCCAAGTCAAAATGCGCACCTTTGACACGTGTGACCCACACAAAGAGAACGAAAAGAAGAAAAAAAACACAAGCGGACGTGTGCCGTCAAGTGTGGAAAATTCGCCTTTTGACAAATGTGGGCTTTAGAAAAATAAATAAAAAGAAGAAAACAAGCCTCCAGATACAAATGAACATTTGTAAGATTTCTGTTTGCTCAATGGACAATTCAATCCACGATGCGTAAAAGCCTATAGATGAAAATATGTATATATATAAATAAATAGAGATATGTTTATAAAAGCAGGAAAGAAAGTCTGTTGTGCCTTTGAGCTATATATATTGTATATGTATATGTGTGTGCTTGTATTTGTAGTTCTTGTTGTTGTATCGATGCATGTTAGAAATTTATAACCGCAAGCGTTGCTCTTTAATTATAAATGACATAAAATTCATTTCGAGTGTCTCAATTTTGACATTATTAATGTTTGCCATGCCACCCAATATGCAAGGCAGCATGCAAAGAGTTGCGGAGGGGGAGTGGGACGGGTAGATGGGGGCACTTGCAGGGTTTATATACGGCTTGCGGCTTGAAGCCGGTTTTGCCTGCCACACGCTCTGCCCATACAAATCACAGTTTTGGCCATATGCAATGCGCCTGATGTACGATTTTGGCTTAATCTTTGTGGAGTATGTGCGTCGCAAGTGTGTGTAAATGTGTGTTTCTGGTGCGTATGTGTGTGTGTGTGGCACGTTCAAGATTTGCAGTTAAAGATACGAGTGCGCCACGCACCGCACAAGTGCACAAGGGAGTCGCGCAGCTTGCCACAAAAAATGCAAAATGAAAAAAAGTCACTACAAAAAATCAAATCAAGTTTAGCCTAGTCAGGGTACGAGAAGCCCCGCCCGGCGCGTTACTAAAAACCATAAACCGTTTCAATATTGAACAAGCAGCGGGACAGCAACAGCCAAAAGATACATCGAATCGCTTCGCATCGTGGAGAATCGCATCGCATTTCATAGCACCGTGCAAAGCCGCATGGCCAACTAACTGGAACACAGCAGGATGACAATTCCATTGAGCCGCAGCCACAAACGACACAGAACACAGCACAGTGGAGTAGGAGTCAGTGGCAGAGGCTGCAAGGGGGGTGAGCAAAAGCAGTAGGGTGAAAGGGGTGTGCGGGAGCAAGCAGCACTCTGCATCGACGGCGACATTGAGTTAACGTCAACAGTGTAACAAAGGCAAAAAAAACCGAACCACTTTCGAGATTGAGAGACGTTTAAATGGTTACGATTTGAGGATACCCAGTGCTAAAAGGCTAAACCACATTCTATATTTCTAAAAGAAGACAAATTGTATTTGTTTTAGTTAAAGAAACTATCTACACATTCTTTTGTAAAAACGCGTAGACTCTTGCGACCTCTAAACTACATTGGCAAACTTTGGGGCGTCTCAACAACAGGCCACAGTTCAATCCATCCAAATCCCAAAAATACTGAATAAATTGTTGAATTTACAAAGTATTTCAACTACATTTTTAAGGTTAAACAACTTGTATAGTCCCCATTGGTACTAGTCTTAAATAGAGTATAGGCACATACAAAAAATCCCTGCGCTCGTTGGGAGTCTGAAAAAAAAAAACAAATATATGCAGCTTGCCCTGCTTGGGTTAAAAATCGTTTTACAGTGCCTTTACTCTTTGCATATTTATGTGCCTGCAGTCGCAGCTAAATTTATGTCTTAGAAGTGCAAAATATATAACACAAAACACGCGGCTTAAAGGCCAGGCAAGCAAGAAAAAAAGGCCCCCCTCAAATAAAACAAAATACAAAAAAATAAACGTGGCTATGAATGGAGCATTTAGTCGAAACGACAAATGGCCAAGTTTGCATAGAAGGAAATTAAGACTTCCCCCGAGTGGAGCAGAACACACGCACACACGTTCGCAAGTCGTAGTCTTTAAGCACCTATACAATATGTGTGTGTTGTGCGTGTGTGCGTGTTGTGGGCCACAAAAGCGTTTGATCATAGCCGGCGACCCAACGCCACACACACGCGGCTATTCCCAATGCACGGAGAGTACCCGAAAGCAGTTGGACAAGTAATTTTTCTCAAGTAATTGATACTCTGCCGCGTCGAGAGACGCGTCGCATCCCATCGACTTGCTCTAGCTGTCCAGTCAGTCAGTCAGTCAGCCAGCGAGTGAGTCAGTTACAGCCAGCTGTCTGTTTGTCTGTCTTTACGTCCGGAGTGTCCGTTACCGCCTGACAGTCTGCTGTTGCATATTAATGACTTTCTTTAATGCCTTTTCCTCATTTATTTTACACACGGACACTTTTCAACGCCTGCCTGTGGGCATAACTACTAGACTGTGAACTTCGGAACTAACCTGGGGATATTAGGGATAGATCTAGGGATAAAGTATTTTTAGAATGTGAAAAACGTTTCGAGAAGTTGCTTTCCCTCGGAACTTATCCAGATATTATAAGGATATATCAAAGAATATATGAAATATGTTTTTTAAATTCTTTTATAAAATATCTAGAAAATTTACAAACAATAAGTTCTTAAGTATCGTATTCAAAAATATTGTTGTATTAATGAATAGAATACATAAGTCTTAATAAATCTGATATTAATCCAAAATAGCTACATACAAAATAATGTAAGTAAAAAATGTTTAACCCCAAAATTTATTGAAGATAGTGTACAAAAGTATTCGTTGTCTTTTTAGTGCTCATGCTTATACATGATTTTGTTGTTTTACCTATTTTTAAGCAATGCCGTGTCGGCAATTTGCCGTTTGGCTTTTGAAATGGTTGTACCACGGGCCGGCCACCCAGGCCCGAACCCAGATCCACTCCACCCTGTCGAAATTCTCTGCCCCAGAGAATCTTCACCGATTCTCGAATGCAGGCAATTGCACTTAAACTTTACGCAACCGCCGCACGGTTACAGCAAATTGAGTTAGTATAATTAAATATGACATTGGCAAGCGTATATCCGGCAGTGTGTGGGTTGCCGGTCTCATGCTCTGACAATTGAAATGAAGTGTTGACGCCCTCTGTAAGTGTGTGTGCTTGTGTGTGGAGTCGAGACAGTCTCGCGCACTGAGGCGACAAATGCTCTCGTATCATATGCATATCATGCCAGTGCACCGCACGTAATGAGCGGGTGCCCAGTTCCAGATCCATCACATATACCGCTCATAAACGCTTGACTACCGACACAGCCAGTTTTCAATTAATGCATCCATCCAGTCAGTCACTCAGTTAGTCAACCAGCCAGCCTCTCAGTCAGCCGCTGCTGCAGCTGCAGCTGCATAGTATATGCAAATCCAAAGTGTGGCATATACAACATCTACAACCATATAGGCTTGCTGCATTGTGGGATTCCAAATTCATGCGTAACTAAATCAAAATTAAACAACAACAACAACAGCAAGGGCAGCAAGAGCTGGCAAATGCGTGAGGCAATGCTTATGAAATTGGCGTACAATTTGCGTGTGGCATATACGGCAAGGCCCATTATAGAAAAAAACATAAGGGTCACTCAATAAGCATAATTATAAGAAGTTAAAAACTGAAAAAAATTATAATAACATAATGTGGGGACTTTGATAATAAGGCGGATCAACTAACATTTATCTTCGTTCCGCAGTAATTATTTTCCTCTTAATTCTATTAATTTCCACCTATTTTTCAGAATTTCGGGTGGAATTAGGCATGCACGGAAATACGCAAACTAAAAAACATGCTATTTAAAATTAAATTAAATAATGTAACGGCTCTGAAAATCAAACCGATTGACTAAATGAACGAATGAATTTTCAACGGTAACTAGAAAAATAAGTTAATAAGAATGAAATTAAATTTGTCGCATGAATTTTGAAATTTACACGGAAACTGATGTTAAAAAGTCAGCTTCTTAACTCGAATTTTTTTGGAATACAATTTAATATATTTACCAACAATTAAAGCATTGCAAGCACAAATACAATTGAATCAATTTTACATTCAATTTCCAATCCAGCAATCACAAGCTGCCCGAAGCTAAGCTCAACCAGCTGCGCCACGATAAGCAATAATTCTACTGAATACCCCTATGCCCCGTGGCAAGGCGCCCAATTGCACGCACAGCAATGGCAACAACAACAACCACGGCAAGAGGAACGACAACGACAACAAGCGAGCAGCAGCAGCAGCAGCACAGCAGCAGCATCATCATGAGTAAAAGCAATACCCTTACAATTTGCACGCATTTTTCAGGGAGAATTTTGCCGCAGTTGCCGCTAATGCAGCGCGTTGCATATGCTTCATTGCAGCAAAGCGCCAAAAAGGGAGTGTCAACGCCATAGCAACATCAGCAGCAGCAGCACCGACGATGGAGTGCATCCAGAATAGAGAATGAAGAATGGCAAACAGAGAATGGAGCGATGCGAGGATGTTGAGTGGTGCTGTGGATAGTATGGAATATTGGGGCAACAACGATGATGACGCCGGCGGCGGCTGCGAAAAGTTTTGCTCGCCGGGGCGACAGCTGTGAAATATGCCGTCAGGCATTTGAATTTCGCATAATGCACGCCTCCCGCCTTCCAAGTGGCCAACGCACAGTGGTTCCAAATGTCTTAAAAATGTTAAGCATGCAATCGGGCAAAAAGATAAAACATAAAGACCATATTCCAGTTCAAGCATTAAACCAATTTTCTACTGTCGTGAATTAAAAGAAAATAAGCTAGTGAAAACGTACAAAAATAAAAGGAAAATTAAAGGAAAAATATATAGGAGTATATAGGGGATAATATCGGGAGCATAGAAGAGTTAAGCTATATGTATGCACATTTTACAAAAAGAAAATAAATTAGTAAATTGAACAGCAATGTACAAGTGTCTTATGAGGGAACTTATTAAATTGGAAACAAAATCTAAAAGAGATCCCTTCATGTGCTCACGGAACGCGAACCATTCTTCAGATCAATTAGTTTTTTTTTCAAATATGTTATATTAATAACACCAAAAACAACTCAATTGGCTATCGTTTTTCTATCAGCTTTAGACCACTGTGCAGGGCTGTTGTCGCCGCCAACGACGCTGTTGCCTGATTTGTATGCAATCATATTTTTTGGCTGCCAAGAGTCTGGGCTATGGCCTGACGCTGTGCCGCTCGACTTGATGATACTGTTGGATTACATTTAGGATTGTTTATGTTGTCATCTCCTCCGCAATTGTTGGGGCTGCGCGAACATGCGCGCTACAATTGTGCATGATATACGATGGCGACAACGGCAAACGGCGACAATGATAATGATGATGATGATAATGCTGTTGTTGTTGCTGGTGCTGTTGCTGTTGTTGTATATGCTGTTGCAGTTACTGCCCACATGCAGCACGGGGCAATAGGAAGCCGCTGCATTTGGAAAATGGACCAATTTGCTGGCAACTGTGCAACTGGCTACCGTCTCCAGCAGCCACATTCACGTAGGCGCTACTGCTACTGCTGCTGCTGCAGTTCCAGTTGCAGTTGATCATCAGAGTTGCAATTGGTGTTGCTGCTGTTGCCAATTGTTATTCATAAATGCAATTCAATTTGAAAATTGCTTTAATTTAACTCAGTTTTCGTCACCTTCGCGCAGCGTCAACTTCATAAAGTTGCAAAAGTATCTCAACGCAGCAGCCCACAATTAACATTTTCCACAAAGTCACTTTGGCTGCGCTTACAATTTCCATTCACAATATGCCGCGCAGTAGGTCCTTACACATACACACACATTGCAAATAGCTGCCGGCCGGAAGCAACAAAAAAAATATATATGTAATTCATATTGTATATTGGATTTTTTTGGTTCGACAAATCCAATAAAAAATTGAACAGCAGCTAGTTGCAGGCGTACTTAACTAGTTTATGTTATTATGAACCAATAATACCCTATAATTGGCAGGAAGTGTAAATTCTATAAGTTCATACTTAAAATAGTTTAAATTTTCTTTCCTTTAATTAAGATTTCTGTGTAAGCAAGAAATAGGAGAAACAATTCTGAACACAATTATACTCACAGTTATGCTAACGAAAATCATGAGACCCTTTCTGAAGCGAAAAAAACAAAATTTTAATGGAAATAGCAGTAGGGCAGGAAAAATTGGCCAATTTTCCGTTGAAGCGTAAAAATAACAGTTTGCATTTTTATATAAGTTTAATGCGTTAGTTTTTGTGTTCAAATTAACGGAAACAGTTGCCCAGCCATTGGTCAATGCCCAACAGCAGCAGCAGCAATTTTAAGCATCTTTTTTTGTTTTTGCATATAATGTTTTTAAACGTATTCGCAACTCTATTTGTAGCAGTATCTGTAAATGTATCTGTAACTGCAACTGTATCTGTATCTGGCCACTTACAGCTCAGCGCATTTGGACAATCTGCATAAACGCACAAAACGACAACAGTAAAAAAAAAGCGAAAAAGATGTAAACGAAAAAATTATTTTTCAATTTCACGCTTCAAATCATTTACTAATTAGATTTGCATATAATTTTTTGGCAAGCCCGTATGTGAGCGAAAGAGAGACTCGCACCCGCACCGAGACAAAGTTTCAAACTTCACGCACTCGCTGACTTGGCAAAAATGTATATGTTGACCAGGCCAAGTGCAGTACGTAGTCAAATTTTGTTGAAAGTTTTAACAGAAATGAAATGTTTGCAATATTCCAGTTCCAGTGCCGTTAGTTGGCCTTTTCCCATATGAAGACTTGAAGGCACAATCCAAACACAAAATTTAACGGTAGTAATTATTCAACAATTTAGCAGAGCTCATCATAATTTGCATTCGGATTTGACCAAAGTTAAAAGCCAAACAATAGCTAACCAGGGATGAAAAACTTAAAATATGCAACTATAATATAAAAGCTGATTATTTGATGGTAAAAAAACTTAAATAAAAAAAATGTATATAAAATATGTTGAAGCTGTTCAAGAAAACATAAATATTGAATGCGTATTGAAAAACTTAAAATATGCAACTAAAAGCAAAAAGCTGATTATGAGTTGGTAAAATAAATGAAATTAAAAATAATTGATTTCAAATATGTTGAACCTGTTCATGAAAATATAAATATTGAATACGTATTACCCAGCCACATTTATAAACTCTTATTAAGCCCTGGCCTGTTGTAGGCTCGTGGTCTGAATTAGGAACATCAGTCCACTTCATCTTTTGTTTAAGTTCTAAAGCAGGTTCAGTAGGGGCACTCCTACTTAATATACGATTTTCTTATAGAAAGCTAAAACAGTTTACTATAGCCTCTCAAACTTAACAACTACAACAAACCGAACCAATCTTCAATATCAGGTTTGCCCTGCCCAACACCAAGTGTCTTCATTTGAGGGCTCGAACCCTTAACTTCGTTCTTAGCATGTCAACGCTTGGCTCACTTCGCTACTCAATCAACAATTAAAGTTACATTTACCAATAAGATATATATATATATATATATATATATATATATATAGTTACGTCTCCAACCCTGGCCTTTAAACGGACTAACCAACATTTTGAGCCAATTTAATCAAAACCAAATGACAGACGGCGCAAGAAAGAAAGGCAGGACAAAACAGATAAAGCGACCGCAAAGCAAAGAGACGACGAGCACTGTTGGAGGGTAGGATTGGGGTATATATATATATATATATATATAGAAATATATATATAAATCCTGTCCCATTGGAGACCCAAGACTAAAGACAAGTCAGTTGGCAATGCCACTGGTCACATTTGCATATTGAAGAATCTTGACAAGCTACGTACTGCTGCTCCTTTTGGGCAACTGGCAAGACAATGATGCGGCTGTGACTCTGATATCAACCAGGTTGCCAACTGGCAAACAGGCAACTGGCAACCAGGCAACCAACTGGCAGCGACTGAAAGAAATTCATTTGGCTTTTTGTCTAAGCAATCGATCTTTCAATCAATGCCGAGAGCTAAAAGCGTGCAATCCAAACTGCAGGCATCGATGCTGACTGGTTCGCATGCAAATTGCCGCCAGCCGCCTGTTGAATGCATCAAAATGCAATCAAAATTAAAGAAAAAAAGAAACCCCAAAGTTGCATGATTCATGGCGGTTGGTTGTGGGTCGTTGTATGTGTGTATGTGTGTATGTGTGTCTGTGTGTGTGGGCTGCCCGTCATTATTTTAATTAATATGACAAAAGAAAATCCAACAAATGCAAATGTGAACTCAATTAGTTTTGGGCAGTTGGCTGAAAGAAATGTCAGTCTGGAAAAGCGACAGAAAGCTGACATTTAAGCAATTTCAAACGTTTTGCAGCTAACAAATTGAACAACGGCAGCGACTGAAATCACAACAAAAATATCAGCATTGACCTTTTGACATATGACTCGCCAGCGAGCGAGTGCGCTGCCTCCCTTCAAACATTTTTCGCTGACTTCTTAACTTTGTCGTCGTCGTGCCTGGCACTCTCATATAGGACACAGTCAAAAGTCACAGACACAAACACACACCCACAGCGAAAGACATTTTACAAATGTTTTCAATTGAATTGCTCTGATTTTGGCCAAGTTGCAGCAGCGGCTTTGGGCCGCTGGCAGCGCCGTTAAAGCCAACGCCGCCAGCGGCAGCCGAAAATGTCGTGATGATGGCAAATTGTAAATAGCTTAAATGGTCTAAATGGTTTAAATGATTTCAATAGCTCTACTCTCTGGTGGAGGCGGCTCGTTTGCTACGGCTACGGCTGCGGCTACGACTGCTGCTGTTACTGTTGCTATTGCTGCATCTCCTTGCTCCCAGTGGCAGGCAACGTGGCCAATAGCAACAACAACAACAACAACAGAAACAACGTCGACAACAACGAGAAGCTGCTCTGTTGGCTCGTTTTCAATGGTAACAGTTATCACACAAACTAATGACATGAAATTAGGTATTGGCTTTGGCTCTGACTGTCTGCCTGCCAGGCCAGATTCACGGAGCGCCTTTTGGCTGACTTTGCTCTGCCAGTTGAAACAAAGCACAAAAGGTAACACAGCTTACAACTATAACAACAACAAAGCAAAATAGCTATGGCATTTGTTGCTGTGATATTTGCCATGGCTACCTTTGAAGTTAAAGTTGAATTTGGGAAATACACTTGAAAAAAATACATTTATTTGGTCTAAGTAAATTACATAATTTAAAAAGATTAACAAAAGAAAACAACAAATTTAACATTTAACAATTAGCTTCAATTTCGTTAAACTATAAATCCATTTAAAATCATTTAAAGCTGCATCAAAGACTCTTCACTAGTTTTGATTTTCTATCCGATTAAAGAGCTTATTTCAAATATTTAATCAGTAAATAATTATATAATGTATATATTTAATTATTAATTAAATTCCTCATTTAAATTTCGCACACTGTATTTTTGTCCAAGATTCATAAGGCCCACAACACCATCCTTGCCACAATCCCCGCCTAGCCCAACCCCAAACAATTGCTACAAAAAACCTTTAAAAACCGTTACAATACAAACAACAACAACAAACTGTGGCTACCAAAACGTTTTTTTGTGTTACAACTATTGCAATAATAATTTCTCTTTGTGGCCACATTAAAATATTCCTTTTGCTTTATTGATTTGAGCTACCAAAATTATCAGCGAACAAAAGGCAACAAGTAAGAGTGGTCTAATCGGAAGTGCTCGACTAGAAGATACCCAGCACACAACGAGGATTCGATTATTCAAACTGTATATACTTAACATGAAATAGTACATGCCTATACCAAAGATCAAGTCTAAGCCCATTATTTTACAATTTTGGGCGGAACTAGGGGAATGTTTCTAAGAAGTTAAATTTTCTGAATCTGTGTATAATAGAAATCACATGCCATATTTGGTTTCACTTCTAATAAGCCAAGTAATGAACTCAAAAACTTAATTTAGATATAGATTTGTGTCGATTTTATGATAATGGAACATGATTTCGATAATATCTGATCAAGAATAAATGTACTTTTGATATATAATATACTAAACACATTGGCATACAATTATATTCCCTTTCTAACAATTTACACTAGGTCCAGGGTACTAAAAAAGAAAAAGCAGGCGAGTGCAGGCCGAGTTCATGATCTTCGACAAATAAAACAAATAAAACTAATAAAAAAAAAAAAGAATTATAATAAAATCTCAGACTTTCTGTGCGCCATTGTTCAAAGATTTTCCGGAGAAATTTTTATAGCACAAACAAATTTTCACAATTTCTACGGCAAACAGTCAGTCAGTCGGACGGGAGGGCGGGCGTGCGGCAAATTCAAATTCGGACTGGCATTGAATTATAGCGGCTCATTAGGGCCCTTTTACTTCAATCACGGCGAGAAACAGTGAACAGCAACAACCAGCTAAAAAACATTTAACAATTGGCCATAAAAGGCCAGAAAGAGAACCTGAGCGAGAACCACAACGAAATAATTTAGATCACGAATTCGTTGTCGTATGCAAATTAATCAAATGTCTTTGGGTAATTCAATAATGTCAAAACAAGGCAACGAAATCAATTATTTAATAGGCATTCAAATGGGTTTAGCTTGATAACTAAAACTTTATCTGTATTAATTACAAAAAAAAAAAAATATATCAATAATGTTAGATAAGCATTTACGAGGAAAATACAAAACTCCGAAATGCACTCGGGGTGGTCGTTAAATATATATATATATATTGGAGAATTGGAGACAGCATTTAGCTGTCTGCGCTTTGGGTAATCCAAGACGGCATTTAACCAATTTAATATTATTATCTATGATCTTGTAAAGCAACAGCGTGTCAGCCGCAAAACCGCGCAACCCCGATCACCCTGCCACAGCCCCCGTCCCTGTTTCCGTCCCTGTTTCTGTCTCTGTCTCTGTTGTCTCTCTGTTTAGGTCCGAAGTCTGATTCTCAATGTCGCTGACTGTAATCAGAGAACACAGCTCGAACCAGCTAACAGGGAACTGGGAACAGGGCCCAAACAACTGCAGCCAGTTGAACAGAAATGAAAATGAGTGAAATATTTTTGTGCTTCGGCTCTGTGCAGTGTGTTCTAATTGGCGCTTGTAGCTGCTTGTTGCTGGAGCTAAAAATCTGTGCTTTAAATCTACAGCGTTCTTATCTTACCAGAAATGAGCATTGGACATTGAGCAAAGAGCATTCCATGGCTGTCAGCACAATGCCGACGACATTGATGCATGTTTATGTAACAGCAAATTGATTTTTAGCTCGACACACAACAAAAACTACGAAGAACAGTTATTTGCTGTTGTGAGTTGAAGTTCAAATACCCTAACAAAATATGTCCGTTAATGACGGGTGATCTTTGGTTCAAAGCCACAACCGATCATAGCTATAACTAGTTGATGTATTTAAGATTTTCATCATATGCTAGAAGCGTCTAATGTTTTTTAATAGTTCCTATGACAGATATGAAGGATCTCGTCATATATAATATATGTTTCAACAAGCCGGATTTGTACATAGTGCTGTTTTTATCCTATATAGTTTTTTGCGATTTACGACAAGTTTTACAAATAAAATGATTTGTAAACTAACTGTTACTGTTATTATTGAAGCGAAGTTTATACACTAAGCTTCTCGATAGATCAGGCCTATTTTTCATTGAATTGATTGCCAAATGTTACCTTTATTAATTACACTGTATTGTGGTTTATCTAGAAAATCTACCCAATATGTTGTCCATGTACATGCTGTTATGCGTGTGCGTATTTACTTTATGGTTAAATTGATTTCTGGCCGCCTGCTGGTGGTTTCTACTTTCAAATTGGGTCAACTTCGTAGTACGTGTACTGTTATCAATTCGTCGGAAAATTAAATCAGAAAATCGTTTCTTTTTTTTAATGCTTGGTATGCTGTGCATGTGCGTTTTGCTTTGCGGTTTTTGCGTTTGTGTTTTCATCTAAAACTTTAATTGATTTTTAACCCGACCTTGCCCACAGAGTTGCTGCTCTCTGTGGATGCTGGATGCTGGATGCACTGGTGTTTGGCAAAATACAGCCACATGCAATCAGCATTCAAGCCCTGGCCGCAATGCTGAATTATTTATTATAAATTGTTGATGTTGGTAATTTATAATATTTGCACAAGTATTTTTTGATTTTAAGTTAACAATTTTTGCGTGCGCACGAATAACTTGTGATTTTTCGTTGCATATTTACATACAAATATTGGAGAATTTAGAAACAAAATATTTTTAGCTAAATAAAAAATAAATCATTGTGGCCATTGTGTTTTTAATTAAATATATTATGAACGGGCCAGCGAAATATTTATAACGTTTTGAAGATAAAATACTCTATAAAATTGTAATTTATTTTGTATCAAAAGTATTTAAATTAAAAATAAACCACAATTCTGACTTGAACAAAATGCAATTTACCAAAAACCCCAATTAAACTACACTTATCGCTGCCATCTCTGAGAATTGCATAGAGAGGCGGCACAGTTTGAGCTCTTGCCAGAAAATCCCAAGCCAAGCCCCAAATTCGTGACACTCAATCAGCCCAAAAGTGGAGGCCCTTAGCTAAACAGGCGGCTGCAAACTTTTGAGGTGCACCACAGCACTTACGTCACTGACCACACACAGAGACACACACATGCACCCACTCACACACCCATTACCTGTGCCCGCCCATTTGCATTTCGAGGCACTCGCAAATATGTGTAACAGGGAATTTAAATTGAAGCAAAAATGTGTGCAAATATTTAAACATGTGTTCGACCCCCTCGCACCCAAAATGCCCACAAAACTAAGTTGCATTCAATTAAAAGGATTTTCGATTTTACAAAGTGCGTTTTGTCAGGTAACAGCGGGTGAGCTGAGGAAGATGAAGTGAACTGCAGCCTGTGTAAATAACAGTAGTAGGCATGTTAAATGTTTTTTGTACATGACAACTGACAAAAGTAGAAAAGACGCAATTTCGTCCAGGCCAGCAGCCAGCAGCTGTGTATAAGTGCAGGTATTTTCAGATGGAGCAAAAAAGTTGATGAGCAAAAACAAAAATGAAGAAAACCCACAGTAAAGCCGACAACAAAAACAATAGCAAGAAGACACTTAAATATTGTGTTGTCCAAAAATTGAAAAGTTGCATTGCGAAAAATTTACAATTTTCAAAAATTGATTAGAAGCTTTATCAACACACAACGGCTTCAATTGTGTGGGTGTAGGGTGTCTAAATTGTTGGGTTCTTCAGAGGGTTCAGTTTTGGTGGTAAGCTGCAGTCAGCTATTGGCAGCTGACAGTAGCCGGAAGGCTGGCTTTACAACAATGACGGAAGAGAGGGAGACGAAAAGAACGAGCAAGAGATGTGAAGATGTCGATGGGTAAGTCGAGTCGAATCGAGTACATGCTGATGCTCTCAAGGATATGCGGGAACGATGGCTGTCGGCATCATGTCCTGTATGTTCTGTGCTGTGTAAACGTGTTGCGGACAGGCTCTGGCTTAAGTTTGCAAGGATATTTCTGTTTGTATGGCAAGTTTTCTGGTTCTCTGCGCGTATGTGTGTGTGCGTGTTTGTGTGTTGTTTGTACCGCAGCTTTGTTGCTCAATATCGACTCAGCGCACACAGCACACATGCCCAAACTGGGTCAACTATAGTTTTGTTTTTTCTTTAAACAGCCCACACTTCTGCGGCAGGTAGCAGTACACGTAGTGCCAACTATCTGAGAATGACGCCAAATTACCAATGCAAAATATCCTGGCAGCATTTACCGAGCGCAAATAAAAAAATAAATAAAAGAGAAAAAAAAACAACAAAACACAAAAAGAAAGAAAATGAAAATTTAAACAACACTGTAAAAGAAAATTTGCTGCCATTGGGAATTTTCTATTTAGGCAGGCAACAGCTACTGCTGCTGCTGCTGCTTTGCCAACATATCTTAAAACTTGGCCCCATTGTCACACAGTAGAGTAAGCAGTTGGCCAAGTCATCGCCACATAGTTGCACAGGTGTTGGCGGCTTTGAGTATGATGAAGTGGATTGCAATGGCTCAGCAGACAGTTCTGAGCACAGCATGTTATATAAAAGAAAAAGGCCAAAGGTAAGCTAGGCTGATATGAGTGCCAGCAACGAGTCTCTTTAACTGTTTGATGTGTAGGCCATAAAAAGGCAAAATATATCAATTTAGATGATACCAAAAACAGAGAAATAGAAAAGAAGATTAGGCTGATATTTTATCATGTGCCTGCATGACTTAGCTACTTGAGCGGAAGACTAGCAAACGGGAAGTCGCCAGTTCAAATACAATTTTTATATTTATAAAAAAAAACGTATATTTTATCAACATAAAAGCTCACAAATTTTTACTAGAGCGCACAGCCAAGTTGCATTCCACTCACAAAATGTAAATTTATCTTTTTTCACTTGCTTAATTTAAATTTGAAGAATTTTTAGTTTTATTTAGCGCTTGCACATTCTCAGCTTAATTAGACCAAATTAAGAGTGCACAATGCAACAGCAATGACAATGAGCTCCAACAAGTACCCACAAAAACTAAAAAGCTAAATAAGAAAAAAAATAAATAATAGCTAAAGGGAAGACAACCGAATGACTTAATCGCATTTGTGAGACTTTGTTGCACTCGCTCCAGACATTTGCCATAAAAATGCAAATGAAACATTGAAGCAGCGCCAGCAGAGAGCATTAAGGACTCAAGACCGAACCAACTCCCAGACAGTCCAGCGAGGTGATGAAGTGCAAGAGTTACGCCATATCACGATGTTGGCTGTTTGGTTAATGCCATGGCTAATCCGCGCCCGTTACGTTAATCCCCAACAATTTTGTTAACAAACGAACATCAAAGGAAATAAAATGTGCAATAAATTTAATTTGCACGGCGTTTCGAGCCAAATAAAAATCACACCTGAAGGGTATGAATGAGTTTTTAGCTCCACAAAAAGGAATACAGCAGCAGCAGACGGCAACCCCGTGCTCAATAAGTGGAATGAAAAGGAAAAACTCAACTGGTTACGTTTTTATCGTTCGCTTTTATCGCCAAAAGTTGCCAAACAGACAAAACTAAAAAAAAATTGTTATACAAAGTAGTTTCAATTTTTAAAACGACAGACAAATACTCTAGGCTTTTAATAATAAAGAAAAGATAAATTCAATTTTATTTTAGATCGTGTCATTCAAGAAATGTTGCCCATATGCAATGAAGGCCAAAACAGGGAGCTTATCACGACGCCCGAGCAGGGACCTGACTTTGGCGCCCGAGCAGGGATCAGACTATGGAACCGGAGCAGGGATCAAGTACCGCAGTGTCATCTTAGAAATCTACACATTCACAGAAACTCTTGAATCTGTGAAATACTTCTGATTAACAGGGTATTCAGCCAAGAGATAAAAAAAAAAAACTTAATGTCAGCAACAAGCAAGTGGAGTTCTCTGTGTGTGGTTTAACCTGGAGTAAGAGAGCGCAAAGACCACGTGAACTTGCGAGTGACTGCAAAGCGAACTCAACACTTGATCAAAATGCCACAAAGCGATTTGCATATTTTAATTAAATTCGCGCTTTGGCCGGAACCCAGGCAACACAGGAGAAAAGCACAGCAAAGAGCGTCAGCATGAGAGAGAGAGAAACCGACACCAGTTAGTCAGAGGGGTCGGTTACAAGGAGGAAGGGAAAGCAAAAAACGGTCTGCTGCTGTCTTTGCTATTTTTAAAAATATGTAAAAAAGCGCGCAACACATGTGACCACAAGCGTATTAAATTTTGTGCGCACTTCGAACAAACGAAAAAGGCAAAAACAAAAAACCAAAAAAAAAAATAAAAAACAGAAAATGAAAATGAAAAGAGCAAAAGTAGAAAAGTTCGAGAGGAAAACTTGGCTGGCTAAGTGGGCTGGCTTAAAAAGAGAGCGCAGTGCAGGGAGCGGCGCTAACCCGGGATTTGTGTCGGCCAAAGGTAGCCCAACTAACAGAGTCGCAAAGTGACTGTGACTGAAAAGGTCGTCCCGCCACCACTGCACTGAGCGAAATTGTGTCAAGGGCCAAATGGGATTCGAGAGCGAAACTGAGACTAAGACTGAGTGTGAAATAGAGAAACGAAAATCTGATGAGCGTTGTGGGAATATGTGGCGTATACGCAATACGCTATTGAATATTTAGCAGCTGAAGCGAAAAAGGGGAAGTGAGCAGGGAAAGAATAATTGAGCGTACAAGTTAAAGATTGATATTACGCTTGACAATACCAAGAATATTATGCGAAAATGAAAGGTTTATAGTTCAAGGAAACTAGTGTAAATGGAATATAATGCTGGGAAATGGCAAGCAGCTAGCAGGGAAAAAAGAAAAACCCAATTTAAGGACATATTTTTATGCAAATAATATTAAATGATACCTCTTCATTCTTAAGGCATTCATTTAATTTTATAATGGACGTAGATTTTAAGATTTTGGCTTAACTTTTTGCAGTGTAGCGCATCGCTGGCCAAGCATAACGTTCATATTGCTGGCTAGCCGGGACCTGCCTGGACTGAGGTTGCCGCCTGCAACATGGCCAAAGCGCAGTGCAGCATAAAGTGTTAAATTGGATTAATCCACAAGATTTACGCTGCGGGTGATATCAACATGCTAACATGGCAACCAGCTACCACAGCAGCGTAGGAAATTTAACGTGAGCTGCAACATGTTGCTGTTGTTGCAATGGAGGCAACACTTGAGCAGCAGCAGCAGCAGCAATTTTATTAAAACCGGACGCATAGCGCAGCAACACCGGAAATACGGCCACACAAATACACACACACACTTACACACACAGAATGAGTAAGTGTGTCAAGCTGTGCTGTTGTTGTAAGTCTTATCGTTGTTGTTGTTGCTGCTGCTGCTGCTGCTGCTGCACGTCAACGACCATGCAAATTTCAATGCGAATTTGGGATTAACGACGGCCGCAACTCAACAGCCTGGACCAGCCGCACTGTGAGCTAGTTGTAGAACAACAGCAAAAGCAACAACAACCGCAATTACAACAACAAGGCGGCGGTAATAATGCCTTGACAGGCACCAGCAGCAGCAGCAGAAACAACAACAACAACTCGGCAAACGCGTTGATTATCCCAATCAGCAACACTTTACCAGCGTAAATCTATTTAATTTGCCATTGGGCTCCATTTCAATGCTCGCTCTAACCATACCCCTGCTGCTGCCCGTGCCCCTGTATGTGCCACTCTTGCCCGTACTTGCAACTACAAATCAGCTGTTTGCAGCTCTTGTTAAATGTAATTGAACCTGTTCTTTGAGTTTTGTTTTGTAATTTATTATTGGCGCATGAGTTCTGGAACCGAAAGGAAAATAGCTACGGCTACAGATCGTAGCTCATGATGTGAGCTGGCCTGGCCATGATGGCATGCGAGGATCGCGTCAAGATCGTGCCTGACGCGTAATTGATTATTACGAGCAACAACTGCAGCGCAGTAACAGCAACTGCAACAACAACAGCCTGCAACATGCCAGCATAATGATGTATTAGTTAAAGTTGGCCAACCGGTTCGCATTTCGGCCATGAAAAACGGTTTAGAATTAGGCGGCTGTGATTACATGGCCAAGTGCGTTGAAATTGAAAAGAAGTGAGCAACTTGTGCGCCGCTCCGCTTGATGCGATACCAAAAACTGAACTGGTCGGCACTTTGTGGCTAACGTGCGGTGGAATGCGGCAAGCTGTGTCCCGAGAAATGTGCTCTAAACGGAAATCAGTGCAACAAACATTGGAATGCGACGTAAGTATGCGCATATAGTATTAAAATAGTGTTGGATAATTGAATGAACTTTAATAATTTGAAAATAATAGAGCATGTTTAAGGGTATTCAAAAGGAAAAATGTATTAAATTGTAGAAATAAATAAATCTTAAGTTCAAAGGAATTTGAAAACATGTAAGCTGTGTCTGTTGGGTATGTATTAATTTAAATGTGGACAAATATTGAGTTAAATCAATGAAATAAGATCAATGTAGTTAAGTAAAGTGGAATTGATCTGCATTAAAGTTCTCAGGAAGTAAAAAATTAATTAATTTTGGGTAGGAGGAAGCATCTAAGTAGTTAGCTTGACTGCCCAGCTCGGGGCTTCATCGTCAAGATTACTGCTCTTCTTTATCAGAAAGATCGAGCAACTGCTGCTCGCGTACGGAGTCCCAAATACAATGATTGTGAGACTCCCCTTTAACATTATTAATACTATTAAAATAAAATACCAAAATTCAAAAGTTTAGTCATAATCAATTCAACCATCTAAAGACATCCGTTTAATAAAAACAATAAGCAAGATAAAAATTATATACAAAAATATATCTTATTATTACCAAATTATACAGGCCCGAAAAGAATCCTTAAAAATTTAAAATATTCAACAATATGAAAATACATAACTAGATAAAAACACAATAATAATATTACCTGACACATCCAGGTCTTGTCAACTGAACAGAACCTAATCAAAATTTTGTTATTATTCATTTTTCAATGCCTTTGCATAACAATTGTATTGATATTTTTCGACATATTTCACACACATCGCCTGGCAATTGCAATGACAACAATTGACTGCAGCTGAGGCACTTTTAACTAACACCCAACCCCATTGAACCTCACGGCTATGCAGGGCGCTGTGAGCGCGGCCCATAACTCATAAAAAAAAGAAGGCAACAAATATCGCAACAGCTAGAGAGAACTCCAATTTTAATTGCCCGACATTAAACGATCGACGTCGACGGCGGCGGCGGCGTTGAGCAAAGTCAGAAATCGTATAGATACGTGTATGGCTAAAAATCCAATAGCTGCAGATACAGCAACAGCAACAGCTTTACCCATAGCAATAGCAATAGCAATAGGAATAGGAATACCATTACCATTACCATTACCAATACCAATACAAATGGGATTCGCAGCGCCATAAAATATGCGCACGTTTTGGTTTTGTTAGCCGTTTGTTTGCATATGCGAACCCAAAGGAGCGAACAGACGAATGGGGCATATGGTCTGGTCTGGTATGGATCGGGTTCTGCTCTGTTCTGTTCTGTTCTGGTCTGGTCTGTGCTTTGCTGTGCTCTGTCCTGTCCTGGTCTGGCCAGACAGCATTTAGCGTACGATTTGGCGGCGCGAAAAAGATAAACTCATAAATTATGGCATTGAATGTCACTTCGACGACGGCAACGTCTGCGACGGCGGCAGCAGCAGTTGCCACCGACAATGGGCAAAGGCAGGCGACGGCGGTGATTGCAACTGCGACAGCGACTGCGACTGCAACTGCAAACTGCGGCACCGGCATTGGCGATAATGAAGCCCATTTTAAAGTCACTACCATTGAATGCGATTTGATTTACAATCCCATTTCGATTATAATCGATGATGATGTGTGTGCGCGCTTCGGCCATGCCATGAACTTGCATATAAATACCAATCTGTGTCCCCGACGACGTCTTGGCCCAGGCAAATGCTAAGCAGTCGCAGAGCCGGGCCAAAGTCTCTAGCGGTTTTCCAAGGAAATCGAAACGCTGCCAAAGCCAAAACTGTAGCTCAAGCTCTGCCCACAGGCCATTCAGCGAGTGCCGCGCGCGTTTTACCTGTTGCTGCAATTGAACTTGAATACGAGTCCGGCTTTTTGGGTTTAGTTAAACCGCCAACTTGTCAGACAAAACGAAACGAAACGTAACGAAACGAAACGAATCGCCGATTCCAACTCCTTGAACAGCATCGATGGTGGCAATTGTTTTGATGTCCGTTGATAACTGCAACAGCGGGGGCATATATATACACCGATTTCACCAGGGATTGAAGTTGAGACCAGACCCAAAATAAAAAAAAATCAATAAAAATAACAATGGCCTTTATATATACTTTAGACTTTGTCACGTGTTTTGCCCGCGCAGCTTGAAACAATTTTTATAGCTTTTTAATTGAAGCTGAAAACCACATAAAGGAAAAATAAAATAAAAAACCAACCCAACTTTTCATTCGAGTCCAAGTTCAGCCCACGCAGAGCTTAAATTTATTACAACTTAATTGTTAATGTTTTTTGTTCTTGTTCTGTTTCTTAACGCCTTGCGTAGCAATATATACGATATGTCTTAATTTAAGCGCAACGCCCCACAAATAAAGCTGAAACAAAGCCAACGAGCAGTCTCAATCTGGCAACAAGCGCCTCCTAACCGGATGTGCTTGAATTTTAGATCATCTTGTAGAGATAGAAAAGATAAATTTGTTGCAGTTTTAAGACTACATGAGTGCTTATACAGATATATACAGATATAATTCATATTCATTTTCGGTCCAAGAATCAGTTTCCTTCACAACAAGAAAGTCGAGAGTTCTCGGCTAGTAGATACCCTAAATCTAGCGCCGAACTACAGTCACTATCGTTCTTTCTTTGACCAGATTATTAAAGCTTCGGTGATTTATATAACTTCTGATTCACATGTGTTATCTATTTTATGCCCACAAAACAGAAAGCTTTACCAATCGGGCTGCCAGTCAGACAGAGAGTCGAGTGGAATTGAGTCGAGGCCATTGAAATGTGGACCACCAAAACTGTTTGGTGTGCAATTCCCATGTTGTCAACTTAGCATGTGCATGTTCATGTATTTGGAAAGGCAGAGCTGCTCACATATATAAAGATATGCAGTGCACTAACAGTAGAAGCTCGCTTAAAAGGACAACCACAGTTCAAGTTAAATAGTCACACCTTAAAAAAAATGTCGCAAATGTAAGCAAATGGTTTGGCAACTAAAAACAATATATTGACTTAAAGAGTTGTTCACTCAATAAAGTTGTCCCTTAGTAGAGTCTTCACTGTATTCAAAATTTGTGGCGTCGTCGCCCACTTGGCTGAACGCAGTTAAGAGCCCAGCCATAAATGGCCTAAAATATGGCACATTGCACTCGCATCCATAATTTCATGAACGATTTTTGGATACGCAACCAACTGGCTAACGAGCAGCGCTGCCAAGGCCAGAGCCAGAGACTCACCCGATTCTCTCCCTCTCCCTCCCTCCCCCCTCCCCCTCCCATACTTTCCCCTCACACAGTCTCTGCAGCAGGATAAAGTGCAGTGATAAATCAAATTGTCACTTTTGTATATTTTGCAGCAGCTGACGACAGCTACCACCAAGTGGGGAGCCCGTGCAATTCGTGCAACCCAACGCATGCAAAGAGGCAGGCTTTTAATATTTCGGCATGCCAGTTGCAAGCTGTCTCATTGCACGCTGCCACAATCTGTAACGGTGAATGTATGACGCTTGTGGTGCAGCAGTAGGCTCCATAATTATTATAATTTTCATTATTGCATGTGGAAGATGACATTATTAACAGCATTAATGCAGTGCAGCAGGCAAAACAGTGGGGAGCCGCAGAAAGGCAAGGGCAGGTAAAAAAGGTGGACACTTAAAAAAAACAAGGCAGCAGTCGAAAGCTCTCGGCTGTGCAGTACTCTGTTCCCACTTCAAAAAAACTAAGAGCAGTTAGAGGTTCTGTGCCCAGGGCGAGAACAACTGAAAATAACAAAGCGATTCAGTTCCCAGTTGAAAAACAGCAAAGAACAGTTAGAATATGTGTGCCCAGAGTGCCCAGAGTGTGAACATCTAATAGTGAAGCAAATCTGTGCCCAGTGTACCTATCAGAGTTGGGAAAAAAATACAAGCAAGCAGAGTAGAGCTTTCAAGATGTAAGTGACCTTGTAACTGTATATGTTTACGGTTATTGCGATTAATCTTACCATATTTGGTGCAATAATTGGCATGGTTAGAATATTCTTATAAGATCATCAATAATCCAGCTATAGAATCTAGTTCCCAAACGGAGTGTCGATATACAGATAGTAAAACAAAACCAATATAGGCTGATTTACATTGGGAACAGAGTGTTACAATTAAATCAGTGCAGCAAACACGCAAAAGGGACAAAGAGCCAACTGGGATGAAGTTCCAATAAGAAAAATGCGCAGCAGGTTGTCGTGAGGTTATGTTGATGGCAATCAATTCGAATTGCGCAATATATCATTGTATGCTCTGTAATTTCTAATTGTAATAATTTCTAATGGGTAAATATACCCACGCCTGCATACACAACAGTTAGTTTACCACAAATGCAAAAGGCATTAAACACGCCGATTGTGCTGTGGCGTCTGTCTGGGCCGCCAATAGGACTTCGGGCAAACCAACATGTTGAATGCTGGTAACTAATGTAAACATTAATTGCGCAATACAGAATCTTTAAGGAACTAAACATTATTTTTAGATATGTTTAACGCCAAAATTTTGCTTTAACAATGTATGTATGCAAATAATCACACACATGTACATATATAGACATACATACATACATACCCAATTGGACAGGCTGGCTTTTGCGCGCACCGCACATATAATTTAGCACACATACCCTAAAATACACATATCTAATTGCACACACACTAAACGTTCTTTGATTAGCTAATTACACACTTTATATTGTCCACTAATTGCCACTTACGTTATTAAACATTTATTAATTTTTTTAGCACAGCGAAAACCCGACGCGTAAATTCGCTAATAGCGTGAGCTGCATTTCGCAGAGCTGCATTTCACTACGTAGTTGCTGCTTACAACAGTGTCGCTGTTAAGTTGTTGTTAGTAGATGTTAGTAGATGCATTGGCATCGATTGCGAAAAACATAAATCGATAACTTCATAAGAAAAAAGTACTGATCGTTGTTTTTCAAAATTTCTTATTGTAAGCACACAAGTTTTAAGATCAAGACCTAATTCCAAATATACATAACATAATTAACACACTTTGTATGTATTATAGAACGGCGTGTAGCGTGCGTTTCTCGACTAGAGCATTCTTATTGCATTTCCATTCGGTGCACACGAATTACTTTAAGAATGCCAAAATGTTCTAGTCGAGAGCTTACTCCGCTAATTCAGACTGCTGCCAGCAGTATTGACCACTTGCGCCTCTTCATCCTCAAGCAATTGTCGGGCAGACTCCATACGAGCCACACACACTGAAGGTTTTGGGGTCTTTGGGGCCGATAGCTCGTACCAGCTGCGACTCTTGAGGCGTTCCATCATGGTCTGATGCTTTTCGGGGCAATAGCGCTCGAAGATTATGTAGTGAGGATCCTTGATGGGCGGCTCATCAAACATATGCTGGCAGCTCCAAAGAATACTAACTTTGGCGCGTAGAGCAAAGTCCACGCGATTGTTAGCTAACAAACGCATGGCCTCCATGTTGTTAACCTCAGTTAGTGGAATGGGGTCGCCGTTTTGGGTACTGCAGACACTGCCTTCGGGATCGGCAAATACCGCCTGAATGTATTTAAGTATATGCCAAATATGATGCTGTTCCTTTTTCCACTCTTTCAAGAGGGGCGTCAGATCAAGACTGTGTGATACCGGGCAGATGTGTGGATGGAAGATGTCCTTTTGAAAAATGACCGTGGGCAGACTGGGTTCCTCGGGAAACTGATCTGGCAGCAATATGGAAAAGCGGAACACGCTCTCCGCATACAAGCCGCTGTGTATGAAGATCACACCGAACCAAAGCAAGCCGCTGGAATAGCTGGGTATCGCATAGATGCCCTTTAACTGCTTCTGCTCGATAATTTGGTACTCGGCTAGCACCTTGTAGCCTTGGTTGATCAGAGCCAGCGTCTTGTTATTAGTCGATATGGTCTCCAGACACATGGCGACTAAAAGAATACCCTATCAATATATTACAATTTAATTGTTGCATTGAACTCACCAAAGTTTGGACACAATTTTGAACAAATTTGGTGGAATTTTGACGGAGTGTGCTGGTGTGTTGTGTTGTGTTGTGTTGCTTGTGATTGTGTGTAATGAGTTTAATGTTTAGAATACTAGTGTGACAAGTATTTCATAAATATAATTTCTATTTGCAGACAAGTCGAAGCAACAGTTAACGAAGAGGTATCGCTATTAATCGATTTCACGTAAGTATCGAACGGATCAGTGACAGACGACAAAAATACTCAGTGGCTGGATATACAAAGATACTATTTTAGAAAATGGATCGTGATATATTAATTTAAGAATGCATTCAAAATGCTTCAGCAATTTAAAGTTCGTTTTTTCTCTAAGCCAAGTATGCAGAACTCGAAAATTGCTTGCAGCTTCGTTAAGTCAACCAACCGTTATCGATACTTACGGCCACCGTTGCCAATTGGAACGACGGTCTGATTTGCTGTTTATTAAATTTCTCTTTTAAAGCATTTTAATTGAATATTATGTACAGTGTACTGTGTACTAAACAACATTGTAGCCACTTACATTTATGCGCCATGTCAACTTAGTACATACAAGCAGAGAAACGGGAATTGCCCACTGGGACAGCGCAAAAACTATGTTCAGCCGCAGCCACAGAGCAGCGGCCGCATTCGAAAAGAGACGCGCGGACACTTGGAGGGCACGGGCGATGTGAGTGGACCAATGTCCAGCAACGCTCGCGACTGGTACCTCTTGTGCATGTCAGTATGTATATGCATATGTAGGTATGTACTCTCATACTCAGCGGTATATTCAATCATGTCAAGTGTAATAATTTTGCGAATACTCGCAGCAGATACAAACAAGCAACACACACGCAGGCAGCGCAGCTAGCGCAGCGCATAGAAAACGTCGCGTGTGTTTGTGGATTTTGATTTATGGATGTTATGCTCTGATGTACGGTTCTTTCACGCACTGGCAACATAATGTGGCATTATAATGTCGCATGTCACACACACACACGCAAGGCGATAGAGTGTATGTGTGTATGATTAAATCCTCTACCCATCGAAAATGGTAAGAACAAAGGGTATATTTAAGAGTCACCTGCGATTTATGGTTTATATATATTCCTGATCAGCATCAACAGCAATCTAGCCATGCTCTTCTATTGGAATGGATCAATCCCAGCGAGCTACATTTTGAATGTGGGATACACAAATTTATTTCAAAAAATTGACAACTGCCTTAATGTTTCTTCGCAATCGATAAATATCGATTATTAAACCAAGCTTTTGAGATTATTAGAGCTAGAGGCATTACATTTTGGTATGCAGTTTATTAGCATAAAGTTCCATAACATTTATTGAATATTTTCGAAATTTTTCTCTATTTCATTTTTCTATAATTTTAGACATGTGCATAAATTCGAATGACATCTTGAAGCCATTAACGCAAACAGCAGCAAGTGGAGGGTATTTGCTAGTCGATGCCACTCGCCAAGAGCACTCTACTGGCTTGTTATGAATTTATTGTGTGACGGAAGTTGGGGACCCACTTGAAGTCGCTCTTCAACTTCATAAATATTTGCATGCCAATGGCCCCAGCAGATGCTGCTAATTGGCAGCGCGAAACCTACAGACGGCATTTCATATCTTTTGGCACTTTCAACTTAAGGGCAAACATATCATAAACACTCTGACAGACACGCTGAGGCTCGCCTTGATAAGTAACCAACCTGTGGTGAATGTGCCGCAGATAAGAGAAACAAAAAAATGATGAACGGAAATGCAATATTGGATGTCGGTTTGGCATGGAGTTCGGGGGAAAAACAAAAAAAAAATGCAACTCATTAAAAACGTCTGTATATGCTCTGATATGACATGATATGATACGTTATGATTTTTGACTGTAGCTCAGACTTTCTTTCCAGCTTGGTTAACGCCAGTTGTCAGAGGCATGACATGGGTGCAACACCCAGGCGCAGGAAGGGTCATGGCGATTGGCAATCCGCTGGGATGTTTGGGGCTACACCTCATTTTCACCTACCCACATTTTTTGTTGGGCGATGCTGCCACTAACCCATGTCAAAATGTTTGCCTTGTTTTATAGCGCTAAGGGCAATTGCTAATACGGTTGGCACACACAAACGCACTGACACACACACACACACACATACTACACCGTTAACTGCTGGCCAGCACCTGTAGGGAATTGCTTGTCACCTGGAACACCGCCACGCCAAACGAATCGCAGCATTCAATTTCTGTTTTATTTTATTATTACTTTCTGGCTGCTCTGTGGCTGTTCGTCTTCCTTTAAGCGACGTCTTTTATGCGGGCAGCAATTTTCGTGCCGCTTTTTTTGCTGCCTTATTATAGCCTTGCAAAAGGTATTATAACTTTGTCATTAAATGTGTAACGCACAGAAGAAGACATCTCCGACCCCGGTATACATTCTGTTCGTCTATCTGTTTCTATTCGAGCTAGTCTTTTTAGTTATATTGGTTAATATTGGACCGCTATAACAAAAAGCGATTAGTCGAACATTAATATCTAATTTGACAAACTTTTTTTGGTTTTAAAGTATTTGTTAGTTTCTCTATGCTACTAAATATAAGTTATATCTTATCAATATAGGCAAGGTCGAGAAATGAGTTTTTATATGAAAACATTTTTTGTTTCCCAAGATATTTTTAGCAATTACAAGCTTTACAAATTCTTCTCGCATTTCTGAGAAATGGCACAAGGGTATTAAATATTCGGATAGGTATAGAGAGCCTTACTTTCTTGACTTTTTATTTTTGTATGTTACTTTTTCTTATCAGCTTTCTTCATTTATGCTACGTTGCACATTGGGTCTTTTTGAGCGCGACTTGCGTTCTTTCTGTTCGGTACGGTTCGACCGTTGTAATACGGTGGCATATAACACTTAAGTGCTTGTTGTTGTTTTATAAGATAAACTTTTGCAAGGCCCACATGTCTGTCCAACGGCAACAACAAAAATAAGCAACAAAGAAGCAGAAGAATATTAACGTGATGCCAATTTCATTTACTGCCACTTTCAATAACCAAAAAGACGGCAGAGAGAAACAGAAAAATGCCACAACTGTGGCATGTTTTTTTATCTGCCCTCAGAAAGTTTTCAAGTTGAACTTAGGGCTTGGAGTTTGACGTGTTATAAGTTGAATGTGTGTGTGCGTTTTCAGTTCAAGCGTGGAATTGGCAAATACAGCTGGATGTGTGAAAAAATTAAATTAAATCGAAAAATAATTAAAAGTAAATGTAAGAGGTTTAAATTGAACTTCAGGTATTTGGCATTCCGTTAAAAGTTCTATGTAATTATAAACTCCATTTAACTTTTTCTATCAAAGCCGTCCAGTAGAAGAATTTATTACCATTTCGATTCCTTGACAAGGCAAAGGAATAAGTATATTGTATTGGAGGCAAAGCGAAAACGTTTTTTAATTTCTTGTTTTTCCTTATTCAGAGTCGTAATTTGGATTTGAAATATAGCCAGCAAAATGATCAAGGATTTGATGAAAGCAGAATCAAAAATTAATTGTTCTTATGTTGCAAGTGTATCTGGTACAACGCTTAGGTATATCAAAGCGTCGAAACGAATTAATATCGATTGCTAATCGCAGGTTTATCTCTTTAAGATTTATTTCTAACTGGTGCCATTTTCTATTTCAGATTCATCTACTTGAGGAATTTGTTTTTAAACACATCCAATGAAACGACAACTAGGCAAAAAGTGATAAATGTGCTTGAATGCAGAACCCAGCATTTCAATAGACTTTAAATATTATATTAAATGCCAGTTCTGAGTGTCGCTTTAGTTATATACCTTTGCACACATTATTTATGTAAATTCAACGGCACACATTTTGTATTCTGTCCGAAATATTTGCCACATACTTTCAGGCAGTCAACAAAAATGCCAGCGACAATTACTAGAGATTAAGAAGCAGAAAAATGTAATTTTGTCGTTTATTGATTTATGTGAAATTTGTGTAAAGGATTCGCATTGTGTGTGGCATATTCAAATTGGATGATATGCAAACGTGGCAAACGGACTCTTTCACTTGCCGTTCAAGTACGAGTATTATTATTATGCCGAGTTATTTGGTTAGGAGTGGAGCACGACAACAGCAACAACAAATACTAATATTTGCATAATCGCTGGTAGAGAAACGGCAAAGCAATTATTTCTTTAAAAATAAATTGCATGCACAATTGGTAGCAATAGCAAAAAGCCATGGCCAGGAGTGGACCACCAAAGCAAATGCTCAGGCTTTCTGGCTTTGGCTTTGGCTGTGGCTCAAACAGCATCAGGCAGTTATAATAGTAGCCACAGTTGCCGTCTTCTCAGGTACACAGAGCCAGCGACGAATTTGGTCAAAACGGCTTTCGAGTGCCATGGAGGGAGCAGGGTTTGAAGGGGGCGTGGCATCTCCTCAACAGCGGCTCAGCTCAGTTCAGCTCGTTTTGCGATTTGTGTGTACGCCTCATTCGTTTATTTGCATATCGATTTGGAGTTTTTAGACTGGCAGAACACGCTTGGTGGTGGTGCCTTGGTTTGGTTTTTGGATATTTGCAGCAGCTACTGGCTCTGCTGCCTTCCTGCTTGCCAAAAGTATTTGCATCCAACGGATACACTTGGCTTCATTTTATTTGCTGCACAAACAATTGCATAATTGCTATGCGGCCCATAGAATTTGAATTTATTGGCCAAGCATTTAGCCTATGGCCAGCAAAGCCAAGCAAACAGTTAACAAAACACAAATATAAAACTCATAAATTTCAATTTGCAACAATTTCACACCAACATTTGTTCTCTCTCTTTCTTTTGATTTTGCTGCTATCTGCAAGTTTTGTGGCGATAAAATTCAATTATTATAATTTTTCTTTTTTTTTTTTTGATTTCTCCATTTTTTCGTAGCACACTTATCGTCGTCTCACCGGAGATGAAAAACCCACTCAATGGTGACAAAATGCTTGAGCTGCTGAACTGATATGCTCGATAAGCACGTGCCATTAGCTTATGATGTTCTAAGGAGCTGAACGTGGGCCGGCGGCAGCTTATGGGGCAGCACTTTGAACAATTTTAATTTGCCGCTCGAACAAGACTTGGCTCAAAGTTTTTATTTCAGCCCAGTCACGTAACCATAACTCGCCAGTTGCTTCAACTGACCCGTTTGTTGTTGCAAGCAAATTGAAAAGTTTATGTGGCCAAGTGTCTAGAACAGTTTTTTGGCCAGAAAAGGGTCAGGCAATGCGAATAGTCTGGGTTTTATTTATAAAATATGATATATATCGATATCATGAAAACGAAACTTATTGTTTAAATACTTTCAGAACTTGCTAGTTCAAATTTGTTATTACATTGCCATTAAAATCATTCATTAATTTAAAGAAATAGTTTTTAAAATCAAAGCTGTTAGAAAGGGATTCTGAGATTTTAACTCTTTTCAATTTGCATTGAATAAATTTAAGAAAAATTTTAATTAACTGTTTATAAAAATGGGTATATTAAAAATATTTGTAATTATATTACTATAAACCATTTTTTTCTTCTAAAATATGAAGAATAACTGCTTTAATTCATTATTAAATTTCACTTAAAATCTTTAATTCATTTAAATAAATATTTTGTATGATCTATGATAATTATGTATACAAATTTGTATTTATTAATTATCCCTCTTACAGGGTATTAAATAGCACACATATTGTCAGCTTGAAATCGTTTTCAAAGAGCCTCGGGAAATAATTAAAATTTTGCAAAATGCTTCTGTTTTTCCGTTGAGCTTTTCATGGCTGTTTCTTTTTTTTTTGGAACTACTTAAAAATGCTCGCTGCTCATACGTTGCCCTGACGTCTGGCGAGTCCTATAAGTCACTCATTATGTCCGCTTTGGGTCTCGGTTTATCATGTTCGTGGTTGACATTCGGCGCGGACGTAAATGAAGCAATTTTCTTAACATGCAAAACGTGCAACAGTTGCACAGAGTCGACTGCAACGAATTGGAGCAACACTGCAGCACAGCAACTGTTGCTGCAGTTAATTTTCGTATATATTTAATTCAACTTAAATTATTGTTAAACGAACTGCCATGACGACGGCCCGAGCCCAGTAAAACCTGGCCGCGCTTTGATGTGCACTCCATTAGCCGGGCCCCGAGTCAAGTCGAGAGCTGAGCCCAGCTCAGCGACGTCAAAGGTAAAGTCAGAGGCATCATGGAGCTGTTTTTTTCCCCCTGTTTGTTTTCCATCCATTTGCAAGGCAAATCAAAGGCTTAATGAATTCATTTCAATTAAATAAAAAAAAAAGAAGCAAAGCCAAATCAAATCCCAAACAACAACAGCAGCCGTGATAGACGAATGCCAAAGACCCGCCAGACAGTTAGCCTTTAGCATTAATAAATAGTTTACTGCCGTTTAGATTAGCTCGGCTTGCCAACTCGCTGGGGGAGCTCATATGAGCCGAAGACTTGGCATTTGAATTGAAGAAATAAGCCAGCAGCTTCTACTAATTGATAGTGATCTAGAACAGATACCGAATGCAATTCGAGCTGACAACTGAGAATGAGAAACGGAATCCAAATGAGACTTTTGGTATGCAAGAAGCATTTCGAAGTTGTTCTTGTGGTGTTGTCGATGTTCTTGAGTTTCTGCCTGACAAAATCATGATTAAAGCTTTCGAAATTCTACATTTGTGTAATTTTCTCAGGCCTAGAATAAAAAGTCAGGCAACTCCATGAACATTAACCACTCTTATAATACACTTTTTTATAAATTTACATCCAGTTTTAAGTATTTCATCATTTTGATCAATTAAACTTTACTTTAGGCACATCTGGCAACTGTTGTAATTGGCAATTGTTGTATGCTGCATTCAGTGCTGCCTATTGTATCTTTTAAAAACTAGCTGAACCCTATGTAAAAATAGCTGAATTAGCTTTCTGAGCACAAATTGGGAGCACTTGTCATTAATATGACAAAAATTAGATAAATCAATTAAAACTTGATGGCTAATAAACTCTAAAAATATATAAGTTTAACTAAAAAATAGCTGAAGTGGCAGAACTTGTGACCGATTAGTTCGAAAAGAGTTGGTTTCGAAAGCATTTAAATATGTTTTGCAGCGAATAACTCGCGACTTTATTAGAACCAAATTATTTATATTCAAATTGCAATATTTGTATATATTGTATATATGCTTATCTTTCAAGTTTCTCAGAAGTTGACGCCTTTAAAGTCAAGCGGTGAAACTGAGGATACTTTATATAGTGATATATAAATTTAGAACGTCATCATTTTTAGCAGTAATTATGCTGCTCCCAGTGAATTTCTTAGCGCAGCTACTTAATACCTTCCGTTGGGTCAATCACCCCACTTTTTGGGCTTCAACTTATATATTGCACCCCTTTATTTTTGGAGCAGACAGCCGGATAGCCGATAAGCCTTAAGCTGCTTAATCGATGACCAAAGAGTTGTCAAAAAATAATTCACAAGGCGGCTTCAAAGGTAAATACGAAGACAGCTCGGCGTATACGTAATGTTATCAGCTGTGCAAATCTACCCTGTGGGATCGTTGTTATTTCTTTTTTTTCTGTTTATTTCTCCTTTTTACAATTTTAAATGCATCAACGGAACCGGCGTCGACCTGTGCCACCACACAGTGCAAAATCAGCGTCGGGCCCTTTACACGAGAAATATTTTAGCGGTTGATGCAAAAATGGTAGCAACTCGCAGCGTTCCCTTATCAGAGACTGACGTATGCAGTCCAAAAAAAAAAAGGGGGTACTAAAGTAAAATAAAGAAAGAACACATCCAGTGGAGATAACGCCACAATGAAGACAGCAGAACGCGCCGCAGTTGAAAAATCGCAGTGGATGCCACAGCAACGCGAAGACGCATCAAGATAAATGAGCGTGCGCCCTGCTTTAGTTGTTGCTGTTGCTTTTCTTGCTGTATTTCTTATTGACTGCTTGATGCGGCTGCTTGTTCGGCAACCAAAATCAAAGTTATAATAATGCATAAGTAATTTGCAGCACCGGCAATCGAACAAAGCCATCAGCAGCAGCAGCAGCTGAAGAGGCAGCAGCAGCTCGTGCCATGGGGCCAGGCTGTGGCCAGCTCTTGACAACAGTTAATCAAAGCCAAAACCGATTGACCACGTAAGCCATCCCAGCATCAGCTCTCCATGAAGCTATCGCCTCTCTTTAGGCAGTTATTTATTAACTGAAAATCATATTATCGGCATATCGCTTACGGCTTTGACTGGTTGCTGCTGCTTTTTAAGCTCCCTAAACTTCAAAGAGTGTGCAGTAGCGCGTTTTAAGTTTGATTGCGCTACGAGAATACCCTACACTTAAGCCAACTGGCTCAGCCGAACTGAAACAAGCTGGACAATAGATGTTATATGTGTTATAAAAGATTTTTTTTACAGACGCCTTCCTTTGGGTTAAGGGCTCAGCACGCAGCAAACACGAAGAAGGATCGATAGACCTAAACTCCTGAAGACGAAAGACCAAATATTTTGATTACATTTTAAATTTTTTTTTTAATTTTTGCTAATGTTGAATTGCAGAAAAACAATATACTACATATTTAAGAAACGTTATATGAGAAACAAGAGCATACTGGATAATTCCTTCTAGTAGCTGCATATAAGTTCTTGATATTTTTCTAATTTTCTAGTCCACGCTGTAACTCTTGCCAATGCCAAAGCGTATCAAATGTACCCAACGAGCCGCACCTACTATGTCAACTTTGGCGTCCTTCCACAAGCATTTACTGACTCTTTTTAAGTTCAGCAGTCAAAACGGCAGCACAATGGCCTGGACTGGCCTGGCTTGGCCTGCCCTGGCCGAGACCGAAACCTTAAGATGCAGCATAGGGCTGGATAAACAATGCCGCGGCATGTTAAGACAAATGCCTGAGCTGAACAGGCGGCCAGTGCCAGTGCCCGGTTCCATTGTGAACTAGATTTTCCAAAGCAAGCAAAAAAAAAAAGAACGACAACAACAACAAAATCACAAAAAAATTGAAATCAGGAAGTGTATTATATAATTTTATAGATACTAAACTCAACTTTGACACAAATCGACTGAGTGCGGTCTGTAAACATGACATTTGCTGTACACGAGCATCTCGAGCCAAGCACCAGATGGAGCTGCAACACGGCTGTGCCACTATTTGGCCAAGAGTCGCCTCGTTTAGGCCAACAGCAGCCGGCAGCAGCATCAGCAGCTTCTTTAGACGCTGTGCACTGGCGATGCTTATCGCAAAACGTTCAATTATTTTATTTGGTGCAGATGTGGCCGGCGATAAAAGTGCCTGATAGCAAACGGCAAAGCGGCTGCAGCAACAATGCAACGGGCCAAGTTAATGCTGTGCTTGGGAGCACAATACAAATACGGCCAAGAGTGCCAGCAGTATGTTTGCCCTACTCGCTGCTGCTGATCTCTGCTGCTGCTGCTGCAACTCTGGCTTCTACTTTGTATATGAGATTCAATTAAAATCAGCAACAACAACAACAACAACAACAAAAACGGGTACAGCGCCTGACGATGGGGGCAAACAAAAACAAAAAAAAAACAGAGCCAAATAATTGACACAAGAAAGCCAAGCCGCAAATTTGCCGGCCAGCAGCCTCCCAACAAGAGTGGCATCAAAATAAATAAAAAACAAAGCCCGAACAGCAACAACAACAAAAAATTAAAATTAATGTCATGCTATAAATGTTTAGTGCTGATGACCAGGCTCATAAAGTACCAAACGCGGCTTTGTGCAGCGGGACTTGCGATTAACTAAAAAAAAGAAGCTCTAAAATAATGCCGTTAAGTAGGACTACACATATAATATATAATGCAACTATGGTTTACAGTGAGTGGAGCATGGCAGAGCATAGGAACAAGAAAATAACATATAATTACCCGGCGTTGTTCGCACTAAATGCAGAATATTTTAAGCACAAGTCAGATCGAAATTTATATGTATGAGCGCGTCGATCTCGTAATTTAGAAGAGCTTGAGAGATTTTAAACGTAGGTCCTTTTAGTGCCCACGCAGTACGAGTCTATTTCCAATGATCAATAATTGCCCCGTGTCCAGGAAATCGATACAAATCAATATCGAAATCCTTTTCTTTTTTAAACAATCTTTGATATGTAGCTTTTTGAATAGTATATACAGATCAAGCTCCCCCAGCACGAGTTGGATTTGTTGTTGGTTGAAGAATATTCAGGGTATACCCCAGTCGGACACTCCCGACTAGCGGATTCTTACTAATTATTGTATAACAACTGAAAAAAAAACAAATATTAGAATTAAAAATTGATGCTGCGATCGAACCAGCGACTTGCCGCTTAGACAGATGCTCAGGGCCCTTTAGCCACCAAGTGAATTATTATTAAAATTACATTATGTTAATAAAATAAAAAATGGAGTAAATAAGAGCTTGTTACCAACTCCAAATTGAAGAATATCTTAAATGGGAATCAATTGTCACACTGTAATTCAAGCCGCAGAACGTAAAAGCTACAGATACATACGGTACAGTGGGCACTAAAAGTTACTACAGGACAATTAAAACAAGCCAATGGCCAAAACCAAAACTCAACTGGCAGCGGAAATTGTGGGCAATACACGCCCTCAAACTCCCCCCCCCCTTCCCCCCTCGAACAATTTGTTTGCTATTGTGTGTTGTTTTTGCAATTAAAATTATTGTATTTTTCCGAGTGTGGCAGGAGCGGGGGGAGAGTGGCCTATTGATCGAGCGGCCGGCCGACTGAAAGTTCGCAGCGCCATTTTGTTTGGGCAAACGGAAACGGAAAGTGTGCCATTATGCGAGTGAGCAAGCGGATGTGGAGTCAATGCAGCTGCAGCCGGACCAGCAACTGCAACTGCTGCTTGATTTAGTTATCTGCCATTGGCACTGCTGCTAAACCGCACTTTGTGGCAAGAACTTTGTAGAGAGCGCGTTGTCGAGCTGAAAGTTGATGTCTTTTCTGGTTGCTGCCACAATAAAACAGTCTAATGCCAAAGACCACAGAAAGTTAGAGGCTACAATGCTTTTTCGACTATATTATACATTTTTATTTTTGCAAATTTTCTTCTTTTTTTTTGTAGCCTTGTCAAAAGTTGGAAAGCGTTACGCCCGCAACGTTTCGGCAAATCAAATCAAAATCGCAATCAAATGCAAATTGGTATTAGATTAGTTTGTTTGTCGACGCTCAAAAGGTGCAGCACTGTCAGGTGGCATCCACTTCAAATTAGACAGCGCGACGGCCAGGCGAAAAAGGGAGACAGTCAACCAGAGATTTATTTCGCTCCCGGGCTTTACGCATCTGTTGTGAAAGCTGTGACACATTTTTACCCCAAACTGAAACTGAATTATATTTGCGCTTGTCTTGCAGCGGTTAAAATGAAGATGAAAGCATTCTGCACGAAATCGAAATGCTAATGCCCTGCAGTTAAAAACTGCTTAAATTAAATAAAATTTATATAAAGTTGTCTTTAGAATTTTAAATTTAATTTATATAATGTTGCCTTTCGAGTTGGCAAATGTATTCAAATTTATGTGTGATAATATAAACGAAGAACCGAATAAACTATTTTCTAAGTAACTTTGGACATTTTCAGAGGTCTTCAGCAGGAAACATTTGAAATTTTAGACCTATATAGGTATTTTTTGACATTTTAATAAAAAGTGCTGCCAATTTGTGCTCAAAAAACTAGTTCAGCTATTTTTGGCTATTTTTAACATTTAACATAAGAGATAAATAAAAACAAAATTATATTTTATAAGGTATATATTATTTAAATAAATAAAATATAAAAATTACAGTGCCCTGAATAGAATATAATTATAAATAATTATAAATAAAAAAATACTTTTTCACACACAAATACGATTTCCATAATTCACTAAAGACAGAAAACGCTCATTCATCTCAGACTCAAAAATTGCTTTACAAAAAATTTGACATACAAATGCATGGCTTCCATTAATCTCTCATGCTGCATGACAAATTAATAATATCCAGCTGTTAGGGTATTAAATGGGGCACTGCAGTTAATAATAAAGTGAGGGAATATGCGACAGCAGCTGTCGCGTTTTTCAAATAGCTAACAAATGCCAAAAGGTACGACAGAGCCAACAGCCATGTCACTGGCAAGTCTCGCAAGTCGAGGCAGCCCGTCAGTCAGTCAGTAAGTTAGTCAGTCAGTCAGTAAGTGATTTGCTCTGCCAGTCGGTGGAGTCATTCACTGCCAGAGCACACATAAATTGAATTTGATGAAATTAGTTTGTGTGCGGTGGAGTGCTGAGCACTGAGCGATGTTTTATGTTGTCTTAAATTGTTTAGTGAATGGAAACGCTATGCTGTGGTAAGGTATGTGGCATCGATGCGGCACATGCTCAAGTGCAGTGCACCTTTGTCAATAGAAAATCACTCACATTGTTGACAAAGCAATCAATTTATTGACTGAAACATTAATGCTCATCCATAACAGCTATACTATATATGTTGTAGTCCATAAGCCCTCTTAGCTGAACCCTATAAGAAAAGCGTTCTCGATTTGGTGTTTTGTCTCTGATCTTCATGATCATCAATATATGCTATATACGATCTCTTAGCTGAGCCCTATAAGAAATTTATTCTTTATTAGCCTCGGTGTTTACTTTATGGCATTATCCCTAAATTTTGTTTTATTCGACAAAGCTCTACCTACTAAATATTTTTTTATTTTCCTAGTAAGGGGAATGAGAGAAGGTGCAAATAAAAAGAACTATCATTAATCTGAGTGTACTATACGAAAACTCGCATACCAAGTTTGGTGTGTCTAGCTTTTATAATTCTCTAATTATGCTTAAATAACCATCACTCAAAATCGATATTTATTGGTATCAAATGAGTTGACAGTATGTAAATATAAACTATTTTGCTACCCTGATTACCCATTTTTAATGGGTTCATATTGTATTTGTGCAAATGTATGTAACAGGCAGAAGGAAGCATCTCCGACCCCATAGAGTATATATGTTCTTGATCAGCATCAACAGCCGAGTCGATCTAGCCGTCTGTCTGTCCGTCCGTCCGTCTGTCCGTATGGATGAACGCAAGGATCTCAGAACCTATAAGAGCTAGAGACTTGAAATTCAAGCTGTAGGTCATCCTAGTCCCTGCGCAGATCGCGTTTGTTTCCGATATTCGATACCTTGCCCCGTTTCCAAGTAATCGATAAAAATCGATATCGAAATACTGTTTTTTTTAGCAATTTCTTCAAGTAATATGAGCTAGAGTCACCAAACTTGACATGTAGCTTCTAGAATAGTAGATATATATATCAAGTATCTTTCATTTTATACCTATCGCCTGTTGGAAGAAGAGGGTTCAGTGTATCCCCTAGTCGGGAGCTCCCGACTAGAACCTCTTATTTGTTATTATAATAATTATAATAATAACAATAATAATAATAATAATAATAATAATAATAATAATAATAATAATAATAATAATAATAATAATAATAATAATAATAATAATAATAATAATAATAATAATAATAATAATAATAATAATAATAATTACAATAATAATAATAATAATAATAATAATAATAATAATAATAATAATAATAATAATAATAATAATAATAATAATAATAATAATAATAATAATAATAATAATAATAATAATAGTAATAATAATAATAATAATAATAATAATAATACAAAAAATAATAATAATAATAATAAGAAGGTAACAATAGAATATATTGAAAAATTTATTGCTTTTAAAGAGATTTACAATTCATGCTTATTGTTCGATGCTTCGAACTTGAAAGATTTGCATTTGTGGCCACAGAGTTGACTCCTTTTAGGCACGCCCCCAGTTCTTGGCTTGCACATTTTAGCCACATTTGTGCAAAGTGTGCAGCCTTTCAGTTGCCAGTTGCCAGATGCCATATTTGCCTGTGCTTTGCTTTTTACTTGGCTGCACAAAAAAAAGTCTTTGCTCTGCTCTCTACTGTCATTGACAAAATCAAAACAATATGTTTGTTATTTTTGAGCAGAGCCAACGAACCGTATGCGAATCTATTCCCCTCCCTACCCCACTCCCACCCCTGTCACACCCTTGGCTCGTTATGCAATATGCTTAAACACTCTTCTGTTCTTGCCTTTGCCAAGCACAATTCCAGCTTGGGCTCGACAACTTTTAAACAATTCAGGTTTTTTTTCTCGGTTTATTTTATGTTTTTGCTACCATTGTGTTTTGGTTTGACATGAACTTAATTGATTTCTGAGAAGTACAATTTTGAGGCACATAATTTAACTATATTTATATAGAGAATTGTTTGCCTAACAGGCACTAATTGTTGCACGTTCTGTGGCCATGTCAGTGTCATAAAAATTCAACACATGAACAAAAACAAATGCTACTCAAATTTATTGCTAAACCTTGACAATTATTTGTTGTATTTTTTTGCATATTTGCATATTTGACAGGCGGTCATCAGGTTAAAAGTTTTTGCATTTCTGCATAGTTTTTGCTTATTGTGACATTTAACCTACAACTTTTGGTACAACATTTTGACATATCCACACTGCCAGTTGGCTTAAACAAAGTTAAATAATTGTTTAAGCTGCACCTGAGCATTGTTAAAAAGCTTCTGAAATGTATAACAACATGAGCTTAGTTAATTTAGACTAAAATTAACTTAGAAATGTACTTAAAATAGTTTTGAGTTTGCAGTTATATAAAAATTTTTGTTGGGAATCGGCTTTGAATCCTGGTCTTGAGCATGGAACTATTATTTTGTTATTTAAATATTCAGTAACTATATTTTTATTCTTTTATAGTAATAATTAAAAAAAAAAAATTGTTTATATTTTAAAAAATTAGAATAATTCACATAAAACTTAATCAAGACATATGTATATTTTTAAAAGAATTAATTAAATATTTGATAAAAACGAAAAATAGGGATATCTTCGGCACGCCGAAGATTTAATTCGCTTCAAGAAATTCCGTTTTTGCAGATATGTGAGAGCAGTGCAGCTCAAAAATGCTAAGTTTGGATCTTTGGAAACAGAATATTCTGCCATATAAGATCCTACTATTTCACCCCTCTTTCCTGTGGCAGCTATATGATATAGTGGTCCAATGTTGATAGGATTTTGCATAAATATTAGGATCATAATGTAACTAATAAATCCAGAATTTGGTTAAGTTATCTTAATATAACAAAAGGTTTTCATATCAGAGCCTACTTTTTCCCCGATTATTCCTATGCGCAGCTATATGATATAGTGGTATGATCCGGCCGGTTCCGACATATGTAATGCCTGCGACAAAAAATCTAAGCAATATTTCAAGACAATAGACTTAAAACTGAGAGGCTAGTTCGCATAGAAACAGACAGACGGATATACGGACATGGCTATATCAATTCGGCTCTTGTTGCTGATCAAGAATATATATACTTTATGAGTTCGAAGATGTCTCCTTCATGACAAAATTAAAACACCATCTACAAGGGTATAATAATAGTAATAATAATAATAATAAACTGTATTAGTATATATTTTGAAAATTGTAATAATATTCATAAATGCTAATCAACAAATATCCATATTTACAAAAGATATTTTAAAATAATTGATAATAATATTAGTAATAATAATAGAAAAAGAACAGTTTTTGTATTTAAAAAGAAATGGATATATGAACACAAAACCTAATCAAGAAATAGGCATATTTTTAATAGAATTAATTAATTACATTAATTGAAAATAACTTTGACTATAATATAGAAATAGTTGCTCTACAAGTATTTGCCAGCTAAGTCATGCACCAAGTATAAACATATTTATATATATCATCTTATGTATCAAATTATTAACAAACATAGTTTACTACAACGTCCAGCTTCCTAGTTCTTACCTTATTTACTGTAAGTGCTGTTGACCCATTCTTCTCACATAACTATTTGACCTCAACCTGGTCGTGTAAATTGCTTCTCTACATGTTCTTCCTTCCATTTTTTTTTGATTTGACAACTACGATGCTTTTATTGGGCAGCACACACAAAATTTATGCAGCCTGATGTGCGCTGGCAAATTATGTACACTTCATTTCAAGCAGGATGCGAAGCTAGCAAAAAAAAGCACATATATTTCACACGCCAAGCGTAGAAAACAGCAGAAGGAAAAAGCAGTTCGTTCTTGTAGTTCTTATACGGGGGGCGACTGGGGTCAGTTTATTGTTTACCTAAAGCTGTGGACGTGCAAATAGCTGCTGGGTCTGAGTGAGTGTGTGTGTATGGGCGGGGCGTTGGTTTGGTGACTAGTAAACTCGACAAATTCGACACAAATGCGAAAATGCGACAAGATTTATGCTAAAGTAATAAATATAAATGTGGTTTTGAGTAGAAAATAGAATTATAGCAATATATGTCGAAATACACACACAAAGGTGCGTATACGTAATGTGGCATAGTGTGAGGCTGTGGCTGCTGCTCCTGCTACTGCTTCTGCTACTGCTGCTGCAGTAAATCATTGTGGTTGGCCTGGCAATTTATTGTAACGCTTCGCATTTGGCCCCGCCCACCATTTTGGCCATATGTTACAGGAGCGTAAATATTAAAATAACTTAAAGAACTGGCAAAATACTTTGGCCGGACCTTGCGACTAGCCACGTGGACATTGAGGCGCCGCAATAAATCAAATACACAGACTCACACACACGCACACAACGAGAGCAACAGAGCGTATACGTAATCTATTTTAAAAATCGGCAAAATTGAACAACAGCTAACAGCATGCAAAATATACGCTTTATATATACATATACGGTAAGATATTTTCTTTTTTCCAATATATTTCAATCCCAGTGAGTGCGAAAGAGAGAGAGAGAGAGAGAGAAGGTAGCTCGCCCACTTCATTTGGACAATCGAGCGAGCAAACGACTGACTGGCCAAAAATATGCAAAATTTGCAGCTTTTACCCGAATTTATGGTTATTTGTGTTGCACTCTTAATGCTATTGAACTTGCACTTAACAAATGGCATCGAGTCTAGCTCAGCTGCCGCACAGCAACCCCCCACCACCCCTTCCCCAATACACACACACACACCGTCCTTTTTCGCTCTATGCGAACTCCATTTAGTCGATGAAATAAACGTTTGGCGTTTCCTTTCACCTCCAGCCCTGGCACTCCAGCAATCCCTTTTGCACGCCTTTGTGCATGCTTTTTTTTTTATTTTTCGTTTTTTGTATTTTTTTTTTGGCTATCTTTCAAAACATTTTTGGAGTTACATTTTGTGTACTGCATTTCAATATGCGTTTTTGATATGCGTTCACAAATTGAAAATACCAAAGCCAACAATAAAGCAAAGTGAAGCGCGCTTCATTTACAGTTCATGCTGCAGTAACATCTTGTAGTTAAGGGATCTACAAAGAAAAGATACATAAATATAACTTTTAATGCTGATTTGTTGATAAGGCAGTTGATAAGCAGCAGCTAATACTTGAATCCAATAGGGGAAAAAAAGACTTAACACAGACAACAATTTAGTTATATGTTTATAATCAGATTAAACTGGCTAATTTTGCTAGAAAACGAATAATTTGAGCATATATATATTTTTTTTTTGTATTAGATATGAAGCATTTTCATATTATTATTTCAATCAATTGTTATATGAGGTATACCCTTGGTCCTTGGTAGGTACACACCTATATACCATTTTAAAGACCTCAAAATTTCATATAGATCGGACTATAAACACCGAAGTTAATAGGTATTGCACTTCTTATACATGGTGTGAGGCAAAAGAAAGAACAAACGCAGCCGGAGCATAAAGATTGCGTGTGTGTGTGTGCCTTTGTGTATGCATAGAAGAAAGCATGCATGTGTGTATTAGGCATCTGTGCGCTGCGTTTAGAGTATCAACTAGTCGGGCACTAACGACTAGAGCTTCATGTTTATTTACATTTCCCAGCTTTGTTTATTCTGTTATTATTTAAGGCAAAGTCAATTAAATAAAGTTTTTGTATTTGCTTAAAAGTCAATTAATTGGACACACACAAAATTTTAAAAAATTCAAAAGCTTCTATTATTTTAACGCCCCAATGATCGGGCGGCTAATTAAAACCCATATGCGCCAGCTAACTGACAATAATTAGCACACAAGCGCGTGCAAACAAACACACAATTAAAACTGCATAAATATGCAAAAAAGTGCCTGTCAGCTCAACTTGAGCAAAGGTCTGACATTTAACTCGCTGTCTGTCTCCCTCTCTCTTTAACACGCACTCTCTCTCGCTCTCTCTCTCTGTCTATCTCTTTATCTTGTTAAAAGTTCTCGACTGTGATATACCTTCACCAACAAAGCATCAAGTGATTGACCGGAAGACACCCTCTATTCTTACTTCATCCCAGAAGCACAACTTGGACAATATATAATACTTGACTAACTTTTGTGTTTATTGTCTAATACTTATTTTATTTATAATCTAAAAATTCTATTCAATCTCTAAAATAAACGTTAATTTTAGTATTATATTCTGGATCTCTGTCTAAGAACCTACATGCTGAATTATATTAGACTAACATGTGTCTCTAATTTTTTACAGATCTTCGAGAAAGCATAGGATTCAATTTTTTCCTGTACATTCTTTTATCCGTATAAACGTTGCTTTGGCAAAATTTAATTATTTTTTAATATTCCACAAGCAGGTATATTAAATACGACATGTAAAGCTTTCACTTACATTTTAGCCAAAACAAAAAATTATGAAAAGAAAGAATGCCCCTTAGAACCCTGTCTAACTCTTTGTGAACCGTCCTTTGAATGCGGCTTTGGTAAGGGTATGCAAAACTAAAAACACTATAATGTCAGCGGGAGGGAGAGGCTGACTGCCGTGCACGACTGTGGCAGAGGCTAAACGCTAGTGTAAACACACACACACAGATAAACACACAAGCATACAAGCATACAAGCACACACGCATGCACTCACACCACCTACGCACAGCAAATAGAGTAAAACCATAATTGTTGTGCTTGTACCAACTCGACTTGCCTCATTTTGTTGGACTGGGGTTCGTTTTGTATTGCACTCAGCTGCCGTTGAGGGGGTTATAAAATATGAATAATGTCAGTCGAGTGGGGGTTGGGCTTGGGTGTGCTCGTAATTTGATGTGCGTATTTGCTAAGCCCATTTAATGTGGCTGCGCCCACTACCCTCAGCCTCCTTTCCCTGTCTCACAACTTGCACTAATTTCGTTTAATTCCCTGCCAGTGGGTGGCATTTGGTTTGCTTTCCGGCATTTGTTGAGTTCATTCTGGTTGCTCATCAGCAGATTTTGTGGTAGTTTCGTAGTTAGTTCTTTGAGCATGTCGGGGGGTATTATTTTTAATGAAATGATGCGCGGACTCGTAACTGCAAATTGGCCTCAGTGCCAGCGACAGTTGTCTATAAAGTGGAAATGTGACTCCAACACTTTTCCACTCAAATATTAGACAAAGTTATTTGCATTTCAGTTAGCCTGTTGGCAGTTAAATGTTTCGTCAGGCCACGTGGGCGTAATTAAACACTAAAACGATGAATTTTAAGTATGAGTTGGCCTGTTTGTGGCTGATAAAAAGATTTGCCAAACGGGCGTAGCTCATCAAAATGAAATTGCACGTTTATAGCCCGAGTAGAGAGAATGTAAGGCTAAGTCTTTGCCATCAAATTGCATTGCCCATACTGTAATATCACGCTATAAACCACTACTATATGGTGTCACGCGTCAAGTGCGAGCTTATCTCAAAGCGTTTAAACAGAGTATTTTCATGGTTTTTATTCAAAATTTGTCGAATACCAACCAAAATTTAAGCCCTTAACTTTTTAAATAATAGGTTTTAATTATAAATAAAATATAATTGAAAACCAACTCGATTTCTTTTCACATGGAAAATTTGGTGTGAACAAGTTTCGATTAACTATTGCCGCTTAATCTACCTATTATAATTTCAACTATAATTGAATTAATTATTATTCTTGTTGTGCATAAAAAGCCTATGAATAAATATTAATTAAAGTAAAATCAATGGCATCGACCTACAATAAAATAAAAAGTTGCATACAAACTGGCAAATTGTTCAACCTTAATTACTTAATGACTTAAAAATGAGCTTATTGAAGGTCCTGTCAGTTTAATTTGTATGAGTTCCGTTCTGCTTGAATGACCACATCCCATCTGCAGCCCATCCACATTCCCAGCTCCCGAACAGTGTCTCTTGCAAGTAAACGCACAGCAGCTGGCACAAGTGCATGTTCTGAACAGAATTTAATTTTTAATTTACATGCTCTTCGGCATTCGTGTATATGGATCGAGTAAGAATAGCGCAATTAAGTTTATACGACATGTGAATACCCTGGCAGTTAATATAACATAAAGTTAAGCGATGTGAAAAAAATTTCCTTAAGCAATTCATTTGTTTGCATTAAATTTGCACAAATACTTTCATTTGTTTATATTATTTTTGAATCCGTTTTATGTATATTTATTTTTGTAATCTGAAAAATATATATATTTTTTAAGAATTATATTTTATCCTTATTTTGTATGAAAAAAATATATTGAAAAGTAGGTCTTATTATGAATTTATTATTTGTTACTTATTTATATCTTAATTATATCGTAATAAATTATTTCTTTATGACTTATTTTTATAATTTTTTCCTATTATATGAAATGCTTTTTACTGAACAGATTTTATATCGTGGAACCTTTTGCATTCAGGTTTCCATTGCATACAAATAAATATGTACGTTAACAACAAAAGGATTTAAATATGCGAGCCGGAATACTGTAGTCTGCAATACATATACATGAATATAAATATATATACATACATAAATATATACGCATACGTATATGTGTATTGTAATGAAATCCCTTTAAATGTTTATGAAAAATTCATGACGCGTGCAAATGGCGCGAAAACAAGTTATCTGCATGTATGCGTGGCCTCTTGTGTATATGTGTGTGTGTATGTGGGCAACTTTGGCCAGCCACTGGCAGCTTATGCAACTGGCCGACGTTGCCACCCAGTTGGCTGGGTGCAAATGACGGCGCCAAGCTTGCCAGACACGCAGCATTGCATGCAAAATGTGTTATGAAAAGAATGCAGCCAATGTTTTGTGTTGCTGTTGCTGTTGTTGTTGTGTGTACACGTGCAACGGCGGGCTGTGCTGCATAAATGAGCAGGGAGCATGGAGCTTGCCACGCTTTACACGTGATCACAAAAATGAATTCATTTGTTTGTTTGTTAACTCATTTTCCTTCAATTATGCCACAAACAAAAAGTATTCAAATTTGCAAATAAAAACGTTTTGGCAGCCCTTGCCAAAATGGCGTAAAGTCAAAAACGTGTTGCACACTTATCTGAGCGAGCGTGCTAAAGCGGAATCTGAGTGCGGCGTAAGCGAGGGGAAAGTGAGAAAGCGATAGAGAGAGTGACAGAGAGAGGGGGAGCGGTTATAAAACTTTTGACCGTTTCAATACTAATGAGCCTGTCAAGTGTTCTGCATAAAAAAGCTTCAAAAGTGCCTTTTTGGGGAGCGCGAGAGCGTTTTTTATGTTAATGGACAAGGCGCACGCAAGCACAACACATGCACGCACACACACACACGCACACACATGCATGACACGCACACCAGTAAATGAAACTAGGCGGCGTTTGTAGTGCAAGTCAATTTTTCGATAATTTGAAAAGTTTATTTAATACAAAACGTGATTCAATTACAAAGCTGACCAAAAAATACACACGCACCGTGGAAGAGTGGAGCGTGGCGGGGGTGTGCGAGTGCACGCGTGTTTGTGTGTATGTGTGTGACAGAGGCCAGCCAGCTAGCTGCCCTTTTGCCAGGGCTATGTAACATAATGACTGTTGTCCTCCTGCTTTGTTGTTGTTCATGTTGTTGTTGTTGTTCACTATCAAAAACCCAGAAACTAGTTTTTTGCTTGTAAAGCGCAGCGTGTGCGCCAATTTCGTAGTTATTGTTGTTGTCGTCGTTGTTGTTGCTTTTGTTTGTTAGTGTTGTTCGTGCCGCTCAATGCCGCTTTGTTAATGTAACGGAAATGTAACAGCAGCAGCAGCAGAGACAGAAGTGTGTGTGTGTGTGTGTGTGTGTGTGTGTGTGGGGCAGCAGCAATCAACGGATGTGGTGCACACTGTGATTGTGGTCATCGCCATCTTTTATTGACAGCTGACTTTTTTTCCGGCTAACCAACCACAACACCAGGCCAAAATAGAATAAACTTTATAAAACTTGTTACACGCTTTGTTAGTGGGCCTTTTTGTTATTGCATTATTGAAAATTAATATTTAAATTAAATTATTTTAAGAGAGAATAATTCAATCAAGTGGGTCTGCAAAAAAAAATAAAAGAAATAGTTTTCATTTTCAAATAAGAACAAGGCCCTAAAATGCGGCTTTTTTCTGCAAAGTGTGCTATATTTTACTTTTCTCTATTTTTATTTTTGCATGTTTGATTAAATATTTGTAGCTTTATCTAAGCCAAACTCAAAAGTAAATTAAGAAGAATACAAAAAAAAATGTTTATTCTACAATTGAAAACGGTAAGAAACACTTGAATCGGTTGCCAGAAAATGTATTCCTTTTTTTTTGTCAAATCTTTTAGTTTTCTTAAACATTTTCAGACCACATATACACGGACAGGAACTAACTTAATGTTATGGCAGATATATTTAAATTTTTATTTATTTATGGCACATAACTCCACATGGTTGCGTTTTTTATTTAATGAGTTAGAAATAATTGAATAGATATTTAATTTAAAACAATATATAAAACTGGGTATAAATTTATGCTAATAAATATCTTCGATTTACTAGATTTGCAAAGAAAGCTATTAAAAAAAACACTCGCTTGGGGAGTCAAATCCCTTGTATGTGTGTCTTAACAGTTAATTCAGGTGTTGACTAACTTGAGATTCGTGTGGCAGCCTGTTGGCTGCTGAGTTTTGTCAACTTGCCGCATAACCAATGAATTTTTATGCAAATTGCAATCGCCTTGCAGCTGACAACGTGCCACTTTCAACTTTTTGCGGCATCTTTCACCAGGAGAAAAGGCGAGGACCAGCCCCAAAGGCGTTGCCCATAAATCTTTGAGCAGCATTCGCAGCTAGCTCCACTTGCTTGAGTGTGCGAGAGGCAGGGGCCCAGAGTTGAGAGTTGTTTACCTTGTTAGCTTTTTGAGTGCTTCGGGGAGCACTTATTCAGGGGGTGGGTTGGTTTGTTGAAAAATACTTGGCAATCAGTCGGCATTTGCATAATTTGACAATTGTTTTCAAATTGCAATAACAATTTTAGCTTAATTGTTTTGCACACTCCAACAAATATTCGCACTGCTTTAATTTCCATTCATTTTATTAGTGCGCCAAAGTTGCTCCTTTTGTTTTTTATTTCTGTTTTGTCATTTTTTTTCTTTTCGGGGTTGTGCCACACACAGAAAAGTTTTTCAATTCAATTGTAATATAAATATTTTACAAATAATTGCTGTCATTTCCACAAATAAAAAAGCGAAAAAATAAAAATCCGGTAGAAAGTTTCTATTTTATATGGCTTTTTTTTTAATGGCCACAATTTGCTGCGTTTAGTGGGCGTTTAAGGGGGAGTGGGGAGGCGCTAGATGAACCGCAGCTGCTGCTCAATTAAAATGCATGACTATTGTCAAGGCAAATTACTAAGGGTGGCAGCGACCCAATTGTTAAGGGCGGCGGAGGGGGCAGGCCACTAAAGTGACAACGTCAGAACAATTGAAACTCTGTTTGGGGTTGCTGCTGCACTGTGGATTGGGGCAGGGTATGGGTTGTGGGGTGTGGGGGGATGTGCTGCTGTGATTGAGATTGAGCCCTATATGTAAGTTTATACAAAACTTCGGGGCTTTAAGTTATCCACTCAGCAAAAGAACTTTGCATAAGCAACAGCTGCGCATCCAAATTCATAGCCAGGCAGTTGCAACTGTCAGAAAGTTTTTTGGGGTAAGCCACACAACGAGAGCTGAGGGTTGGGCTTTACTAAAATAATATGGCATATATATAGCATATACATATGGGGCACATATATATGGAAAGCAGTTGGCAAATCAAAGCCAAATCAGGGGCTCACTCTTAGGGAAATCATATAATCTTACATAGAAACATATCAGGGACTCTCTTTGGAGCAATATTATGCATATATTAGTGTAACGGTTGTTAATATAATTCTACATTAAGACTCAAGAATTTGAAATTTTCATTAAATTAACTTATCAAAACTCCGTTTTATTCAATAAAACAATTTGTAGAGCTCAATAGTATAAAAGATAGGGCTTAAGCACATTAAAGACATATATAATAGGGATTTTCTATTAGAACTCTTGAGCTGAATTCCTGTTGTACATGGTATTTGCATCAGCAGCAGTGCTGCCCTAGCAGATTTGTTCTAGCTATATTTGGCCAATTTTAGCTACCTTCAGCTATTTTTTGGCATCTCAAAAAAAGCAGCACTGTTTAAAGGTATCTCATGCTCTCCCACAACTGCACACTTAAGAGCAGCTTGGCAGCTCCTATCGTGTGCGCCCAAAGTTATGCTACAGCAAGCAGCAGCAAGCAAGAACAACAAACTTCAATGACTTGGCAAAATAATTTGCAATTAAAATGTTAGCACAAATGCAGTTTGCATATGAACAAAAATCAAAGTCATGCGACGTTTTTGGCCATTGCCATAAGCCGTCAATTTGCATAACCACATGGCAGAGTTAACTGGCGCCGTAGAGCGGAATGGCAGGCGGCAAGTAGGGCGAGGGGCTGCCGGAGACGACTGCAAGTAATTAAAATGCCTCAAAATTATGCATTAATTGCACAAAACTTGGCAACATCCGATGGCTAAACAATGGCCCAAAACAGCTGCCAACGCGATGCACCTGAGCAAGGCCAACGGCAATTGCAGCAGCAGCAACAACAACAACAACAGTCGACTGCCAGGAAGACAGCGTCGAGTGCTTGGCCGGGCTTGGCTAACCAAGCCAACGAGCAACTTCCTGTTTTACAGTTTTAAGCTGCCGGTACACACACAAACACACACACACACGCACACTCATGTGCTCGCATATGCATGCTTATGCATATGCATGTCAGAGATGAACCTCATAAAGTATCGTGAGGGCTGCAAAAGGAAAGTTATACATAATCTAGACATATATGTTGCAATATTTCTATTACACTTGCTCATAAATGCATCACATACACACAAAAAAAAATTACTTAGATAAATTTTAGAAATATGTAACAATAAATAAATTTGCGAAAATGAAAATCGCATAGAAGAGCAACTTTTTGGTGTGAGTAAGAGTGAGTACATTTTGTTTAAACTTTAAACTAAATATAACATATTATTTTCTTAATATTTAAAGGCTTTTATCTTATTTAAGCTTTTATATATATATTAAACAGTTAGTACTACCTCTCAATTCCCAATAGGTCGATTGTTTTGCGCACTGAACACGAAGTTTTCTATAGATTAGGTAGTGACTGACAAGTCCCAAAAAGTCGCACGTGTGGCGTTGTCGACCCACTAAACACGAAGTTTACGGATCGAGCCCCCGTGAAGGTAAACCATAAATTTTTTAAATTTTAATTATAAAATATGTGTATAATTTAAATAAATTAAGACTGTATTTTCGCGTAAACCCTTGTTGGGAATTTAATAAAATCACGCACACATCTCTAGTAAGTATACGCACACACACACACTACTCGCACACACACACACACGTAGATTGCATAAATTTTGCGCAATGCGCTCCGTGCTGCCAACTCGGAACTGTAAAGCATTTTGGTAAATGTTACGAAAATTGTTGCCAGGAGCCAGCAAAATGGGCAAACGATGCCACAAAATAAGGTTTTTGGGTTAAACGGCAAGTTTTTGTTGACATTCAAATTTGCATAGTCAAATTTTGGGCCAGCGCGAACGCCTGCTGTCATATTTGATGTGTTCAAACCAAATGCGGAAGTGCTTGCCGGTTAACACACACACACAGACCCACACGTGTGTGAATGCCTGTGTGTGTGTGTTAACTGCTTTTAAATTTGTTTTAATTACGGCGCAATTGCATTTTGTTGCAGCTCGGAACGTTCGCGCTCGCGCGACTTATAAAATATTCAGCATATTTTTAAGTGCTCGGGCGCGAAAAAGGCGCTGATCCTAAAAGTATGCAACGGATATTGTTGCACGCCAGCGAATGGCAAAAGAATAATAAAAATAAAAAAATATACACTAAAAAAGAACAACACAAAATGGCACAAAGTCGCTTTTGGTCACTTTGCACAAATATCCAAAGAAAATTGCAAAATGCCTTTGTACATTTTTAGCAGCACCCCCCCTCCCCACCCTGCCCTGCTCCCAGCACAGCCCGCAGATTTCACCCGCCAAGCCGCAACATAAACAGCTGTTTCCGCTAAGTGTACCTGCCGGAAATGACAATGGCCTGTGTGTAGTTGCTTCCTTTCGCAGCTCCTTGATGGCAATGGCATGCAGACAGCGGACAACTGGACAACAGTGTACACTGGACAACTTGAGCAGCAGTTTGGTGGCATCGTCAAGGCAACGACAACAACGACAACAACAACAATGCTGTCGAGTAGAAGGACATTGGCATTTCTTTTTTGCTGGCGCTGTGCAAAGTGGTGTCAAATGTCAAAGGCAGGCGCCAGAATTGCCAAGCAGCTTTTCGCACAATTTTTAACTTAAAAATCAACTTTCTGGTTACAAATTTATAAAATGCTTTAGTAATGTAGATATATGGATCGATTGTAAGACTATGACAAATTCGATCTATAATTGCCGTTTACCACAAGTGAAGATTTAATTTTTTAAAGGCTCGCATTCGATTCATTAAATTATTATATCATTAATCATTAAATATTAAATATTTTAGACCCTATCTTAAAGTTGTCTGGTAGTTGAACTAGCAACAGTGAGGTTGCCGGTTCAAATTCTGCAGTAACGGCTGTTCTTATGAGTTTTTTATGTGTCTATTCAAATTGTTATTATTCACAAACGTATTCCAAAAAACTAAATTAAAATTGTTCTTTTGATTTGATTGTTTTGTTAGCTTCATAGGCGGGCAATTTTTTAGCTAAATATATTGGCAAATAAAGCGACTTTGTATCGTGCGAACTCTACAAAAAAAATGTTCGATAGCACAGGAGATTCCACAACGGGTAATTTCTTCTAGTTAAAAAAAAATAAAAGAATATATATGTATATAAGGCAGAAATAGGTATATGATTAAGTATTTGCGCCAAACGCATAATACTTGCCCGTGCCTGGCAGCACCCGTTTATTTTACAATATTCCAAATCGCGAGCTGGTATTGGATACCACATTAACCCATACGCAGCGGCCTATCATGACGAAGCTCAACCGAGCTAAAGTGCTTATCAATAGTTTGATTATGAGTTCTACTTGAGACTGAGACTCAGAAAATTGCGGATCGCATTGCGTGCAGTGTTTAATGTGAGTCGAACGAAACGTTTATTTTTATAATTCACACCTCAACAAAACAACAGCGGCAACAAGTTGCCCCAGTTCCGTGCCACGCGGTGTCCGCCCTAAGACCTTGCCGCCTAAAAGCCGGGCCGGATCTAATTATAACAACGACATAGAGCACAAATGTTTCGATATGTAAATAAACACGGAACAATATCGAAATCGTGTTGCCACAACAAACGATATTCAACAAAAAATAAATAACAAAATGATACTTAACGAAATGTACGCCTTTAAAGATTTCGAAACTTAACGAAAACTCGGGCAACAACAACTTTCGTTCTCATTTTCGAAAATAGCATTTGAATATTGAAGGAATTAGTTTGAAGACCGTGTCAGTCGTTGCCCAAACGCGACGCGATGCGACGCGCGCCACACTAAATGCCGTCCGAGCGAACCGAACGATCCAAACTATATAAAAATAAATCGCATCTAAGAACAACAACAAAACAACCGACAAAAAAAAACACAAAACCCAAAAAAATTAAGCAGCAATCGGTGCCAAAAATTTCAAAATTAGAGTGGAATATCGTAAAGTGTGGTTGTGTACAGCTTGTTGTCGTGTAAATAACAGAGACAAATCTTTATGCAAATATAGAAAAGATATAGGTAGAAAATAAAATAGACCATAAACCAAAACAAACATGTCCACAATCAGCGCTAGGCGCAAGAGTAGCGGCCAGTTGGAGGTTATGCAAAAAGCTGGCTGGAAGATCGATGAGAATGAGAAAGGTAAAGCGAAAGCATAAAATGTCAACAAACAATTCTCTCTCTCTCTCTCTCTCTCTCTCGCACAGCCTGCTATATAGACATAGAGGAGGATGATGACGAGGCAAATGAAAAACGGGATGAATCGAAGCGCGTTTACTCCAGATGGTCCGAACTGCCCAATCTGGTGCTGGAGGATATCTTTGCCTATCTCACGCCCAAGGAACGCTACTATGCCAGTCTGGTAAGTAGGCTCCATTTCAGTCGTATAGCCAACTCAAGGTACGCTCTCCAGGTTTGCCGGCAATGGTATAGCGCCTTCTATTTGCCCACCGTTTGGAACAATTTTGTGGTCGATGATCGCACTTTGACGCGCCCCAAGTACAATTATTACTCCGGATGGCAATACTGTTTGGATCATATGCGTACACAGAACTGCCTGGCGCGCATCGGTAGACACCTGAGAGGCATCGAGTTTCGACCCTGGCATAGCTTCAATAACATCTATCAGTTTATGACGATGTTGTCTTGGAGCATGGATAAGGTAAACAAAGCAGAAATATGTAAATCAATAAGGAAATTTTAATCCCTGATCTTTGATACTTGATGAATCATAGATAAACAGATGAGAAAAGTACATATGCGGTAGCTAATGCCTACTTTGATAGCTTTAGTAAGCCCCATGTATCGAGCATTATTTATTCTCAGATAAAAAATCAAGTATTTTATACTTAAATTAAGAACAAACGATCTTAAACTTCATCCGGTTTGTACTTGTATTAAGTGGGAGAAACGTATCCTAAGTTAATTTCTGTTAATTCCCAAAATACTTAACTAGAAACCTTTTTTGGAATATTTTTATTCGGCATTATGTTAAGTGCGTTTTGGACATACTTATGCGTTTTCCGACTTTATATAATCCTTTACATACTTATATAAAGAGAGAAGTGGACTTAAATCAAGTTACTAAAAGTTATCAATAACTGAAATTCTCGTAAGAACACGCCTCATGTAATCTTTTTATATGTACAGGGTCAGGAACAGAATCCACAACCCGAATTGGTGGGCATGGGTCGTCGCATACGCTCCTTGGTCTATCATTTTCCCTGCAATATGTCGCAACCCAATGATCCCGAAGGCATCAAGCTCTTTGGCACCGGCGGGCAGCTGTTGAAAGGTCTGAAGGAACTGCTGCTGCGTCTCACCGATCTGCACACGCTGAAGCTGGTTGATTTTGTGCTGGAACGCTTCGAGGCGAATCATTTGCTGGACGAAGTCGTTTGCAGTTGCTGCACAAAAATGCGCATCCTAAATCTGGTGAATGTGACCACAATGCATTGTCCCATTATGCATGTGGGTCTGTTTCTCAATTTGCGGGTGAGCTTTTGTTCATGGAAATCGTAAACACAGCTAACCACAAGCGGTCAACAGGTGCTCACAATTTCGCCACAAAACATAGATGATGATGTGCTATCCCTATTGGCGGACACCAAGCTGCGTCATTTGCATTTGCTGCAAAACCGCTATACGCCCAACCATCTGAGCATCAGCGCCTGCGGCGTCAAGGCCTGGCGCAGTCTGAAGGCCACCAATCCGCGGCTGAAAGTTCATCTGCGCGTTGAGAATCTGGTGGATGGGGATGTGGTCCTACAGCCGGAGGCGCCAGTGCATAGCATCACCTATTGGGCACCACAGGCGCGCATACGCACCGATCTGCTGCTGCGCATGGTGGATCACTACAAGAACACATTGGCCGTCTATGGTCATGAGCTGTTACCGCGTTTCAGTAGCCCAAAACCATTTCACAATCGCATTGACAGTCTGTTGTTGCTGATGTGCCGTCAATGCATCTATCTGGACACGCTGGTATATATAACTCAATGCCCTAATCCTATATGTATATGCTAGCTAGTTACTACCCGGAATTGCCAGGTAAAAATTAAATTTTCCGCCTAATGCCTGTCCGTGTAACATTTTAATCTTCCTATTTTATCTTAAACTTCACGTCCGAAGTTATATTTCACAAAACGATTAAGAAACCAAACCATCTCCACCCATTTTCCACTCAGTATGTGTGGATTTTGCTCAACCCGAAACCCTAAAACCCGACTCAAATGATCTTTCAAAAATATACTTTAAAATGTATTTGAATCTAAAACTTAACCGACAAACTATTTGAAACACCTCACAAAAGAAATCGATTACAGGTATATCCAATACAGGATTAAAAATGTGGCAGTTGCAGTTTTTACATAAATTTTAAAGAAATTTTGAAAATCGAAAAATCTAGTCCTTATTAGAAAATAGGCTAAAGCTGATTTAAAACTTAATCAAAAATACTTTGGCTGTGCATAGCCGGGTAATAACTACAAGTAATTGTTAATAAAATCAACTGTTACTCTTTAGGTCATACGCGAAAAAGTGTCCACTTCAACTTTGCTCCTGCTGGCACGCACCGCAAAGAATCTACAGCAGCTGCACGTGCGACGCTTTGCTGTCATCTTGAGATGCGACTGGCCCCGACATCCGGAGTGGAGCGATGAGTTTCATTTGTGGCTGAAGCGCAACTCGCGCTCCTACGAGGCGGTCGAACGTGAAATCTCACAGATATTGGGCTATGAATGGAATTTACTCAGCGATCGCGAATTCAAGCAGCTGACGCTGAATGTTAAGGTGGGCGCGTAAAAACACGCCCACTTTATATAAAAAAAAAAGAAAACAGAAAAAACCGCGACTTGTGATAAAAGGTGTAGAGCTTTATTAGTTGATGAAAAAAATAAACCAAATATTTATTGAAAAAATTATTTGGGTTTTTTCTTGTGGGGAAAAACATTCTTTAAATTAGTCGCTAATTTTTGGAGAAATTTTTTACTCACATTTTTATTTGCCAACCAGTTCAGATGGGTATAAAAGCGTGATTTTAACTATGAGAACTGCTCAGTTTGTATACATAACTGGACGGATTATGAAAGTCTTGGCAATTACTTTGGCGTTTTTGGGCCTTTTGATGGCTGCACTGGAGGCTGCGCCGGCGCCACATTTAAGCGTGGGTCTGCCCCTGCCCATAGCTGTGTCTACGCCGTATTATGGATATTCGTCGCCGTATTACTATCCTCATCATCATCATCATCATCATGATTATTATTCCTCGCCCTACAGCAGCTATCATCATTATTCGCCCTATGTTGATGCATACCCCGAAATTTATTGGTAAATCGCTTTACATAAGAAAACACTGTCAAACTAGTCAAAATAAAATTGAAAACTGTTTTAATTTATTTTAAGAAAAGACAAATTGCGTTTTATTTACGTTAACGTCGACCGGTGGCTGTTTATTTGTGTGAGTAATTGTTTAAAGAATTGGTTAGCAAACGTTCAAAACGTGCATATTGCAGTAAAATAAACAAAAGATATTCAGTTTTTATTCCATAAAACATAACACACAAATATAACAAATTTGTAGCAATTTAGCTCCAATATTTTCAGAGTTACGACTGTCAACAACTTGACAACCACATTTTAAACCATATTCGAATAAGACACAAATTTCCCCGATGGAGTTGCATGCACTCTAAAAGCTCGTCAAGCCACAAACCTCAGAAGGCTATTTGAAAATACGCTAATAAAACCTTATCTCAGCCAGAGCTAACTGGGATTTGAAACTTGGCTGAGCTTTAGACAGGCTAAGCTTTTGACAGTAATCGCATTTTTACAGTCTTTAGTACATCAGTTACCAGAAATACAGAAAAAGCTCACTTTAGCGAAAGCTCACGCCTATTTTTGACGCAACGACCTTGAGGAGGCGGCAACAACTAAAACAACCACAACAACAACAACAAGCGGCAAATTAATGCAGCCGCTTGCAGTGCATCCACGCAATACTCAATGTCAATGTCGCAAAAGCTTTTAGCGCGGCAGTTGCATACTTTCAGGCGGCATATTACGTATACACCACCAAGCCAATAACTAAATAAATATTTAAAAATAAATTAATTTTAAAATATATAGTAGATATATATATTTATCTATATACATTTGCAAGCAATACGCGATCTGAGCAATTGTTTTGTGTGCTCGCGAGTATTTTGTTAAACAAAAATAAAAAGAATCTTTTGGGCGACCAGAGCAAACTGTTGCTGTTTGTTTGCTGACGGGTGCCCAGTTTTATGGTTGACAGTGAAGGCGCCGCATGCCAAATTTTGATCATGACCGCGTAAAAAAGAAATACTGCTGTTTATCTCTACACATATATATACTATATATGTATATATGGGGTGCCAATAAAAAAAAATAAAAAACCAAACAAACAATCAAAATACGTCTGCTTTAATTAATTGAAAGAAAATATTGTGTAACTCGCCCGCCTCGACATGAATAAAACCATACTGCACTGGAGCTATTTAAATTTTAAAGATGTGCCCATGGACTTGTTTCTGTATGAGGACCTCGAAGAGGTCTATTTAAAAGAGAACTACATATCCGTAATACCCAAATGGCTGCTCAATATTACCACACTCAAGTTTATACACCTAGCTGGCAATAATCTCAGTGAGTTGCCAGTGGATATTTATATGCTGGAGAATCTCGAGTTTTTGGATGTGTCCAACAACGAGCTCACAGAGCTGCCCAAGACATTGGGTCTGCTGCTGCGCCTACAGCAGCTGAATGTGAGTGGCAATCAGCTGACCGAGCTACCTGTAGGTAAGAAGCGACCCACTCAGCGTCTACATTGCCATTGTACTGATTTCTATGTACTCTCCCTTCAGAGCTAAACACCTTGCGCAATTTGGAGCATCTGAATATTGCCAAAAATCAATTTCGCCGCCTGCCCCTGCAGCTCAGCGAATGCGTGCGCCTCAACGAGCTGAACGTGAGCGACAACGAGGCGCTGTTGCATCTGCCCGAGCGAATTGCCAATCTACCCATGCTGCAGTCGCTAGCCGCCGATCGTGAGTGTTCCCCCAACAACAAAAAAAGAAAGATATCGATCTCTTTAGAGTCTTCTCTCATTCTTGCAGGCTGCGCTCTTGTTTATCTGCCGGCTGCGCTCTCCAAGTTCATGAACCAGGTGCGCATCTTTCACAACACCTCCGTCAACTATATACCCATGATCTATGAGCGTTTCTATCAGAACTTCTTTGATAATAGACAAAAAGTGACGCCCATGTGAGTAGAGAAAATTGAGTAGGAAACGGACGGATCATAATCATATTCATAATAATCATAATCTTTGTTCTGCAGTTCCATCTCCAAGAAGGGTCTCTTCTGGGTGCGTGAACTGGAGTCCCAGAAGCGCCTGCTGCTGCCCGTGGGCACACGCAATGTCTTTCGCGTGCCCTCGCCCGAGAACCGGGTCACGCTCTACGACGATTGTTTGCACGCGCTGCAAACGATGAATCGCCACCTGCCTGTCTATGAGAATGCTGCACTGCATCGCCTCCTGCCCGAGCCCTATATGAGTGCACACATCAACAATGGACCCATTGCTCGCTGCACGACTACCAACTGCTCGAGATGCCTCTATACAACCTACTACTTTATGGTCGTCAAGCGGTAAGTCTATGGGGCAGCCATTCTTTTTGCGCTTTGCTAAAAGAAACCGGTTTGTTTTTTTGGAGATATCGCGACTACGACCCAATAGAATGGCAAGAACTACAGTAAAAGCTGCTTATGTTGAATTTAATATCGAGTTCTGTGCCTTGTGTGTGCTTAGGAGTCTTTCGTCTACTAGAATTTTGTATAGTTTCATAAAATGTTCATAACATAGAAACCCAAAATTATTTTATATTCCCTTATGCATATTCTTCTATCTGCCCTAATAATCATACTATTTCCATATGTTATCGAGATGTTAATAAAACATAAAAATATATATATATATCAATTCAACCAAATTCCATCTTCATATAATGAACAACTCGCAGAATATCTCGATATTTTATTTCCTTCTGAGCTTCCTTTTTTAACTTATGTCTTAACCTTCGAATATTTTATTCATTCTTTTAAAGTCCATTCAGAGATCTGAGTGTTATTTCCATTACAACCTCAATTTTCTTACATCATATTATTCTTTTCTTCTTCTTTTTCGTCTGAAAGATTTTTATTAATATATATTCCCTATTCCGTTTCACCCTTGCATTATTAAATTCTCCTTCTTCAAATGAGATTTCTTTTTATTAGATAGAGTCCAATCAGACGCATAATCCCAATATGCCATACGTTCCATAATGTGTCTGAATTGCACATCTATATTCATATTATAATTTAATAATGAAAATTCTAATGAGAATATGCATGTGCATAATACGATCCAAGTTTTATTTCTATTCCCTTAAGATAATTTTTATATATTATAATTGGATAATGGTAATTTAAAGTATTTGAATGAAAATACTTGAAGATCCACATAATACGATCCAAATATTATTTGCATTGTTATAAGATAGTTTTTATAGCAATATTAGATGATTGTAAGCCCAATATTATTTCAATTCCAAAACTATTATATTAAGAAAACCTGTGGATATTTTTTTGGTCATGACTTTAACATGTTGTAAGTCGAACAGTATGACAAATGTATTATCACTTACCCGCCGATCCCTTTGCTAGATCGTCTTTAAACAGATTTCTTCTTTATATTTGCAGACGCGGCAGTGCCTCCAAGCAGCTTTTCACTTGTAACTTCTGTACACATAACTGCGCATTACAATGGCTTTCGAGCAATGCGAAAAAATACTATCAGCTAGACTGGAAAGTTTCCGATGATGACGACGGTGATGATGAAGATGTTGTTGGTGGTCATGATGATAATAATGGTGATAATGATTAGGACGTAGAGTTAACTTGTGCCGCGATCTTTGTAAATGTTTGTACAAAAAATTAACACTGTTTAATTAGACGTTAGTTTTATAATTGTTATTTAAATGCTTAAGCTTGTTAAAGCGGTCATTAAAGTGTCCCAATAACCAACGGCAACCGGCGCCCTCATATGTGGTAGGGTATACACGAATATTATTATTAAATCCAAAAGCATAGCTTAGACAAAGCTCTGCGTCAGGCCACGTTCATGTACGTGCACATAATCATCCAGCAGACAGTGGGCAGCTGTGGGATATGCTTGGCGGCAATCAACGCCATGTTTACCCATTCTATAGGCATCCAGATAGGGCGTAGCTAGAGATCTATGGGGTCTAGGCAGGGTATATAGCAATTAGATACCAGACGTAGTGTAACCTTCATATTCAAATACTCACTGGAGCAGCCTGTGCAGCAGCTGCGCGTAGAGTCCATTGTGCTCATGCACCTGACCATTCTCGCATATCGCACGCTTCAGACAGGCTTTGCCATTTTGACCACGTTGATTCATGTACTCCACCGCAAATTCATACAGCAACTGCTGTGGCTCATCCACTGGCTGCTGCTGCTCAACATTAGCTTGTGCCTGCTCTTGTTGCTCTTTGGTTAGTCGCAGTGGTCCTTTAAGGTCACGTCCATTCCACAGGTCCCACCAATATATGGGCTTAGTTGGCTCCGAGAATTGATAATGGTAATTCATTAACCAGACCAGCTGGCGCCAGGCATTCTTCTCCTGGAAGTCCACAGGAAATGCGGTGCCAGTTACCATCTGTAAGGTTTTCAGGTCGAGGTCAAATTGTGTGTGTTTTTTTTTTAATGCGGCCTCACCTTAATAACGCCACCATCCTGATAGATCAAAAAACGCTTCTGTCTGCGATGTTGACGCCAAGCAGTCAGATTTGCGCCCATTGCATGCACAGCTTCCAGCGCCAGGAGCAGCAATGTGAACAGCGCACTGTAAGAGAAGTAAAATATATATATTAGTTACATATTATTACAGTGGTCCCTCGTAAAAACCAACGTTATTTTATTTGCTACAAGTTCTAAAGCGGACAAATAAAGATTGCATTATTTTATAAATAAGGCTGACTATACTTATTTCTAAAAGTTATATCCTGGCAATTAATGTTTTTTCTTTAATAATCCTATAACTTTATTCAACGCACATTGACTTCATTTTACCCGCTTCTTGTCTTCGTCGCTCGAGCGTTAAATCGTTTATGTTTTATCTGTAGCTCGGAACGCTTTCGATTGCATCGTCTTGAAGACCCGTTCTAATGACAATCCCGAGTGTGAGGTGCGAGATAAGTTCACGTGCTTTCCTACTTTTACATATGCCGCCTCAATTAACAAGTCTGCTTGGGCTGTTTGGACTTTGTTTGGGTACATGGAAATGTATTGAATGTTTTCGATAAGCCAAATAGGCGCAACTGCGCGTCACTAATTAAATCAATGATGTATAATGCCCTTCAATCAATTCCAAACGACTTTTGATACCCAGAACTTTTTAAAAAAAAGGGTAAAGAGGATTTTATATGAGCTTTTAAATGGAATAGATTATAATTGCAAGGCTTATTATTTTAATTATTAAAGCTCTGCAATCAATAACACGTTGAGATATTGAAATCGCCCTGAAACAATATAGATTATTTTGATTAATAGTTGTATTCCATAAAAGATCAGATACTATGACTTCATTTAGTTGAACATTAATAGTTTTAATTATTAAAAACAAAAAACTCACCTGCATTTTGAGACGCCTTCAAGCTGTCAATACACAGAGAAATATCTATCGTTTTATTCCAAAACATTCCCCACGTTCAGCCGGCCTCATGCAACTTATGACGTGTAGCCAAAGTGGGGTAAATGGCCGGGGAGGGGCAGACTGCAAATGGAACTCCTTGACTACCATCCTTGACAGTTGGTGCAACCAGTTGCTGCTGGCGCTGCTGCTGCCATGGCAAGCGTCGGCATTGCCATAGAGCTGTTTGTTCCATTTATCGAACAGCAAAGAAAATGTCGAAACAGTTCCGCAGCTCAAAATCGACTGCAACAAATTTTTAGTTTTGCAACATAATTCGACTAGCAAAATTCGGCAAAAACAAATTCTAAATTTAAAGGTGTTTAAATTTAAGATAAACATAAATTTACCGTTAAAATGCTGCGATTGCCGGGAATGCCACTGCTGCCAGGTGCGCAGTTCTATGACGTGAGTAGTCAAAAACAGGTTTAGCAATGTTTGTTCCCCGCTGAGTTCCCGCATCTGCCTCTTTCCATAGTACAGCAAACGGCGTCATCCGCGGCGTCAAACATTAATGCACTATCAGGGCGTACACATGCTCTCGGATCGCCGTGAGCCGGAGCTGGTCGAGCCGAACGGACCGCTGGTGGATCCCAAATGTCCGCCAGCGCCTGCCGAGCCGAACGCACCGTGGGCGCCCAAGATGACTACCAAGCTGCCACCTTGGCTGGCCTACGACAAGCAGGTGCTCTGCTTTAATGCGTACTTTAAGGAGCCGCTGACCGAGGTATATCATGCGCCCTATCAGGTGCGTAAGGTGAAAATCTACTTCTATCTGGAGGATGGCACCATGCAAATCACGGAACCCAAAGTGGAGAATTCGGGCATACCGCAAGGCTGTCTTGTGCATCGACAGCGCATACCCAAAGCGCCACCCAACGAACGCGAGTTTCTATCCATTTTCGATCTCAACGTGGACACCGATGTGCAGATCTTTGATCGGGACTATCACATCAGTGGCTGCGACATTTTCACCAGGCAGTTTCTCAGTCGCGCCGGCATAGCGGTTCCCGTGGCGCAAATGGAGCCCAAGTAAATTTCCAATTTTTTTAACCCTTGTAGAAGGGGTTTCCCTATTGTTATGCTTAAGAGCCTATCGAGTATATTTACTTGAGTCGAGCAGATTTCCTGTCCTGTTCGTCTGTTTCTTTGCATAAGTCCGCTTTTTTGCTGTAGTCAGTACATATGTCAAATTCGACCGTATCGGAGCTGCTATGGGAATGATCGCTCGACAATGCAGTTCTTGTTAATAATACTTTTTTTTATCAAGTTTTCTATATAGGGTGCATATAAAACCCAAATCTTACCTACATTATAACACTATATCACATAGATCTGTAGGCGAAATATTCTTTTTTTCAGTATATCCATCAAACTCAGCAATTACGAGCCTTACAATTTTCCCCGCGCAACTGCAAAGCTGTTATCTTATGTCTACAAGGGTATTCAATCCTCGGCGTGCCGAAGCTGTTTTTTCCATTTTTAATGTTGAAAATAGCTCAACTAAGCTGTCTGGTTCTGCATTTTCAGTGATCCCACTACAGAAATGCGCAAACGTTCCGCCGTGAAGCCAAGGCCTCGACCGGAGACGAGCGCCTTGCCCAAACGGCATGCATTTGCACAGTTTCTGGAGTTTGATCGGCGCGTGCTCAAATTTCAGGGCTACTGGAACGATCGTTCGGATTTTGGTGATGTACGTCGGCTGGACATATGTTATTATCTGGCCGATGATACCATAGACATTAAGGAGAAGTTTCCACGCAATTCAGGCCGCGAGGGATCCAGCACATTTCTCAAGCGCGCCAAGCTGCCTAAGGACTTCACGGGTCTGGCGCTGCCGGGTCAGCAAACCTCCGTCACCTTGTTGAATGTGCTGGGCACCAATATGCGTGATGTACGCTACGTGACAGATCCCTTGAATACTGGCCAGACGCAGATTGCATACTATACGGATGAGGATTTGAAAATTGGCACCGTATTGAAGGTCTTTGGACGCCATGTGATGCTCACCAGCTGTGATCAGTTCACGCAGCACTATTACAGAGAAAAGGTGTGTGTGAAGATTAGGGAACTCAATTTTATTTATTGGTTTTACACGCTCACCATTTATTTTCTGTCACCAGTATGGGATTCAAGACTTTACACCACAACCCGTGCCGGATCGCAGCGATGAGCGTGCCTCTAATCCGTCTCAGGCACGTCGTTTGCCGCCCTACAATGGCTGGGGCAGCTATGAGGACTCCGAGGGCAATTGCATTACAGTGGAGCCCAAGGCACCGCAGGCGGACTTCAAGAAGCTTATGAAATATGATGGCTGCATTCTGCGCTTTGGTGCCAAGTTGATGTCCAGCATACGGGAGAACTGCGAGCGCAGCTTTGTGATAAGTTATTATCTAGCGGATGATACCATCCAAATCTATGAGATACCACGACGCAATTCGGGCTTTATGGGCGGCGAGTTCCTGAAGCGTGCGCGTGTGCCGCTGCCTGGCCAAGAGAAGTTCAGTTCAGCCAGACCGGAATACTATCGCGCCAACGACTTCTACATAGGTGCTAGATTGAGCTTCAAGGATCACAACTTTCACATCATTTCGGCCGATGAGTTTACGCTGCTCTACATGGAACAGCATGCCAATGAGGTGGGTTGCTTATGTTCTTCCGCTATGCCTTCAGCTGTACAGCCAGTCTTTCTCTTTGCAGTTTCCTGTGGCGGACATACGCTCAATTATGCAGAAGATTCGAGAGGCAGTTCGTCCGCAGTACAAACAATTCGTACTGCGCTGCCAGCCGAATGCAGATCTGCGCGATGGCACCACCATTAGCTTTGATACGTTGAAATCCACGCTGCTCGCTTTTCTCTCAAAGGAAGCACTGCTCAACCATGAGATTGTCACGGTTTGTCGGTTTTTCTCCGCGGAGCAAATGCCGCCACCCAGCTGCGATAGGAATCATGTGCGCGGCGCCGCACAGCTCGAGCTGAAACGCGCACTGTGGAACAATGTGGATGAAATTGTTGAGCATTTTAGTCACATCAATCCAACATGCAAGCCGTACATTTCAGAGGCACAAGTCAGATCCACGCTGCGCGGCTGTAGGCTGCCTTTTAGTCTGGAACTGGTGGAGGATATATTGCAAGTACTGCAGCACAATGAACAGGGCGAAATTGAAATGCGCGATGTGCTAAGTTTCTTCGATATGAGCGGCGATCAGGTGCCCGATATAGCACCAATTAACATTGCCTTCGAGTTGTGTCCAAAATTGCCCTTTCTGCACAAAGGTCGCCTGGTGGACTTTAATTGGTTTCTGCATTATCTGGGACTGGAGGATGAGCTGGTGCGCGACAATCATTGATATTCCAATTCAGTTTGAATTCGACGGTTTTTAGTGCAAGAAACTTCGACAAACCGCAAAATTATAATCATTTTATGTCTTTGTTAGGTTTGTTGTAGAATTTTCCACTAATTTCTTTCTTATAACAAATAAAAAGTAAAACAAAAATCTTCGGTGTCGAATATTAAATACCCTTGCAGACATGTAATAGTTGTGCGTTATATTTCTTATAAAAAGAACTCTACATTAGTTAGCATTAAAACAGTTAGACAGACAGACGGGCTGGCAAAGGTATATCAAGTTTATGGGATCGGATAAGTCTTTTCATGATACAAATTATTATTACTCGCTGCAAAGGTACAAAAAGTTACAAACATAAATTTTGTCCTATTTAACTAGGTATCTATATAGAACTAAATTCAGGCACAAAATCCCCTTAGATGCGTACAATTAAAACTTTGTGTGTTGTGTATATACAAAGAAAATATCGTGACAAATGCATTTTGAAAATCTTTTAGGAATGCGCGAAACTGTGTGCTTATAAACTAAGTTGTAAACGTTGTTGCTTATAAAAAACACAAACACAACACATATATACGACTGTGTTTGTTGTTTTACAGTTTAGACTCTGTGAGCCAATTGAACGATTGTGGCTTGCGATCTGATGAGGGGCTGATTGCCACATTTATAATGGTGGGCCTATCCGTTAGCTGATTGGCCTCCTTCACTGCCGCCTGCAACTGTTTGATCTCGGTGCAAAAATGGCCCTGCATGCCAAACATTTTCATCATCTCCTCGTAGCGCACCTGAACGCCCAATGCCGATGGCGGCGTGCTATAAGTAAAGAAGCAAAGAGCATGATAAGATTAGCTACTAGTTATATACCCAGATAAGATGCCAATCTTACATTTGCGTTAAATCGCCGTCGCTGCGTATAGCTTCGAAGGTGTCCTTATCAAAGCCGCCGTAGATGCCATTGTTGTTCACAATAACAATGGTAATGGGCAGCTTATAGCGCACCATTGTCTCGATTTCCATGCCCGAGAAGCCAAAGGCGCTGTCACCCTCCACGCAAAGCACACGCTTGCCAGGCGCAAAGTCACGGCAGTAAAGAGCAGCTGCCACGGCAAAGCCAGGACCGACGCCCATGGTACCAAAGGTGCCGGCATCGAGACGATGACGCGGCTGTTCATTGAGCAGCATGGAACGACCAATGTCCATCGTATTGGCGCCCTCACTAACAATAATAGTATCTCGTGGCAGTAATTCACGCAGATGATGGAAGACTGTATAATAGTTCAGCGGCGTAGCTGTATTCAATGACATCTGCTGCACTGTATCACGGTTTTGTTTGCATTTGACCACCAGCTGTTTCCACCAGTCTTGCTCGTAGCCAAAGCGAAAGTTTATGGCGTTCATTTGCTCAAACAGCTGCTCCGCAAAGGGGCGTATGTCCGACTGTATGGCCACCGATGCGACAACCGAATTATGTAGCTCCTCGGGGCAAATGTCCACCTGTATAAATTTCACATCCTTATCGTAACGTGGCGGGCGTCCAAAATGTAATATCCAGTTGAGGCGAGCTCCCAGCAGCAGCACGACATCTGCTTTTTGCAGGGCCAGGGTACGTGCCGAGGAAACGCACTGAGCAGCCGTATCAGAGACCACACCCTTGCCCATGGGCGTGGGCAGGAACGGCAGATTTGTGTTTTCAATAAAATGACGCAGTGTATTCTCCGCATGAGCATATGCTGCGCCCTTGCCAATAATCACAAGCGGACGCTTGGCCTGGCGCAGCAACTGAGCAGCCCGAATAACATCGTCATGAGGCGGATAGGCTAATGGAGCAATGGGATGAGGCACAGATTTGTAAATGCTCGACTCTATCGCCTTTGATTGCAGAATGTTGCCAGGGAAGTCCAGATAGGCCACACCGGGTCGTCCATAGGTGGTATAGCGTACAGCCTTCTCAACATGCAGCGGAATCAGTGCAGCAGTTGGGGGACGTGCTGCATATTTGCAGTATGGGCGCGACAGCTCCACCTGTGGACACTCCTGGAAGCCACCAATGCCCTCATGATCCTGATTCGTGGCACCACCAATCACAATCAGCGGCCAGCAGTTGACTTGAGCATTAGCCATGCCACCTGAAACCAGCAAGAGAATTTAATACAAAGCAAAACTGGAAGGGATCTCTCTTAAATTACCCGTCACGTGCAGCAAACCGGGTCCAGAAACAACCAGACAAACGCCAGGCTTCCCCGTCAGATAGCCAATAGCTTGAGCTGCATAGCAGGCGGCCTGCTCATTGCGCATACCAATGTACTTCAAGCCTGCGGCCTGAAAGGCCATCGATAGCTCAATAACTGGTATTCCAATAATGCCGAACACATATTCCACGCCCTGCAAATCAATACAAACATATTAGCAATGTTAATTAGTAAAACCTATAAAAGTATTTCCGACTATTTAAAACAGAGTACTGCTAGGGCTTAGTAGTGCCGAATATTAAACACCCTTTCAGAGCCACAACGGTGTTTTTGAAAAAAAAACTCTGTTTTCGTCCGACTGTTGCTATTGGAGATCCGATGTTTATAAGATTTGACTCATATGTGTGTTATAAGATAACTTGGAAAGCAAAAAAGTTTTTCATACAAGATCTTTTTTTTTAACAGATCGTTCCAATGGTAACTATTTGAAATCGTGGTCCGATGTCGATAAGATTTCTCGTATATAAGGAGCAAAGTGAAACTTATAAATGTATAAATTGGTCAAGATATCTTAGAAAACACAAAAGTTTTTCAAACAAGAAATGAACCTTCGACCGACCGATTTGACCGATTTATAGGAACAAACATGACTATAGCCACTCGGCCCATCAAATATATATATGTCGCAGATGGTTCTTGCGACGTGATACACGTTGTGTGAGAAAATATAATACTCTCTGCAAAGGGTTTAAAGTTCAAATGAAAAAATTATAATATTAAAATTTCCTTAAGACCTTATTCAAGTTGCTTATTGATTTAATCAGCTATTAAACTCGTGTGATTTACTGCCTTAATGCGATGGGGACATGTTTTAAACCTTTGGAATATTGGGGGGCTGTCGCTCGTATCAAGATCCGCTCGTATCTATATCGCCATATAGAGCCACCGGCTAGCAACAACAACAACACACACACTCACACGCAAAAACATACACAAAAGCAGGCAATAACATTGCTTGGCCACTTTTTGAGTGCTTTTTGAACTTTGCACAACAGAAAGTTGGAAAGATAAGCGGTGCGGCCCTGGTGCCGTTAAATCTACAGTTGAACGTACGTCGCATTCTTTTCCCCCCACGGCTAGTATGCAAAAAGTGCATATCATAAGAGACAATAGGAAAAGATGGTGGAGCAGACAATGGCCACCGATTAGCTTACCTGTTGCTTCAATGATTCCGCAATTATTTGCACAGCTTCGACTTCGGCCATTTTGACGTTGTGTATAGTACTAAATGTATAAAGTAATGCGCGCTGTCGCGTTTATACTGCGCTTATAAATAAATAAAGTTAACTTACTAAAGCAGAGTTGCCTTGCGCGTTTGCACACACATATGCACTAACAGAAGCGAGAATGTAGTGACAAGTTATTAACAGTTTGCTGAACTGTTATGAACAGCTGCTAGACAGCTACTAAAATAAATGTTATACTCAAAATGGATCTGTTCCGAAGCAACAGTGATGCGGTTTTGATTGTTGGCACGTTAATAATCGATAGGTTCGCGGCGATAATTTTATTTAAATGTAAGTAAATGATAATACAAATAAGTAATGGGTATGGCTATACAGATATTAAGGTAGATATAAAATAATATCTATTCATAATGTAAGCTAACATGATTGACAGTAAGAAATATTATACAAGATGTTGAACATACTACTCCTAATTATGAACGATGAGTTTACTTAAAATAAATGGTATAATTTGTGCACACTTTTAGTTTTAATTAATTTATATTTCAGTAGTTGCGGTTGCAACTACTCGAGAAGCCTCTCTATATTTGTAAACAATTTTGCGCAACGTTGTTTTTCAGATTATATATTTTTAGAAAGCTTTGTTGACATGGTTGCTTCATAGGCTCACGGCCGTGAAGTTAATTTATTAAAACTGATTTGAAAACAAAAACAACAACAAAAAACGGGGTTTGCAGTTCTGCATTTTGATTAACATTTAACTAATTGTTGTGTCAACTTGGGGTTTTTTGCTTGAATGCGCAAAAATTAACGTTTGCAGAGACCGCAACCAGTTCGAGTGCTTCCCCCCAAAAGAAAACAAAAAGTAAGGCCGTTGACAAATTTGACTTCTTATGTCTATGTAAAAAGACAGGTTTTAAATAGACAACAAGGTTTTCAACCGAAGCGGGAAGAAAGATCTTGAGCAGTAGAGGAAATTCTCGAAGAAACCAATAAACGTTTTGACTTTGAATACTTATTATCATAGTTCGGAGGTAGGTCCCTTATATTTATTCAAATCATAAACAAGTAAAACAGGGCACATAATAAAAACAATATCTTTTACAACAATAAATAGACAGCATTAACTTTAATAGGACTCGCTATTAATGTACCCTCTATATAGGTACATTAACATATATACAAACGTACATACGTCATAATTATATGGCATTAGTACTACAACATCACAGCCAATTGCCAAGGCACAAACTACAACTTTGTATTGACAACATCCTCGCTCGGCTCGGTGGTCTGCACCTCATTCCATTTTTGGATCTTCCCCGAGCCGAAGATCCAGAAAAATATGGCAGGCAAAATGTAGGCCGCTGCGCCAATCACAAATACCCAGAACCATTCATCGATGGTGTTCTATAGAAAATGAAGAAATAAAAATGCAGTTCATTAGCAAACAATTGAGTGGGAATAGCTGCTTTGGACGCACCTTTTCACGGGTAAATGCGGCCACAATCAAGGGCGAGAAGATGCCTGGTGTAGTGCCCAGGCAATTGATGATGCCGTACATGGTTCCCGCAAAATTTGGTGCCAAATCCTGCGAGTTGGCCAAATTTGTGGAAGTCGCGGCACCATTGAAGCCCAGCGATATGGTCATTATGGCCACACAGACGTACGGATCGCGTCCGCAAAAGGCTAATACTATGAGCATAATGCCTGGCAAGATGTGAGCTGTAAACAAATAAAAAAATAAAAATGAATAATTTAGTTATTTAAGCAAAGAAAAATATTAGTTTTGAGCGAACACTTACAGGGTATGCAGAAAATCTTGCGGGTGGACGTAATAGTCCACCAACCCTTGCGTCGAATCCAATCCGCAACGGAACCAAACCCAAAGGCAGCCAACAGACGCGCAATGTGTGGCAAACTGGACAGGAAACCCGCCGAGGACAGATTGAACCCGAGCACTTCGCTCAAGAACTTGGGCGTGGCCGTAATCAGGAAGAACAGACCCCACATGCTGCCGTAATGCAGCAGAGTCAGCGCCCAGAATGGCATGGAGAATATCAGCTGTTTGTATGGAGGCCATTTCTGCAAGAGGGATAATGAATAAATATTTTGTGTATTCCCATAAATACACTCGAGACTTACCGCCTTTTTGGCTAGTGTGCCGCCCAGACTGTTTTCAATGTATTCCCGCTCCTTGATGCTGATGGTGCTGTGCTGCGCCGGCGTATCGCTGACCAGATAGAACCAGAAGCCCACTACAATAACCACAAAGATGGCAACTGCATAGAAGGCCCAGACCCAACCCAGACTTTCAATGATGAGGCCGCACAGTGGCCAAGTGATGACGGTGCCGAATGTGCCACCCATCAGCGAGGCGACAAACTTGCCCTTTTCGTCCGGCGGCGACCATTTTGACACCAAATTGTGACAGCAGGGATAGACGACACCAGAAACGAGTCCAATTAGAAAACGTACTGTAAATACGGCATATTTATCCCAGGCAGCGGCCGCCGGTGTCAATGCAGTCAGTAGAGCGCCCAAAAGACAACTATACCCTGCCACATTGCGGCCGCCGAGCATCTCGGCGACCGTGCCGCCTGGCAGTGAGGTGATCATATAACCATAGAAATAGCCGCCCAACAGCAAGGCCTGATCCTGTTGCGACCAATCGTAGCGGTTGCCATACTGTCATTCAAAAGGATAATTAGTTTGGTTATATAAGAGCGCATGGCACGGGGTATTTCCCGTACTCACATCTGGCTGTTCCACAAGTGTGCCGTTCTCATCTCGTTCCTGTACCATTGCAATTATATTGATGGACAGATTGACGCGCATCATATAATTGATGAGGCACATCATGAACAACATTATGGCCACATTCACGCGCTTCGGCACATAAACTGCAAGCGACAAAAAAATATTGTTTATTAATTGAGAGTAATTGTTTATTTGCTTTTGTTATTTGTTTCTATTTATTTATAAACTACTTTTTCGGCTAGCGTTTGCCATGCACATTAGAGCAATTAGCGCTAAATCTTAGATCTGTCAACTTGAGCTCCATTTGAAATTCGGGGCCCGTCAGGTGTCTAATTAACGGCGCATGCGTAACTCTCAATATTTAATCGTTTAATTTTTCGGGGAATTCAGATTTTTGGCTGACGAACAGCATCACGTGAAATTTATTTATGAGCCAGTATGGCATTATTTGTTTTCTTTAATTTTTTTTTTTGTGCTGAAATTAAATGTGTACTTACAGCAGGGCATAACAGCCATTATGGCAGGTTGTTGTTGTTGTTGGTGTGCGGCACGTCAATGTCAACTGCAAGACGATAACAGGAAACAGTTAAAGACTTTATTATGCATTACGGCGGGGGAAGTTGCACTCAAGTTGTTTTAAGTTTAAATTAGTGCATAAATCAAAATTAAACAAGAATGCGGAGGTTATTTTTTCCTTCTTTTTTGGCATCGCTTTTTGTGACATCTTATCTCGCATTCAGGTTTTAAGACTGGGAAATCTTCAATTGCTAAACTGAACAATTTTAATAAACTTAAATTCTTGGTATTAGCTGGTTAATTTATAATGAAAATAATGGCATGTATTTATAGCCAAACATTTCTTACTCAACGAACAGTGAGGAAATTTTCCCCTACTATTATTATTATTAGTTATTTTATATTAAAATAGTTTTACACAATTTAGAACAATTTTGAATTAAAATAATTACAGTTATAGGGTATTCACACTAGCTTTGCTCAGGTCACAATGCGCCGGTTGATAAGTTTAACGAGTTCAGCAACGTGAATGATCAACTTTAGTTGCAATAGGCTAATTTATATCAGTAACTCTAGCTTTAACTATTTAAATGACTGCTTCACGATTGAATGATCGACGAAGCGCTCTGTTGCAAAACCCAGATATCATAATTTAAAATTATAATCAGTTTTAATGCGAACATAAGGAATAATATTTCCCTGCTTTTATGAGATAAAGGGAAATTCCTTGCCATTCTGCATGTCGGTCGAGAACAATGTAATATGTTTGTCAAGTACTTTGGGTTTTAGTGCTCCATTTGGCAAACACGTGTCATTTAAATGCAATAATCATATTTATTTCCGACAATAAAGAAATATATGTGACTGTTTTTATTTGACAAACAGTTTAAGCACGTCTCAGTTACCAATTTGACCACGCACGTGAGCAGCATTTAAGCCAAATTGAGTTATGAACATCACAAATAGCAATACGAAAAACTAGTCATGCACTTTTTTATTATTTAAAGTGTTTTTGATTTAATTCTTGATTTTTAAAATAGCCGCCTATCATTGCCTGCCATTGTGGTCAGCCTTTTGATAAGGTAATTGCTCCCCAACACGCTACACAAATTTTCAAATTGTTTAGATCAGCCAGTAATATGCATTTGTGCAACAACAGCATCAACAAAAAGTTAAACAAAAAAATCTGTTTTGGGGGAATTGCATTTGTAACTGCAACACTTGACTTGTGTATATAATATTGCCCTTGGCACGTCGAATTCGTATATTGGATTCGATTTGGACAGCTGTTTGAAAGCCATTCACAATATTGCACATGCAGTTTTTGCCAATGGCATGTAGCCTCGTCTAAATTACGTCTACATATTAACGCGACAGGGTTAACTAAGGCAGTTAGCCAGATACTTCTAGTACTTACACACACATACTAACAAAGTGAGCATGTGTTGGTAAACGGGGATATTTTTAAATAGCAACTGTCAAAAATTTCACACATTTCGCCCGTTGTGTGACTAAATCGCTAGAGTGAAATTTTTACAAAAATGTTAACTAGCTACAAAACTTATTCTTATCTTCTTCTTTGTTATATTTGGCACACTCCACTAGAAGTTTAGGAATCGAAGAAAAAATGCTGCTAAACTAGGCGTAACTTAATGTTCAGTCACATCAAAAACACATTACTGCTCAAGTGGCTTGGACTTTAAATAAATAAATATTGGAAATCTCAGCTAACCAAAAGGAAATTTACAAGTAACTGAATTGGTAATCGTCTGTAGATTGCAGCTGGCCATTAAATCATTTAAATTGTATTATAAAAGCCTTGTGGAAATAGCATATCATATTGGCTATTGCCACAGCTCAAGTTCCAAGAACAATTCACATGCATGGGCTTCTAAGTAGGCCCATAAACAAGTCTTTGTGTTTGCTGTGATAAGCTATCGTCTTGGTTTTGCCAAAGTTCTCAATGAACGGAAGAAATCCAAAACAAATACAATAAAACTACAAAATAAAAATACAAAAAGTACAACAGTTTTGTAGCCGAATAAAACAACAACAACAAAAATCGAAAGTTAGCGCAACCAGGCGCATAAAATATATATATATAGCTCTATAATACTTGGTTATCATGTTATTGCAGTACGCAAACAAAAAGCGAATAGCTCATTAAAATTATTGCGTGTAGCCACTAGGCTCTATGTAATTTTCTAGGTGTACGAACTCGACCGGTAGTTAAATATATGCATTTAAGGCGTATCTAAGTATATTTTATATATAACTTCTCCATAGACACTCAAAAGACGTGACGTGCATTAGCATACGGCGTAATTATATGCAAAAAAATAAAATGAAATAAAATCCGAAATAAGAGGTCTAAGACCAAAAATAGATATCGCATTCAAGATATGCCATTTAAGTTATCCCATGGGCCAGCAAAGTCGAATGACGGGTTCATATTAATTGGATTAAAGAATGCAAATAAACACAATCAGTAACAAAGGCTTGGAGTCTAATATTAATTGTATAACATCTGAAGAGCTTTAACAAAGTGCATATAAATTATATGTATAATTAATAAGCTTAAGCACGTTAGCTTAATTAGCCCACTTAAGCCCTTGCTTCGTCTTGATTATCGTGTTGATACCCTAAAAGCTTATTTTAAAGGAAGATACAATTTTGAACACTGCGATAAAACATATTTTTGCAACACTATTAACATCCGATAATTGTTTGTAGTCCATTGTATTATTATCTTTGAATATTTCACGTCTATCTTTAAGTTAATCGAAAAAGTTATTGCGTAGGAATATTTTCGATGTAATTATATGTAATGTTTTCTTTTTCAATACCAGCCAGACATTGCATAATAAGACCTTGGTATGATTAAAAAAATACCCAAACTAATTTCCTTTCTCTTCACGCCAATTGTTAAATAACTTGTTGAAACTCACAGCTTGAACAAGTCAATTAGTTTATGATTAAAAGTCTGTTGCACAGTGCTCTGACTCAGATTTACAAATATCTTATCTGCAATCCATTAGCAACTTTAGCAACTTGCCAAATTTCTAAAAGCTGCGGGTAGAACCCGCCGTTACAGCCATATGTGTGATATCTAAGTATAATTCACGGATTCAAAAAACCTACGGAAACTACCATGTACCAAAGCAAAGATCTAAATAGAGTATCTTTGGGTTGAGAGTGCTGCTAATTAATTTGCCGTGTGCGCCTCTAATCAGGAGCGTGGCGCTTTATCAGCGCCAGGCTCTAAAAAATCAACTCAAAAATTTATGACGTTATATGGCGAGGGCAAGGAAAAAATCGTAATTGTAAAATATACGATAAGACCTGGTCGTTTGATAAAGTAAGTGCCACTCATTATAGTTAGGTTAATCGTTAATTAGTTGTAAAATAACAGCAACAAAAATAATTTTTTTTTTTTGACTTATCGTTGGACTCCTTCTGCAATCCTTGCTATTTATGAGGCTATACAGATTTGATTTATTGTTCGATAAAAAGCTTGTGGGGGGCTACGATATCACGATATCGGAGCATGATCTAGTCCATAAAGCCTATCCATAGCGCACAATTAAACCGTTAGATGTCGACACCCATGCACATAACGAATTATATATAAGCATAACATATTATATACCCTATATAACATATTATTTACCCATAGCACGCGTGCTTAAAGCATTTACATAAGACATGAGCACACAATTGACATGGTTTGGTAGTTTGTATCTCTCTCGAAGTATTTGTTGTTATTGTTGTTGATTTGGCTTTTGAAAAACGTTTAAACAGCTCGGCTTTTTGTCCGTTTGCATGGCTATCGGACTGTTTTGTTTGTTTTGTATTCCTTTTTATTTTTAATTCTGCAAACTAATTCAATGGCAATGAACCGTGTCTCACATAATATTGAAATATGTAATGCGCTTTACCAGTTGGCATTAGTTATTCTTGTTGTATTTTTTGTATTTTTTAGTTTTATTTGGATGTTACGTATTGTTGCTGGGTTCTCAGTAACCGAAACGAACTCAACTTGGGCATTGCACTAATTCCCATGGAATCACATTTTTGCACGTTATAATTAACTTTTGAATATAAGTCGAGAAAAAAATAACAGCAACTTATTTGCACAAGCCACAATTACATGGTACACAAAAAAATGCGAAATATACTATAAACTAAGTAGTCAAAATAATTATTCATATAATTAGCAGCTTGATTTATGAAAAATCAATGCGAAAAATAGCAAGTTACATAGTAATTCAATAGATTAACACAACCAAATCAAAAGACCTTAAAAAATTGATGAAAAAACATCTAGAAATATCGTTAAACTTTGAATATTGCATAACATTTAAGTCGAAACTTTTGATAGAAAGTCTGATTGAAAATCGCATAGAAGATCAATTGCGGGTCATCAGACTTTATACGAATTATATAATAACGAATATTAACAAAACAGCTTCGGAAAATCATAAATTAAATAAACTAGCTTTTAGAATTAAATTTTAATTAAATGAATTATTTAAAATAATATCATGCATTTTTTAAGACTCAATATAAAAAGCGTGCCCAACGACTAAACCAGTTGCCATATAAAATGCGAATTCATAACTGAAATGCATATTTTAACCCAAATAAAAATAAAATTATAGCGCCACACGCAGCTTGTAAACAAGAGAAATACACTTCAAATCGGCACGTGTTGGCCTCAGCTGATTTTGATTAAGGATGCTAAGCTCGAAAAATCGGATATCTTTAACTTGCACTTGTCGCAGCATTTCGCAATTGATTAGGCACTATGTTCCGATACACCGCATAATTATATACACTTTATAACGTTTCGCTTGGCACACTTTGCCATATAAATTATTCGCATGCAAGAAATTTTTCCATGGCAGTTCGAGGAGACTGCGATAAAATTATTTATTTATTTTTATGTATTTTTATTTTTTTTTAATTTGGAGTCCTTGCTCAATGCTTGTCAACTTATTATTTTCCCATTAAGAAATGGTTAATATAATGCAATAATAAAATAAGCACGCGCACTTGCACACTCACATTTTGGGTACGCGGTGAGCGCCCGATGTGCCACTAGATATGTGGGGGGAGTGGGATTAGGCGGGATTGGGCACTGTTGCTACAGCTGAGAACGCCGCGGAACGAATGAAGCTAAATCGCCAGCTGCCAATGGCATATATACTTTAGTTAAGTTATGTACCGTCAGACGGCGACGACGTTTTTAAGCAAAACCTCGGCCGGCGACAGCGAAGCGCAAAAACAAACGGTTAAAAATTGTTTAAATTGTTGTTGACTGTTGGCGGTTTCGAGATTGACGCTTCGTTCGCTGCTTTTCTCTCTCGCTCTCTCTCTCTCTCTCTCTCCTGCTTGCCCTAGCTCTTGTTTTGTTAGCGCGCCACAAAAGAAAATCGCATGCGATTATTGCACTAGGAGAAATTTTTAAATCCGAACAAAAATGTACAAATTCGTGCCAATCACGGGCTAAAATAAATATTTAAAAAATTATTCCATTCTTGCCAGTCCTTGTCAATGATCAACCAGCACGAGCTCACGTGCTTGAATTATTTATTTAAGCTTATATGTATATTAAATAATGCTTATAAAACGAGATAAAACGGGAATACTCAAAAAAAAAGCAGAGAGTATACAGCTTGACTAGCGTATACCCAGTATCAGGTAGAATATTTTAAGCTGTGTATAATGTCAAAGATATAAAAATAATCAAGCATGGCACATACTTTTTATATTAGCCAGAGCTATATTAGATAATCTCTTAATTGATTGTGGTTGCAACTAATATTATGGTCCTTATCTCGATGTTAACTCGTCTCGTTCGGCAACAAATTTATACCCTTTTTAAAGATTTTTTATATACAGAGTATAAAAAGAAAATTAACTGCACGTCGTCTGGGACTTACAGTCAGCAGCTCCGTTTATAAGTAAAAATATTTTTTTAATTTAAGCTCTTGACAAAATGGCAGGCAAGTGTTAATTGCTATATTAACGTGATTACATTATATATTATGTTTGTTGCTTTCTTTTATATTTGTATCTTGAAATTTTGGTTACTCATCCGCTACTCTTCTCTTTTAATATAAGTACATAAATTTACATAAAAAGGAACTTCATTTATATTTATTTTTATGGATTTACAAAATGGCTTTTGAGCCGATTAGACCTCTTTACACTGAGCGAAAAATTCAGAGAATCCAATATTCTGTCCCTTGATATTGCAGATTTACAAAAGGCCATCGTCATCCACTTGCCCACTAGCTTAAACTTCAAGAACTCGCACATGTCAGCTTCCTTACTAACACTTTGCTTGCCCATACAATGCCATTTAACATGTAATCATGCTGTGAATAAAATGCCGAGATGCACAATAAATGCTCGTGACTACTACTAAGTGGCAGCTTTTCTGAGAGCGCGAATTTGTTGTTAGATAATTAGTTTTATTGATGCATTTAGCTGCCTGTTGATAAGCTGTGATGATTAGTGATAACAGTTGTTAATTTGCTAAGCATTCGAGCTATCATTGTTATCTCAAATGTTTCGGGTAACATACATGTTTTTTCAACCTACTCATCTCGCATAATTGATCAAAACAAATTATATATTTTAGTTTGTTGCTCAACATTTTATTGTTTGTATGTATGTATTTGTTATATGATAAAACTGAATTTTAAGAACGAAGTCGCACATAAGTATTAGCTAGGATTAACAGAGATTTAACATTTTACATTTGAATGAAATAATTTTGCACTACTTAGCTAAGGCGATTAACTTAATTGCGTGGTATATAATGAATAAAGGTGCATTTATGAATTTATTTGTAATTCTTCAACAATATGCCTTTCAAGACATGTTCACAAAAAGCATGCGCTGTGCACACACTCTACCCACGAGTTTGCTGTACTCGATAATCACATCGCGATCGCCAACAACGCCAGTAAGCTGTCAAAAAAAAGATAGTAGTAAATAAATGTCCAGTACTTGTAGTAAAAAACATATATTTACTTGTACGAAACTATTGTAACTGACGCAGGTTTTAGCGTCAAGGAGCAGCATTACATCGTTTAAATGCTGATTCAAAAACTCATTCACATCCTTTGCTGTGGCATCCGGATTCAGGCGCTGATACTTTTCCACATCTAGTTTGGAACGTACGGCTGTGGCATAATATTACGATAACAATAATTATTTGGAAAAAAAAGTTATAAAGTATTTGTAAGCTACCATCGGTTAGGGGCACCCAAACATAAGTCTCAGGGCACAATAAATAAGACGCAGACAACTTTCCCTTATAGCGCATTTTAGGACAAGAGTGTATGTAAAATCCCATATAGTAATACTTCAAAGCGGGTACACGCTCGGCAATTGTCTGCACCAAGTCAATTTCCCTAAAACAAGCATGTATGTTAATAACAAATACCTATACAGTCCACTCAAATCGAACCTTAAAGAACCATATGTGCCCAGCGATAAAAAGCTATATTCAGGATCGTAAAAAAAGTACACTGAACTAACTGATCCAGGTAGTATATCAATGACGCCTACAGCAATCAATTTGCCATCCAGCCAGTACTGATGATGAAATGATCCATATCCCATGTCCGGAGCATCTTCGGTTGTTTGGTGCTGAAATCAATGTAAGCAATAAGATTAGAATTCCCTTATAAAATTTTTAAAAAAAATTGTGTTTTTTTTATTATTAAACATTTATATTTGTTCAATTAGCAACCTTCATGGGCGACTGTTGCAGATGATCCTTGTATGCCATCAGATTATTGGGCGGATCATGGTGTATGACAATCTGATACTTCTTATACAGCTCAAAACTTTGAGGTAACGTGCGCCTGAATTCCTCGCTGTTGACGTTCACCAAACGCAGCTATAGTAAGATTTATAGAAAAAGAAAGAAAATCATTTATAATTACCTTTAGGGGTGATTTAACCAAAAACCTCTGCATACTAGCTAATGTTAGGCGTGCGGGATTATCATTGTGTATGACTAATTGATATTTGCGATACAATGCGTGTACTGCATCGGCACAAGTGCGCTGTGTATCTGAGGCAGCGACCAAAACGATCTGCAACAAATAGCACAAATACGATGTGTGTACATAAAGGGACTCAAGGGCACACGCAAAAGGTAACACAAAACAATCTACATACTATATACATGATAAAAGGTTAAACACTAGCTACGTGCTGCAAACGCTTTCAAATTTTTTTGGGCATAAAGACACGTGCTTCGATTCGATACAGACAGCATGACAAGGTAGTATACAGCTCAAGATAAGCTAAGCTTTAGATTTAGTAAAAACATCTTCTAGCAACATTTAGATGTGTTCATAGTGCGTCCGCCGAAAACTGTTGAAATTTTAAACGGATTTAACCATTTCAGCTCTTTTTTTGAATTGGCAACTGACCACATTACAAACAGTTAGTGCACATTTTATTTACAATTGCTTATCTCGAGCTGTATACGAACTTTGAATTAAATAAATGGTCTTGGTGCACATTTAGCAATTGTTTTCTTAGACCTAAAAACACACCTTTAAATTATGTTTATCAGTATCACAGGGTGCTGCCAGAAAATCTTTCAAGCTCTTCTCCTGTTTCAACGTTTTGGTGAGTGGTGGCTGCTCAAGCGGGGCGCCCAGTTTGGCTTGCCTGCGCTCCAGGCGCATTTGCTTAGCCTTCTTGCGTGGCGGATTTAAATTGGAGGTTAGTGCTATGACATTGACCAAATTAATAGTTGATGCAAGGCCTTATACAAAAAACATCAGTGGACTTACTTTTACATTTGTTAGATACCAACAGCGACGCTGCTGGATCGCCTTTGCCTGCCGTCACGTCCAGCCCTGGAGCAGGACACGCGCTTTTCATTTCTGCTGCTAAACTCTCAACTTGCTCAACATTAATTAGAGAGGGCTTCTTATCAGGCAGCTGTGGCTGAGGGTCGCTTGCATTGACCCCAACGACGACGTCAGCGACATCGGCGTTTTTTGATTCACCCGCTGTCTGTTGCTGCTGCTCGCTTGGCTCGCGTTTGCCATCGCGTAAAAAGTTATTCATACGCCGCAAAATGCGTTTATTGGACTTGGTTAGTTTAAATTCCAGAGCGTCGCACTTAATCGTATAGCATGGGCAGCATGTGATGTCGTTTTGCGGCTTATAGCAGTAATTACCGCAGCGCCGCCATCCTCTATCGATCAGCTCTTGGTAATCGTCGCAGGTCAAGCGATATGCATGCATACCTGTATGACGAACACACACACGCATGGAAGTAAATATGCGAGTGGTGAATACATTGTACTTTAGTTTTTCTTATGTATGTTCTAAATGGTGTTCTTACCGTGCGATTTGCTACAGTCCGTGCCCGTACAGTATCCACATTTGCTCGTCTGTTCTCCATAGTATTGCACAATGCTAACACTCATAATTGCGTACACTATATTCCTTACACACACACACTCCTTATGCACATTATTTTTATTAAAGTACTAGAACTTTAACATTAACTTTAATGTGTGAACAAACTGCAGCACTGCAATTCACCGATCCGATGATTCTGTTGTGACATATTCCTTCTAATAGAAATGTTATGTAGCATGATATCGATATATCGATGTTATGAATTAGTGCTGGAAAGTGCAAGCTCATTAAGGTTGAACGGTTACTGATCAGCTGAGACTGAGCTGGTTCTGAATTGCTTGTGCTCAGTTGTTATTAGTATTTCAATTAACTTATTTTGCTTATAATAGAGTGGTAATAGGGAAACAAATTTGCTTAAAATATTCGTATTGAAATGTGACGCACACCTACGTAAAATTTAAACAATTGAGCAATGAGTTCATTCAGGAAAAAAGAACAAATGAGCTTGTTCCAACGGAAAATCCACTTAGTCAACACTATTACTAAATCATTACACACAGTATCATATTTCGACTGACGAATTTGAGTATTGTTTAATTATATTGCTTAAAGTAAAATGCATTTGTAAGCCATGAAATAAATCTGCTGCAAGGTGTATAAAAGCTGTAAGTTAAAAACTTATCTTCACAAGTCATGGTGTAACAGCCAAAGAGATATCTCAAGTGCAGTAATTCAAAACTTGGTATTGCGTAGTTGTCAGGTGAAAGTTTTTATACGCTTAGTTTCAAAGGTTTCAAACTCTGCCTAACATGGAAATTTGAAAAGCCTCCATCAGCAAAAAGAAACCTTTGTACGCTTTTAGGTCGAATTGTAAAAGTTAACTAATTTGATGATATATGCCAATATTCTTTATTATTATTATCATCATAAGTAGATTATTTGCACTATTAATGCCAATTGTAACTTTCTAGCAGCGCAATGATTGCAACCGCAACATCTGAGCTTGATAGTCGCTCCCCGAAGCCGAATACCCACTTTGAGCACAACCTCAAGCTGGCCCAAGCCGGCTCAAAGGATGAGCTCAATGGAAAAGTAACAACAGCACAAACAACCGAACCAACGACCACACCTATTCCCGCCGACTTACAGCCCGCCTATCACAAATTGTACGCCGATTGTCTGGAACATGCCGCCTACTTTGCCAAGGATCATACCGAATATGGTCAACGCCTGCATGCCGCACAAATTGCCTGGCAGGATTTTATAGTGCTGGCCAATCGGCTGGTGCTGCAAATCGAAGCTTTTGCCCACGAATATGACTTTGACGAATGCACACCGGGCAACGGGTATCGCAGTTTTATCTACGTGACCAATGCGTGCATCACACATGGACGCAGCATTTGCCAGCAGCTGCTGGCCACTCGCGCCACGCTCTTCTTTCGCAAGAAGTTCTACATGAAGGAGGTAGAGGCATGCTCCCAGTTGCTCTGCTCACTGTGCACCTGTCTGCAGTACCTGTTAATTCTGCGGCAGTGGTCGGTGAATACGGGCGATCTACTTGCTAGTGGGCAGCATACGGCCGAACAGCTCTTCGAGCTGGGCGACACCATTAACCAGTATTGTTTCTATGGACGCTGCTTGGGCTTTCAGTATGGCGACTCAATTCGCGGTGTACTTCGCTTTCTGGGAATTGGCATGGCCAGTTACTCCGAAACATATTATTCGCAAACTGACAATAGCAGCAGCACCTTGCTAAAGACCACACGCAGCCTCTGGTCTAGCGGCAAATATCTAATGAATCCGGAGCTGCGCGCAAGACGTATTGTAAACATTTCGCAAAATGCAAAAATCGATTTCTGCAAGTCATTCTGGTTTCTTGCCGAATCGGAGCTAATGCATAAGCTACCCAGCATTGTGGGTACTTCCATCAAAGTGAATCGCATAATTGAGCTGCCCGCCGAGCCAATGCGTTTACCGGCACGTACGACACAAACAGTAAACGTAGCAAACGAAACAGAGCTACAGTTTGTAGATATACCTGTGCCCAGTGCGCATCTTGGACCCGGACTGCCGGTTTCAGTGCGCCTGCTCAGCGCCAAGCGACGTGCTGGTATGCTCGGTGAGGGTCGCTATCGCGGCTGGCGGCGACCAGCAGCAGCTTCTAAATCGATACTTTTTCACTGCCACGGTGGCGGCTTTGTGGCGCAATCATCAAAGTCGCACGAGCTATACCTACGCGATTGGGCCGTGGCACTGGATGTGCCTATACTTTCGGTGGACTACAGCTTGGCACCGGAGGCACCATTTCCACGCGCACTGCAAGAAGTCTACTATGCTTATTGCTGGCTGCTGAACAACGCCCAGTACTTAGGCACTACCGCAGAGCGTGTTATATGCGCTGGTGATTCAGCGGGCGCAAATCTCTCCATTGGATTGGCACTCAAATGCATTGAGCAGAACGTCCGGGTGCCGGATGGGCTGTTTTTGGCCTATTGCCCTACGCTGGTTAGTTTTGTGCCTAGTCCAGCGCGGCTTCTGTGCCTAATGGATCCACTGCTGCCCTTTGGTTTTATGATGCGCTGCCTGCGCGCCTACGCAGCGCCTTCTACTGAAATGTTGGAGGAAAATGCAAAGCATGTGGAGCAGCTTGAGCAAATACGCAATGCACAGGCTCCTATTGCGGAGGCGGAGAAGCTAACACAGAGCATCAGCTCCAGTCGACGTACCTCGACGGCCAAGAGCCCGCTGACGCCGCTGGAGCCGCTTAATCGTTCGGATGAGGAGAGTAGCGATACTTTTGCCAGCGCTTCGTATCACAGTCAAACCGTGGAACGTACTGACCTACCCAGCAGTGATAACAGTGACAATAGCTCCTGTGTGTCATTCGAGGACGACTCGCAGCCCATTGAACATTATCCGATTGAGATCTCTGCGGAGATACCCAAAGATGCCGAATCAGCCGCCTACATTGATAATTTTCTAGATAAATATCTTATTGATACCGCTACAATGGAAGCCACGGAGGAGAACACAAATACCGCTGTACAATTGCCACTAACGAATGGACACGCCAAAAGCAGCTCCGAGGAAAACATTTTTGTTGAGGCGGGACGTGAGATAATTGTGGATACTCTGCCGGGTCGCTTGCAGGAGGCTGTCAATAATATAATTCATCGATGCACGCAATCCTATGAGATACACGGCACAGGCACACCTGGTCAGCAAGATGTGCGCAACTTGGATGCTCTAATTGCGCGAAGCCCCAGCGAAGAGTTTGCTTTCGATGTCCCCAAAGATCCTTTTCTATCGCCCTACTGGGCCAGCGATGAGTGGCTATCGCAATTGCCAGAGACCAGAATACTTGTAAGTTTGGAATTGAACCATAGATGAAATCATATTAACTGGGTTTACGTCCTGTAGACGCTGAACATGGATCCTTGCCTAGATGACTGTGTTATGCTTGCCAAAAAGCTGAAGCGACTAGGTCGCCAAGTACACTTGCAGATACTTGAGGGTTTGCCACATGGTTTTTTAAATTTTACGATGGTACGCAACAAACTCTTTTAATTTGATCAAGCAAACTAATTAGCTATTTACTTTATAGTTGTCCAATGAGGCAATGGATGGATCAAAACAATGTATCAAATCGCTACAGGCATTGCTTCAGGCAAGTATAGATAACAACGACAGTGGCACCGCATACGATGAGACCTCCAGTCCCAGTGCATGCTCTGCTGCATCAGCAGCGCCTTAATAACAAAATATACTTATCCTTATGCTATATTTATATATCTATATTCCATATATTAATATTTATACAGTTTGTTATATGCAACAAGGACATGTTGTTTGTGTGGCACAATTCTTGCTTTTTTGTTTCTCAAATGTTTTTATACACTTTTATATTATGAATACGAACACATTTAGATTAGCTTTATATGTTTTGTAATGGCAGCTATACAAAAAGAATATATAGGATAAAGCTTCTACATTAACTCAGCCAATTGTTCAAGTATTGAGAGCGTGTAAGCACGCTCTAAAATATATATAAAATAAGATACAACACAAAATGTACTCCCAAAACTCATGCTAAGTCTCGAATATGTGCCTGTTATGAACGAGTACTTATATGTAATTTATACTGATATTTATCTATGTATTTAGCTTGAGATTTCGACATTATCGAGGCTTAAAAAGTTATATTGAAACTAATTTAATTTGCGAATCTTCAGCTTATGACAAACCAGATTAAAAAGATTAAAAGGTGCAACATTTGATTTGTATGACCGACCACAGCAGCTCGATTGCTTTAGTTTTAACCATAGGCCAACTCTCTATTTATATTAACTGTACCCAGTGTTATTTTATTAAATGGTTTTTGCCATTAAACGAGAAACAAGTTTTTCATTTTGTATTACTTTATTGGCCAAAGAAATGCTGCACTGTAAAATCTTAACAATTAGTATGTCGTATGTTAGGGAATTATGCGGTATATGTGAAATATGAATATGTGTTAGGTATATCCCGAGACTATTTTATGTTTCGTTATCTTCGATCTTTGGCGCCAGATAGTAGCGTATGTGACCCAGATCCTTTATGGCATATTCAACCACAAGCGGCACATCAGCGCACATGGACAGCTGCACTTGGGTAGACAGCGGCGTAGCCTTGGTAAAAGCGTTCAAGTAGCGACAGGCGAAAGTGAGCGTGACCGGCTCTTGCATATCAATAGTGACAGCCTCCTCCTCTTTGTCGACGGAGCCAGTTTGTGCCAACTTAATGTTCGCAGTGCCCACATCACCGCTGGCAGAGAATTTTACACCTTCTTTCGTACAGCAAATGACAACGGATTCACTGAACTGGGCTAAATCACGACAGATGCGCGCAAATTCCATAGCCGGCATGCGTACCACACACGAATATTCCGTTTCCGGAATGCCCAAGTGCTCCTGATCGAGATTCATCAGTTTCATCTCGTAGTCGGAGACCTTTTCCTGATTAGCCGATTCGAACATGATAGTGACTGTGTCCGCATTATCCTGAGCCTTCATAGTCACATTATCCTCGTTGTTGGCACACTTCAGTATCTTTGCCATGCTGCCGAGATTCATGCCCATGGACAGATTACGATCACAGCGGAACTTATCAAAACCATCAGATCTCAGCGTCAGTGAAACAAGCGATACATGGGAGTTGTCCATTGCCTGAAGCTGCAAGCAGAACATGCAATCGTTTAGAAATATCAGACACATGAGCAAAGCTTCCTTTTCTTTACCTGTATGCCCGAATCACTGCAGTCGAAGGTGCCTTCATTAAGCAAATCCTTGATTGCGTCAAGGATTTTCTTCAGTGTTGTTGCTTGCCCCAAACGTGCCTCAAACATGATTGCTGTTTAATTTAAATTGTTCTTGTGGAATGCAATTTTTGTAAATTTGATCAGCGCGTTTGTGCGTTGGTGACTTTAATGAATTCCTAGCCGCGGCAAAACTGGCGTTTTGGCGCGAATAACAGCTGTCAATTGGCCCTAGTCATGGCGTTGCCCAACTGCATAAATGTGTATTGAGTAAAAATAGTGATTGCAGCCCTGGGACATATTACAAATTAAAATTGAATTTATTCCAAATACAATAATGATACACAATTAGGTATTTTGGCATACATTTATTTAATTATATTAATAAATACTGGCTTTGATTGTTTCGTCTTTAGTTTTGATTTTACCATATTCCGCAAGTTATTTATTCCAAGGCCTATAAATAGACGTCTTTTAAAAATTATAATATAATTATTATGTATGTAACTAGGTTTATTACCATGCACGGTCTGCAAAGCTGGTGTTCCCATTGGGTCTAAGCGCATAAAATAGTCCTCTAGAGCCTTATGCTGTCGCATTGCAGCCACACAAACGGCAGGTATGAGCGAAGAAAGATTAAAGTCCTGGTATGGACGGCGACGCAACAATTCGACCACTAGCTGCAAATGACCAGCATAGGTAGCCAGTGTTAAGGCGTTCTGCCCAAAATAATTGATGGCATATATATTAGCTCCAAAATCTAGCAACACCCGTGCACACTCAAACTTGCCAAGATAGCAGGCTTTGAGTAGAGCCGTATTACCGTATTTGTCCAGCTCTTCTATATTGTATTTATGATTACGTGCCAGCGTGCATATGATGCGTAATGACATAACGTCATCCTCGCCAACACAATCGAGTGCTGCAAAATATAACAATATGTAAAAAATATTATATATAAAAAATTTAAATGACATTTACCATTCATTCGCCCAATTACATTCATTGTTTCAAACTGAAAATGATTAACAATAACGGTGCTTTCTCAGGGCCTCCACTTTTATAGACAGCCCTGCGCTTTTGCATATATCGATATTTCGGACGTTGCTCAGCACTGTTTTTCGAAATGTCAATGCCATAAGTGGAAAGACGCAGCACATCCGCTTTCTTTTTCGACTGAATAGTTGTCGCTTAAACAGGGCAAAATGGTGCGTCTGTATATAAATCGTGAAATATCCAGTTAATCAAACGCTAAAAGTAGCGGATTAACGCTAAAAACCCAAATGCATGCCATACTGTGCGTTGTGAAAACAAAATAGTGCATTTTTGTGATATATATGGCTAAATTATTTTGCAATTTTTAGCAGAAATGCAATTTCGGCTTTTGTTGTTTACGCCTTATTCCGGTGCCAATCGACTGAATTTTAATAAACCATTTGTTTTTGCAGTCGCTCGTCATCCCAGAGAAGTTTCAACACATTCTTCGTATCATGAATACGAACATTGATGGCAAGCGCAAAGTTGGCATTGCCATGACTGCCATCAAGGGTGTGGGTCGTCGCTATTCCAACATTGTGCTGAAGAAGGCCGATGTAGATCTAACCAAGCGTGCTGGTGAATGCACCGAGGAGGAGGTAAATATATATTATATACATACTATTATTGTACGCGATTAATCTAATTTTTTGCATTTGTTGAATTGGACAGGTTGACAAGGTTGTCACCATCATCTCAAACCCGCTGCAGTACAAAGTGCCTAACTGGTTCCTTAACAGACAGAAGGATATCATCGATGGCAAATACTCGCAGCTGACATCATCCAATTTGGATTCAAAGCTGCGTGACGATTTGGAGCGCTTGAAGAAGATTCGCTCCCACCGTGGTCTACGTCACTACTGGGGTCTCCGTGTCCGTGGCCAGCACACCAAAACTACAGGTCGCCGTGGTCGTACCGTCGGTGTGTCCAAGAAGAAGTAAGCTAGCGGCTGCTGGAACGTTTCCTGTATTCAGGCTGAAGCTGTTTATGCTTACGATACTTCTGTAAGAACCCCTAAAAAAACAAAAGAAATAGAAAACAACATAAAAATTCGTATGCAAACATGTTTGAGTGAATGGTGAATTTGTAAAAGTTAACCTGAGCAGCTTAACTGGTAAAAAAGTGTATTCCGTACGTTGTAGAATTCGAACAACCATAAAACTATACGGCTCTGAAACTAATTTTTTATATTGGTGAGATGTTAATGAGGACAACACCTACAAACGCTGTTCCTAGACTTAGCATTATAATTCAAATGAGTTGAGTAAATTGTTAACAAAATTAAAATGTCAACGTCGACGGTTTCAGGACAGTCTCAAACTAAGCAAGGATCATGCATGAAGCTGAGGATATTGATTCGCAAGAATATAAGTGTTATATTGGCTCATCCACTAGGAACAGCTATTGCCATTTTAGCTCCGATATTGCTGTTTCTCTATACACAATTTGATCAAATATTTCATAGCAAGAGTGCAACTCAAGTTCACGCAGTTAGACATCCGGCTATCGATATATATGTACCCAATGTAACGTATGTATTTAAGCATGATAATTGGCTCGGTCGTCCTTGATTCTTTCTTAGTTCCATTTTTTATTCACCGATCAACAACGTTCTTGGGAGGGTTGTAGAAGATGTGGCCACGAATTTGGGAACGAAAGATGTCCAGGGATTCTTAGACGCATCTGAATTAGAAGCAGCGCTCAAAAGGCAAAATGGCTTTGTGGGCATTGAATTCGAGGATCATTTTAGCACCATAATGGAAATACCATCTAAGGTCAAAATTGCATTACGGTTTCCATGGCATTTGCGCTCGAAGATTGGGCGGAAATGGCCTAAACGTGTGTACAGGCCACTAGTTGAAAGGATGAGCAAAAGCTTATATGATTTGGAAGGTTTCTTGATTATGCAAGCGAAGCTAAGCGAGGCATTAATTAAGGAAAGAAACGGAAGCGCCCATGTTCCTCAAGTCCACATGCAGCCGTTTCCCGATAGGGAGCAAAAAAATTTCGAATACTTGCTCGACTCTTATAGTACTCTCGTAATGACCTTTACGTTCATATTTATGGGACCCTCCCTGCTTGTTGGCCACGTAAGTAACAAAACAAAAGTAAAACCTACAAAGCTTATACAATTGTCAATAGGATGTATAACTATATGTAAATACTGTGTCCTTAGATGGCACAAACAGATTGATGCAAAGTCCTTTGAGAATCTGCAAGGATATGGCCGAGTTACTGATGTTTTGCTAATATTATGAGTATCACAAAATCAGCTATTACTTGGCTATTTCAAGGACTATCGGGATCCTTGTCCTTGTCTAGCTCATTCAGAGCACGCAATGAAAAGGACGAAAATTCTTCGGGGATACAGGATAAAAGAACTTTTTCAGTAAATTAAATAGCCCATAACTCGGCCGTATCCTTTCATATTTGGACGTATCGTGTGCCAAACAATTCATGTGAGCCAGGGCTATAAACTGGCCAAAGGACATTAAAATCGATCTTGTAGTTTCCAATACATGGCTAATTTTCCAACAGGGACATTCTATTTATAGTCATAACTCGGACACTTCCTTAAGGATATCAAAAGGATATACCTTTTTGAATTCATTGGAAGCAGCACTATCGCATTCAAGGGTTTCCAGGATTGAACCAAAAATTTCACCTAAAATTTCATAGGGGTTTAGTCGCAAAATTGGTTAAAAACCTCCAAAAACCGGGCTAACTTAGCCATTTAAAGGACTCTCGGGTTGTCCTTTGGTCAGAGGGAAGTCTTATACATCCAGATTCCAAATAACCAACAAAAAGGTCGAAAGTCTTTCAGGGGGCCAAGATAATATTGAATTTGTGAGTACAAAAAACGGCGTATAACTTGGCCGCATCCTGGCATATCCTGGCATATTTGGCTTCAAATGAATTGTATGGAGCAGGGCTATCGTCTGGCCAAAGGAGATTAAAATCGTCCTTCTAGTTTCGGAGATGTGAAGGATTGTGTGTTTTTGGCCTAATTGCTTGTGTTTCCAGACTGAAGTTGTTCAAGTCTCGGATCATAACGCACACAGTCCTTTGAAAATCTGCAAGGATATAGCCGAGTTATTGCTGTTTATCTAATAATATGAGTATCATAAAATCAGCCATAACTTGATTATTTCAAATACTATCGTGATGTCCTTTGGCCAACAGATAAATATGTCTTGATCATTCAGATAGTGCAATAAAAAGAACGAAAGTCCTTCAAAGAGCTAAGATAAAAGGACATTTGTCTAGTGAAAATAGGGCGTATCCTTGTGGATCCAGACAAGTCATATGTCAAATCAATTGTGTGGATCAGAGCCATCAATTGGCTATTCAAATTGTGTTTGCTGTTTCTGTGTCCTTGTTTTTAGAGGACCGCATCAGTTGAGAATCTGCAGGGATATGCAGAATTTAAGTTTGCATAAGCCTGAAACGCACCAACCCCCTAGAGTGTGCAGTACAAATAAATAAGTGCTGATTATGTGCACAGCAGAAAAGTAAACAATATATTTTATTGAACAAGTTTATAAATTTAAGTATATGCCCTAAATTAGACAGTTAAGTTTCTGAATTTCTTTTGCTTACCGCGCCGCGTACTAAAAGTATTTAATAACAATCGTCACAGTTCATTCGTTTGAGCCGAAAAGCATTGTCTTCTGGGCAAATCTGCAAATATATGATTGAGTTAGACCAACTATTGAATCACTATTTATATATATAATATATATATATAAATATATGGCTTTATTTTACCCTATTTTACAGCAAATTGTTTCGGAGAAACAGAGACATTTGAGGGAGATAATGCGATTAATGGGGCTCACCGTTGGCTTAAATTGGCTGTCGTGGTTTATAGTCGCCTGTTTATTTATAAGTATACCGATGATGATTTTCCTGGCATTGATGAACTGGTGTTTGTGCCCCGGGTCCAACTTTATGGTGCTGCTGATTATATTTATTATTTATCTACTGACATTAGTCTGTTTTACCTTCGTAATCACCGCCTTTGTTACCAGCACCGTGTTGACCATGAGCTCTATATGTGTTTTGCACTGTGTTAGCTTCATGCCATATTTAATGTTGGGAAGTCAGCCGCGAGAGGGACAGGCAATATTTGTATGCTTGTTTATGAACAGCGCAATGCCTCTAATATTTGTGCAGATTCTTGGCTATGAAATTCGGGGCTTGGGTGTCCAATGGACCAATTTATTCACAACCAGTCATCCCGATGATATAATGAGCATTGGATACATATTGATGATGATGTTGGGCACTAACATATTGCGTATCATTTTATGCTTGTATGTGGATCAGCTAAATCCGGGTGAATACGGTGTAGCCAAGAAATGGTATTTTCCACTTAAACGCAAGTTTTGGTGTCCTTGGGAGCGACCGGGGAGAGAATTTGTGGATGAAGAGCGATCAATTAGCCAAATCAAACGACGAGACGACGATACTTTTGAGGAGATTTTTCACAATAAGCCGGTTATTATGGAGACACAGAATTTATGCAAGTCCTACGGCGACATTGAGGCAGTGCGCGATTTAAATCTGAAATTCTATGAGGATGAGATAACCGTGCTGCTCGGACACAATGGCGCCGGGAAAACGACAGCATTTATGATGCTCGCGGGTATCACCCTCCCCACCTCTGGCAGGGTTCTTGTTAATGGAAACAACATGGCCACGGCCACACGAAAAGCTCGCAAGTCCCTAAGCTTATGTCCGCAATACAATGTACTATTCGATGAGCTGAGCGCATACTGGCATATTGTATTTTATAGCCGGCTTAAGGGCTTCGAGCGTTCGGAAGCTGAAGCGGAGGCAGAACGATATCTGGAAATGATGGATCTAATGGACAAGTCGACAATAAAAGTAGAATATCTTAGTACTGGCATGAGACGCAAATTGTCGGTGTGCTGTGCTCTCTGCGCCAACACTAAGGTGAGTGTAAAACATGAAAGATAACCTATCTTTGGCACGCCGAAGATTAAATACCCTTTATAGAACTATGGCTTACGCCCATAATTGCTGGGTTTCCTACGAACTTGCTTATATCGACTCGGATGCTTATAGTTATCAGAAATATGTATACTTTATGGGGTCGGAGATGTCTCCTTCTTCAAATTTCATGACATTTCGAGCTTCAATTACCTAATCCACAATCTGATTCTGCTTTTAGGTGGTACTTTGCGATGAGCCAACCGCTTGCCTGGATCCATCGGCGCGTCGTGAAGTTTGGAATCTGTTGCGTATGGAGAAAACTGGACGTTGCATTGTCATGAATACGCATTTTATGGAAGCCGCGGAAGTATTGGGTGATCGTATAGCGATCATGTGTGACGGCGAATTATACGGTTACGGCACTGCGGAATTTCTTGTAAATAATCTTGGCCCAGGATATCGTCTAGTAAGATTCATAAATCCAATGCAACCATCCCAATAAACCTCATGTGCATATAGGTTTGTGTGGTGCTAGAGGATTGCGATGATCACGAGGTCACAAAATTTCTTCGCAATCATATCAATGATGCGGAGCTGGAGAGTGTTACGGATACAGAACTAACCTACCGTCTGCCCGTTGAAAGTGTACATAAATTTACTAGCCTCTTTAAGGCCATGGAGAGTAGGCTGGAAAAATTGAAAATTTCAAGTTTTGGAGTCAGTGCACCAACACTGGGTGAGACTTTCATGAAGATCGGCAATGAAAAAATTGGAAGTGCGCGTACATTAGATTCCATGGAACTGACAAACGGTAAGCGAAATTTAAAGTAAATAGAACCGGAACGATGATTATATGTAAACAAAATGTTATGTCCCTGTTACTGTTAATGTGCCTTCCTTACTGTTAACGTGCATCTGCTACCGTTCATGTTCCTCTATTACTTTAAATGTACTCCTGGAATAAATTATTAATCGAAATGTTGTGTAATATTTGTTATAGGAATACCAATATTTTGTTTAGTTATTTACTACTTTAAATATTTTAATATAATTTATTAGATTTACTACATACTTTGCTTCTGTAACACTTAATCCCAATATAGCTTGGGTGTCACAGCCCAGCGACAACCAGGAGTTAAGCGCAACGAAGAAACGGTTAAACGTCTGGCATGGTATGATGATAAAGAAGGTTCTATTCACATGGAGTCATCCGCTCCTGTTTTCCTTTGTTGTATTTCTGCCGTTGTTTGGATTACTGATGCTCGCTGTGTTTGATATAGTTTACACTAGAGATATCCCACATGTGGTTGATCCTAGTAAATTATCGCTGTATCCGGCCCCATTGGTCGTACACGAATGGCTTGTCACTGGCATCCAAGACGGATCTGAAATATTTTATGATAAAAGCAAACTGATCGCAGATGAATATGAGATAATTGCCATGGATGCAGGTGCCACAGCACATGCACTAACGCATCTTAGCGTTGGCAGCTACTTATTAAACAATATTGATTTGAACAAGGAAGGCTTCAAGGAAACCTATGTGGCAGCCACCACATATCGCGATGGCTCTGTTACGGCCTGGTTTAATCGACGTTTAGAGCACGGAGCGCCACTCTCACTGGGTCTGATCTTTAATGCGATTGCACATGTACTGGGGAAAATGGACATAGTGATTACCAATAAGCCGCGTCCCGACTCGGATTCAAAAATCTTTAAAGTCGATAGGGAGCTCACTTCGAGCAGGCGTGCCGTTTTTATCTTAATGTATCTGAGTTTTGCCCTTTCAACATTTATCCTGCTGCCCGTCTACGAGAAAGCGACACAGATGAGAGAGCAACAGTTCATTAACGGCATCGGCTTTTGGACTTATTGGCTGTCCCATCTGGCCTGGGACTTTATTTTTTTTATATTGATAATCATTTCAACACTTTTGTCACTTTATAAACTACCAGGTCAAGTGCTGTACATGTTGGCGATCCTTCTATTTTTCTTTGGCCTGTCCTCACTGACATTCACCTATCTGTTTACATATTTTTTCAATGAAGCCGGCAGCGGAATGTCCTATATGCTGATCATTAACTGCTGTATCGGTAATTAAAATATCAAGCTATATCTCAAATACATATAAGAACATATGATACTAACATTTTTCGATTAACATTTTTCGCAGTTCTGTTATTGCATAACATAATTTTCATAGATAGAAGAAAAAGTGGTCTATGCGGGGGTTTTCGACTACGAAACACCCGAAGTCTAGTTTAACTTAAAACGCTTCCCATTGCTTTGCAATATGAGTAAATGTAATCTTGAATATCTTCGGCATTTACTGTCCGATTTACGAAATTTTCGGGTCATAAATATATCCAACACATTTGTGTTAACTCCGAAGGCTTAGCTCGAGTTGGGTTTTTTTTTTGCATTTTTTGGAAATGGGTGACTTGAGCGAGAACCTTAATACCAAGTTTGGTGTACGTCTTATTTTGGGTTTATACACATTATAAAATACAGATTGGTTAAGGGTTGATTAAATACACAAATATTAACAAGATTAATTTTTCTTCATTTTAGTTTTTCTGGCTATCTTTACAAATCCGCACGAGAATAAGGAGAGCTATAAATATTTCCATTATATATTTATGGTCCTGCCTTTATATCTGATGTACTTTGCCACCCTAACTGTACTCAGACGCGGCAAACCGGGTAATTGCGAAATTTTGGAAATGGGCTATGTTTGTAACATCAACCAAAATTGCTGCGGTAAAATTAATTCAATTCTAAGATACTAATAAGAAGTACTATTATTGCAATCTTGATATTTTCAGAAGAAAAAAAGGTCGTTATTTACCCTTACATAATTACCTTGATAGTTACTGCAATATTGTTTTTTCTGCTCCTCCTGCTGGCATCCAAAATTCGTCCTTTGAGATATGCGATCAAGTTTGGTTTGGATGCGATTCACTCGAGTTATTAACTATTTAACATATTTTACTCTGTTTCGCAGGCGAGATCCTACGGCTTGTGCGACACGGGACGTTGCTGATGATGTGAAAAATGCGAGCAAGGAAGTCGATGAGGTTCTTAAAGATCAAAATAAACTAAATGCTCACAGTTTAGTGTGTAGCCGTGCCACAAAAAAATATCGTCGCCTGGTGGCAGTCAATTGCGTGTCCCTCAAGATCAGTCCGTCAGTTTGTGTTTTGAATCTATGCTGAGAACTATTCAGTTATATTGATTGAATTCCCGCAGATATGAATGCTTCGGTTTGCTGGGACTGAACGGTGCAGGCAAGACGAGCACCATAGACATGATTGTGGGAAATCATATGATATCCCAGGGCGAAATCTACGTTAAGGGCTTCAGTGTTAAGAATCAGCTAAAACAATGTTACCAACATACCGGCTTCTGTTCGCAAAACAACACGATGCTCAGCTATATGACCGGTCGGCAGATGTTGCGATTCACCTGCCTGACCAGTGGCATGAAGAAAAATTTTATCAAAGTGATCATCGGCCATCTGGCTACGAGTTTTGTGCTGAGCAAACATTTAGATCAAAAGACAAAGCACTACAGCTCCGGTACCAAAAGGAAGCTCAACATCGCCATGGCCTTGCTGGCCCGCACCCTGGTCTGCCTTGATGAGCCGACCACGGGCGTGGATATTATCGCCAAGCAGGAAATCTGGCTGGTACTGAGTGATATGCGCGAATTGGGCAGATCTCTGTTTCTCACCTCACACAACATGCAGGAATGCGAGGCGCTCTGCTCCTGTCTCGCCATCCTGGTCAATGGCACCCTGCGCTGCTATGGTTCGGTGCAGCAACTGAAGAATCTCTATAACAAGGGCGTCTCAATCAAAATCCAATTGGCCACCAACGCGGAACTGGCACAACGCAGGTGAGCCGCCTGTTGAATACCCTAATAAAAACATACACTACCAATCTAATTACCTGTTTAGTTTTATATCCAATTGGACAGACAGTGGCAGCGCACGGAGTCGGAGATCATCGGTGTCTAAAGAAATTGGTAGGTTGCCTTAATGTTGCAGGCATTTATCTCTAAACTATTTAAATAAACAAATAAACATCCACATTATTTCAGACAGCGAAATCAACCGAATACCTGTGCCGGCTGAAGAATCTGGTAAGTAAAAGATATGCTAATAGATCTAAATACAATATGGAATTTATATAAACCGGTTAAAAATTAGTGCGTCCTAGACTGGCACAAAGGTGCTTGACTAGGTGATACTTTTAAGCCCTCTAAAAGTTCAACGGACAGAAGGAAGCATAGCGGACACCATAAAGTATTTATTTTCGACCTGAGTCGATCCAGCACTGTCCGCCTGTCCGGGATGAAGCTAGAGACATGATATTTTAAATATATATTCTCTTTTAGCATAATTTCGATAAAGAGAATCGAACCAAAGCAACGATAAAAATCTGTTTTAAAACTTGGTTTCTTAAGCATAGCCCGAAGATTTTAAAAACTGAATGCACCAAATTTAGTATGTAGATTTTTGAATATTATATTTTACTTTAAGGATACAATCAAATTTTACAAACCCGTCAGCTAAAATGCAGTATAAACAGATTTTGGGAAATGGGTGAAAACGATTTTAAAAAACAATTAATCCTTGGCTGCGACTGATTTACGCGAATCCACATACATTTCAAATTGAACTTGCCTCTGAGACGCACAGACGTTTCAGAGTCCAATAAAAAACGTTTATATCTCAAATGCTTCTTATAGAGCCACCTTTACGAAGCCCATCCATGTGGGTCAGCATAAGTGAAGAGGATCCCAACACCAAAGGTACACAGGCTACCTTAAAAAAAAGAAGAAAAAGACAAACCAAAATAATAACGCCGTCGAAAGAAGCTAAATCGCCATCGCTCAGCCCCGCCGAATCGGCAAGAAGGACGACAATCATTCCACGAGTAACAATTACGTCGGTATCACCAAAATCGTCCATGTCGTCTAGGCGAACAGAATCATGGAGGTTGGGCTCAGAAAACTATAGTTATAGCGATGCCGAAGAATATTATGGATTATTCAAAAATTTGGTGGCAAAGTTTAAAGAGGATTTTCCCAACAGCTATGTATCGTAGGTATTTTGTGTGTGTGTGTGTGTGTGTATGTGTGCGTTCGTATAGCATAAATGAAACATTTGATCCCTCGGCAACTACAGGGAAAAATACGTTTATCGTGGCATGGTGACTATTGTAATACCCGACAACGAACTGAAATATTCCATGCTATTTACGTATATGGAACAGCACCGAAACGCACTGCAAATAAAACACTTTGCAATCAGCCAGACCTCGCTTGAGGATATCTTTATGGAGTTTGCGCATCAACAGGAGGCAGAATAAGACATACAGATCTATGGTGCAAGACAAAACAAAATTATCCAATGATCAAACCTCTTTTGTGTGGTTGTAAAAACAAAATAGAATATTGTTAAACTCGTTGCCCGCTTCACACGTACATGAACGCAAGTTCTCATGAGATTGCCAAACTTACATTCATGTACGTTTGATGGTGAATAATGATAAACAATCATTGAAAAAAAAAAACAAATAAAAAAAATGTTTCGAGAGTTAAAAACCCAAGTCACTTATTACCAAAAACGACTGTGAATTATTTATGTTGGTTAAGTTGCTATTGGACATGGTTTTTTATAGGCATTAATAGAGTAGAAGTGTAAAAAACAGACTTCGACTTTGGCCTCTGATTTCGTGTTTTTGTGGTTTCTTCTTTCACTTAATAAATATGTATGTCAACAGAGTTTTTCGGTACTTTGAACTTGTGGTACGAAAAAACTTTCCACACACATATTCACACTACCTCTGCATGTTTGTATGTAAATCGAGGCAAGCTCAATTAGAAGTCAATTTATAGATATTTTTTTGTTGTTTATAGACAAAACAATTCTTTTGTTAACCTTTGCTCGCTGCAATTTCGAGCAATTTGTGCTTGGAGACGGAACTTTGCACCCGATATGACGTTAGAACTCGTCAGATATACAAAGCGAATCAAATAAGTGGAACTCATGTGTCCATTCATTTTTTTCAGACAAATCATAGAGAAAAACCTCGCGCAACCTTGCTGATTGCGCAAAATTAGCTTATCAGCTTTTGGTATAAATATATATATGTATATTGTACATATCTGTACGTAAGTTCAGTGCTACTTGATATTGTATTAGTTTAAAACACTTGACCGGTTTCCAATAGTAAAATTTACTTTCAAAATGCAACAATTATTTAATGGTCAGCAAATGTTGCTTTACATGTAAGTACAATACAATAAAAATACAGTATATCTCTTGATTACTTTAATTAAATATTGTTCATCGATTTGCTACGATTTGCACACACACGGGGCAATTGTATATATGTGTGTACATATGCATTCAGGTTTGTGTATCAATATTTTGCCAGCAATGCGCAATTTGGTAAATTTTGTTATAATATTACCATAAATGTGTAACGTTGTATAATACAATTTGAATTTGATGAAAACAACACATTGCTCTAATATGACTTATATAAAACTAAAACAAATTAACTAAATTGTTGACTATCCCTTACATTAGAGACTCTTGGCTGTCAGTCTCTAATGCAATACCATATAGTTATTGTCTAATCCATGAGTCTATTATAATGGCATTAGTAAAGCTATTAACTTCACTGAATATCAGCTAGGTATGCCGAGGAGGTATATTTAACACATCCTAGTTAACAATTATTATATAGTTTTAAGCACTTGCAAAATGGAAGACGTTGTTTAGGTGCCTTTAGCAGTTGTTATAGTTATGGTTAGTGTTATGCGCAGGTATACAAATAGGTCACATTGTTATATGCAAGTTTTAGGTACGACAACTGCTAAAACAGCTGCATGTTTTAAAGTTTTTTGGTAAGTAAAGCCCACAGTTAATGGTATTCTACACTATGTCATTTAACAATATAAATAAATTAGATTTCACTTATTATATAGCTACAGCTGCCTGTGTTAATTTCGTTAGCGATTCGTCTTGGTCCGCCTGCGCCTGTTTCTCTAACTGTTGGCGCCTCCAGCGTCGGGAAAGCACCGGCGCGAATAAATCATAATCCAGCTGCTTGTGATACTTATCTAAATATATCTGAGAGTTGTCCGCACAGTTGAAGTACGCCAGTGTCAGGCTGGCACAGTAGCCGACGCCTAGCGTAATTAAGAAGCCGATCACACAGTACCACAGGTAGGATAAACGATACAGCCAAAAGTAATCCACCTGTTGCACCAGCGCCTGCGCCACCTGAGTAACATTCGCCGACTCACAGCCGGTGGTATTGAGGGGTAACGGTGTTGTCGGCGGCTTTGGACCACCAAAGCCAATCCAGAAGGAAAAGATCAGGCCAAGCATAAAGCCCAACAGGACCCCGCGCTGATTAGAGCGCATAGTGCAAACCCCAAGCGTAAAGATGCCCAACAACGGGCCACCTACAACGCCAAAGATAGTCAAAGAGGCCTGCAGCACGCCGCCCAGTGAGCCAGCGACGAAAGCCAACAGTATACAGAATAATCCATAAATGCAGGCAACAATTTTGGTGGGTAGCGTTGACTTGGAGTCGAGTAGCGTACGCTTGAAAATCGCCTTGTACAATGGCTTGAGGTAGTCCTCCAGTGTAACAGCCGAGAGCGATGTGACTGCCGAGGATATGGTCGATAGACTAGCGGAGAAAAGGCCCGAAACAAACAGACCACACAGTCCTGGATACTGGCCTGCAGCAAGAGCAATACAATATAATTGTTTCATGGTTTAACAAATTCGATTTCCTCACCCATGGTATCCACAGCAAAAAGCGGCATTAGCTGATCTGGTGCTTTAATGCGTCCACTGAGCTTGGGATCGCAATCACGATAATAATAAAATATGGCCAAGCCGCTAAAGATGGTGCTAAAGCTAAGCATGCCCAGGATGGGCAGATTCCACCAAAGTGCCGATTGTGCGCTCTTTAAATTGTGCACGCTTAGCAGACGCTGCACCTGCGTTTGATTAACTCCATACAACGACAGATATGTGACCATTCCGCCGATTAACAATGACCACCAGGTGTGACGCACGGTAGGATCTGCCGAAAATTCAAAAAACTGCACACGTCCACGCTCCTTCGCCACATCCCAGATGGCACCTAGGCCACCAGCCTTGCTGGCTGAAACTCCAATGACAGCAAAAATGGCGGCAAACATGAGAAACGACTGAAAGACATCCGTGATGAGCACAGCCTTGAGGCCACCCAGTGTTGAGTAAAATGTGCAGACGAGACCTAGGACAAGTATAGCAGTAACTCTTGGTATGCCGGCGACTGCCTCCAGCGCCAAGGCGGGCGCATAGAGAGCAATGCCCATGTAGAGCACCATTTGCAGGGTGAAGGCAATCGAGGCAGCCAGGCGTGTCGCAGGACCAAAGCGACGCTCCAGGTACTCATATACGCTGGTTATGCGCATACGATAAAAGACCGGGAGAAAAATGTAAGCGGCGATCGGTGTGCTCAATATATATGATATGTTTATAGCTCCGAATAGTGTTCCAAACTGATATGATTCACTGGAGACGCCCATCAGTGTAATGGCTGACATAAAACTAGCCATCAGGCTGAAGGACACTGGAAATGTAGTCATGCTCTGATCGGCCATCAGATACTCCTGTGTGGTCTTTTGTTTGCCGCCAGTATACCGATAGTATATGCCAATCAGTGCCGAAATTGCCAAAATGACCCCCAGCACCAGTGTATCCCACTCATCAAATGTTCCTAGTTCCATTCTGTTGGTGTTATTCAATTGTTTCAATTTAATTGATTTTTCACAGTGGGTACACTTCTCACTTTTTTTTGTAACAGCGTATTGACCTTTTTACTGGCTCAATGGCTTTTGCAAATAAAATATGTAAAATTCACAAACATATGTACATACACATATGCATAACAAAAATAACACGCGATTATAAACAAATAACCAAACGCAACGCGGACCATCCGCAGCTACAACCGCAAAGCTCAGCCGTTGAATAACAACTGATTCACTAAAACTCGACGGCGTTGCCACCTGTTGGCACAGTTGACAGCTTGTATGCTTAGGCAAGGTATGCAGGGCGTAGCTGTTCCTAGCAAAATGTTATTCTTTTGTTAAATAAATAAAAAAAAATGTTCACGAGTTTAACATTTTATATTTTTACTTATATACAATTAATACTGTTATGAAGAATATGAAAAATGATATTTTCACTGTCGTGAGCAACAAGCAAACCATATGCTTCTTTAATTTTTAATGGAATAACCATGGCGGAGAGATAGTTAAAGCAATTAGTTGTTACTCATACATACATAATAGAATATGTAAACTTTTTAAAATCCCAAAACAGCAGATCTTATTATGATGCGTGATTGGACTACAAAGATAAGCAACTAGTTATTTTTTTTTCACAATTGTCTTATTACTACATATATCTTTACATGTGTTATATGCACTTCTATTTGTTGACCAGAAATTAAGCCGATTTCAGTTAGGAATTAGGATTTTAATTGGAGGCCGCAAGTGCCCTGGTGACGCCGTTTATCGCGACGTTTGCATTCATCGCTGCAGTATGAGGCGTTGAAGCAGCAATCGAATTCCGCTTCCTCTAGGCAATGCTGACACCATCTCTTGCGTTTCACTGATTTTAGCTCCTCTTTCATAATCTCGAGCTCAGCCTTGTTTCTTGTCAGTTCTTCATTCAAGAACAAAACTTCTTGCACCAATTCACGATAACCGGCAAAAGGTCCTGCCGTGTCCATGTGCGCTGTGATTTGTTGCAGTAGTTCCGGTCTAGAAGTCATGGAGCAACGACGTGACGGTTGCAAGCGCTTTGGAGTTGCTGCCGTTGCAGTGGCCGCAATTTTGCGCTTCTTAGCGGATGCTGGCGTGACAGCACGTGGTCGTTTAACGGAGGCGTTTACTTCAGCCGCCTCCATGCAATGGGGTAGTGCACGGTTAATGAGATCTTCAGCATCACGAGGATCGGCATAAAAGTTAAACAAATACATAGGTTGATGTAGTAACATCATATGACACCTGAGTTCACGTAGTGCAGCGTTGAATGTCCGCGAATTTTTCCCCTTGGTGCTAAGTTGCGAAATGTCCGTATCTATAGGTAGAATATCACGCGCCGAGACGAGTGCACGAGAGTGCGATCCACCGAAAAAGCGCACATCATATATGTTGCTTTTTCTGGTCATCACGCGTATAACCTGGTGAGGAATTAGACGTACAAATTGAACATATAATTTGTTTTGTTGCTATTCGTGCTCACCTTGGCCGGCCAGTGAGGAGAGCCATATTGTTTGGCATAAACCAGCTCGTGGCGCTGTGTACAGGGCTTGGCAAACCAAAATGTGCAGCTATTTGACTCGTTGGAATGCCGATAGCAATCCGAGCACCGACGGATTTCACGAATATCGTGCGTGATGTCACGCAGCAGCCACTTGGTGGCATTGTATTCCTCGCACTTGGTGCCAAAAAATATGCCAATGTTGTGCTGCAAGTCGAGCAGGTCGATGAGAAATTCGGACAAGTGCTTGTACTTCTTAATCTCAATGCTGTGGGAAATGTCCGAGATGCCAAGTGTATCGTTTTTAAAAAGAGCGCTCTTGACAAGTGCCGAATCACGTTCGGTCCAATGCTTTGCCATGTACTTGCGCACATCCTTTTTTAACCAGCTGTGGTACGTTTGCCACGAGTAGTCTAGCAGACAGTTCAGTTCCTCGATGGATACGTGTGGTGGATTTAACAGATCGGAAAGCTTAAGCAGGCGGCAGGGTGTACACAGTTCTAGTTCGTTGTTGGCCTCGGGCGCCTCCTCGCTTTTGATAAGTGTGCTGCGACGCTTGCGCTGACGCGCTGGCTGCTCACTAACAAAGAAGACATCATCAGAACTGTCCGCTTCACGTTTAAGCGGATCTTTGTTGCTGATGTTGCTGTTGTAATCAAGTTCATACGAAGCATTCGGTGCCACTGGTATAGTTAATGCCGGCGTGGCTGTGCCCTGCTGGGCTTCATCTTCCTCATCGCACGACTCCTCCATATCCGATTCGTTTAGCGGAAACCGATATGGTTGACCCTTGTCCGAGGGCACCGAATAGTTTGGACGATGTGGATTTTTACGCTGGCAGGTCGCATGAAAGCTTCGCACACAGAAGAGACATTTTTTGAGTGGCTCCGTGCCCGGCAAGTGACACTCGAAGCAATAGGGATCAGTTTTTAGAGATTTTTGTAGCTCGCTTATCTTCTGAGCGAAACAGAGCGAGATTCGTTTGCCCTTGGCACGCGCCGCTTTTGCCTTTGGCACTAAAATACCCATCCTGATGGCATCTTCGACTGCTTGAGATGCCTCATCTAATTACGCATAAGACATAAACATTGAAACACAAACACAATCGTATTTCAAAACACAAGCACTTCGTACGTACCGTCAGACATGAACGACAGCAAACAACGTTCCAGAATTTTATTGGACATGTATGCACCATTTTTAAGTTTATGCATCCAATTTGGCACAACACCGGGTGGAATGCTGCTAACCATCTTCTTGACTTTGTCAATAAAGTTATTGTTTGCAAGAAATATGGCCTAGTAATTGTTTTTACCAAATACTGCGAACAGAGTTGCCAGATAGTCGCAAATTAGTTGCGATTTGGCAACACTCACAATATGGCCACACTGCTGGCAACATTCGTTATTGTGATGTTATACTTTAACAATAGATAACAAAAATAAAATTCAATTGAGTCATTTGGCCTACCATTTGTTTCAAAAATGTATGGTAGGTTATGCCCTTGCAAACGTCAAAATTGGTTGTTGTAAAACATTAAAATGTAAAAAGTAAAGGTCTGGCAGCGCTGCGTGTCGACTGACCAAATGGGTTAGTGTGGGTAAGTTTAACAATAACAGCACCTGCAACGGCAACGGAAGCAATACAAGCCCATGGCCATTGTCGAACCGTCTAAAAATAATTGCATTAATCTTATTTCGGTAATTTAATAAGAACACACTGGTAAGCGCTTAGAATTGCATATTCTGCCTCTGTCTCCTTCGGATGCATTGGCGCGGAATACGGCTACCACTGGATATGGTGAACTCATCATCGTCACCAGCGCTAGCTTACCCTGACTCTGACGTATTTAGTTGTCTAACCAGTGTTATTCATTGCTAATTAGTGAGAGCAGCGTAAAATGACTGCGTCGACATCAGTGATAGCCGACCTGTGCATATATCTATTAACCTGGAATGTTGGTACGCACTCGCCCAGGGACCTGCCGCTGGAATCGCTCCTGGCGCTGAATGGCACCACCAACTGTCCGGACAATCAGCTACCCGACATATATGTGATTGGCATGCAGGAGGTGAGCACAAAGCAGGTGCTCAACATATTTCAGGACGATCCCTGGATACTAAAATTTGCCAGCGCGCTAAGCGCACACCAGTATGTGAGGGTGCAGTCGAAGCAGCTGCAGGGCATACTCATTACAATGTTTGCACAGCACAAGCACATACCGCACATGAAGGACATCGAGACGGAGGAGACGCGGACTGGCCTGGGTGGCCTATGGGGAAATAAGGGAGCCGTCAGCATACGACTCAGTCTATACGGCACTGGCGCAGTTTTTGTTTGCTCCCACTTGGCGGCACACGATAATAAACTAAATGAGCGCATCGAAGATTATCACCAAATAGTAGACAATCACAAGTACCATGTGAGCGGCTATCAACGCATCTTTGATCATGATTTTGTATTCTGGCTTGGCGATTTGAACTTCCGATTGGCAGGAGATATGTCCGCCTGGGATGTACGCACTGCCGTGGAACATGGACGCTACGATGAGCTGCTGAAGTTAGACCAGCTGGTGTTGATGCGCGAGACGGGCAATGCTTTCAGTTTGTTGGAGGAGCAACTGCCCACATTTGCGCCCACCTTCAAGTTCATCGAGGGCAGCAACGAGTACGACATCAAGCGGCGCCCGGCTTGGTGTGACCGTATACTGCATCGCGTGCAGGCAACTAGTTATCCAGCCATTACGCTAAGTGCCCAACAATTGTCTTATCAGTCCAACATGGAATATACGCTCTCTGACCACAAGCCCGTTTCGGCGACCTTTAGCTATAAAATCGAGGCAAACAATTTGACCTACACCGACGAGGAGCTGCACGAGATGACGCATGGTGCGGCCAGCACAGTATCAAATGTTAGTGTGCTTGGTTTTATCACTATTATAGTTTTTTTTAATGCTGTGTTTCAATTTTGATTTGCCTCTTTTCGCTTCTTTTGTAGCCATTTAATGCCGAACTAGAAAGTTTCCAGTGATAAATGAAACCAAGTGTTCCCGTCAAAAGCAAGCAAACAATCTCATTTTATACATATCTGACTCAGACTTCAAATTGAAAACTTATGTAAGCAAATACTCGAAATATAACACAGGAATATGAGTACAATTTAATTAATACTTAAACATATTTTGAGAACGAGTCTCAGATAGCAAGTGTTAAGCTAACCACTCAATGAATAACTCCATAGTGCAATTATATACATACATCAATTTATACAATCATAGTATATTAATACATACAACATACATATTATAGCGACTGCTTAATTTGTCACATATCACATTTAAGTTCAATCAATAGAGACTTCCTTTTAAGCTTAGCAAAGACATCGAGCGTGAAGGGTAAATTGTTAAAGTTCAAAAGTTGTTTATTAAATAAAGCAATATCTATTTTTCTATAAAATTTAACAAATTGTAATCAATCTCTTAACATAAAAACTTTCAGGAATATTAATTAATACTATCTATAAATATTTAGTAGCTATCAGATACGTGCGAAACGAGAGCCCCTTGCATTAAACTGCAAATGTTTGCATGTTCTAATATCCTATAGTTAATGAATATAATTTTTTTAAATTAAAAATAAACGGGGGTAATATGAGGTCATATACTTGTTATTATTGAGCCCACATTGCATAATGAACTGCTTTATATTTAAAATATATGTATATTATCTGTGTATATAAAAAAACTCCCGATATTATAAAATGCCGGTTCACTTCAGGGCAACGTCAGCGGAAAAGAGGGTTTAATTATTATTTTAAATTGATTTCATTAAATAATTAAATATTGTGTTAATAAAAAGTATTTTAAAAAGCCACAGAGCTCTCGTTTTAAACGATACTATATTACAATATCTAGGGACCTACCCTTAACGCCCCCTCTGAAATGGTAAAGGCGAATGGCAACCAACCTATCTCAAAAAAACAAGTCCGTAATTTTTAGAACACACTTCAAATTTACTAATTATCGTTTTTAGATAGATTGTAAATAACTAAATAACAAAAAAAAAAAAACTCGGATAGTATACAGTATATGATTTTATAACATCAGTAATGCGCGCACCTATACTATGAGACATTTCTATTGTGGATTCCAAATTTCGGACGCACCTTATCGGTTATCTTAGCAACAAGTGTTTAAGGTAGCTTTGAGCGATGCGTCGGCACATATCAGTTATGACTATCGACTGTTGAAAGCGAACAGCAGACAAAGGGCAATATTTGATAGAAGGCTGATGAAACCAGTTGCTTTTGGTGATTTTTTTATTTGTTGTTGTTGTTTTTTTTTTGCTTTGCAAGTTTAAACAAAAAGCTGGTGTCAATTGGTGGGCGCCTGGTAGCGTTGTTCTCGTAACAGATAGCGGTAGAAATTTAATGGCTTTGCAGTTGCCGCCGATCAACTGTTTGGGGGGGTTTTTCGTTCTTTCATTTCAGTGATTGTATTAGATAGTTACTGGCTGTAGAACTTTGGAATATGGAGGATGGTTTAACGAGTTGGCATATCTGATTTGTATTGAACACGTGCCGAGCAAACACAATTATGGCTAATACGTGTTTAGAAAATTGTGCAATTAGTTTTTTTAACATCTAGTATAAGCGTAATAATTTGATTTTTAAGTTTAGTTTTTGTCGATAACAGCACAAGGGAAAAAGCCCCCTAGCCGTTAATTAATGAACTAATATATAAATCATTTAATAACATTGCTGCAAAGATAACAAATTGTCAACAGCAGAAGGTATAACAGCAAGTGCTTTTTAAAAAGGGGCCCGTTAGATGCAGAAAACACTCCCTAAGATAAAAAATAACAGCTTTTAAATTGTACCATTCCATAAATCATTCAATTCGCAATGTTTACACTTCAGCGGGAATCCATATCCATGCTATCGTTAGACCGATCGGTGATTTACCCGAGCTAGTATACACGCCAAAAAAGTATTTACATAAAATATTGTTTACCTAACGTCTTATTCGAAGGCAAAATTTGGATCATGCGCAACCCACGAGACAAGCACGCACAAACGTGAGAACCAACCTCGGAGTTTTCGCCATATCGGGAGAAGACTCGCGAACAGAAATCGAAAGCTCTCCAGCAATGAGATTGTGAGCTCGTGTGTGTGTGTGTGTGTGTGTGTGAAATGCGCAAATATTGTTGTTTATAAACAAACTGGTTTATTCAAGTAGGAAATCATTGCCAGCTGTTTGTGAAAATTTTACGCCTGGCAACCAATGAAAGGAAATATGTTTAAAGTTGAAACAACAAAATTGCTGAATTGCAAAGACTCTTTCTGCGCACAAATCCACATAAGCATATTAAATTTTTACGATGTCGATCGAACTATATAGTATGCATTTGTATATACAGTATATGTTAGATAATTGAAATCGCGTTGTTATAATTTACGAGCGTTGCTGAAATTTACAAGTCAATATCAATTGCTGCTTAACACCGATAAGAAAATAAGTATTAAAAAAAAGCCCATATACATTGATACATACCCAAAAAATTGTTAAAGTTTTTCTGCTGAACCGAGTCGGTTCAAGTCCGCAATGCCAAATAAGTTTTTAATATGAACTTAGCCGTAAACCGAAGACCAAACTAAACTTCTAAAAATTAAGAAACTTTTGTGGGAGACTTAGCCCAAAAGTATAAATAACTCTTGTTAACACTCATATTTAAAGGAAACTCTGACTGACTTCTCTGGGCCAACAGCTAATGGCACTATTTCATGGCCCTTTGCGTATCAGAGACAAACACGATTGCGAATCGAGTGAATCGCGGCAGAGAATTAGGATTGTCACCCCAATTAGCTGCCGTCTGGCTATCGCACTCCGGAATAGCAAAAATAAAAAGCCCCGCCGTTGCAGCCGGACGTCTGGGCTCGTATAAAAGCCGACTCCAAGGGGCGATACCGTTCACAGCACAGCCAAAGAGCGGCCAGACAACAGCACATCCGAGCGCAAAGCAGCGTTAGGAAAACACAACAAAAAAAAGCACCGCGACTGAGGCCCGCGTCTGAGGGAGTCCCCCAACAGAGGCGATACGTCATACGTTAAAAATTTGGCAGCAACAACAACAATTGGATACACACACACACACACAAAGGGGCACAGACAACTAGATGAAGCAACAAGCAGTCAAATCTATTAAGAGACCATCAACGAAGATATACGGCATAGTGACTAAATCGTAGCACAAATTTGGCGATCGGTGATTTTTTTTTGTGTCGCGATTTTGGCAGTGGAAAGATTCTGATTCTCACACACAAAAACACACCATGGGCGTGAGAGTAATCGAGGCAGATTCGGCGAGCGATTCGTATGACGATGAGGAATGCTCGGCATGTAAAACAAGCCACAAAAATAAAACAAGTAATGCGAAGCGCAGCACCACGGAGCCGAGCAACGTGCACTATGGGAGCAAGGATCTGGTTGGCAATTGCAAGGAGTATCGCATCGAGAACAATTCCCGAGATCTGCGCATCATTGGTAATGGGAATCGTGTGCGCATCGTCAACAACACGGGTAGTCTGCAGATCATTGGCAACTCGACCAGGCTAAAGATACAGCAGAACAGCGGCCACATCAAGTACACCGGCAACGACGGGCGAATTTATCTGGGTTGCGAGTCCAAGCAGCAGAATGTAGACTATATCGGCTGCAATGGACTGCTGAAGGTGGTCAAATCGCTGCAGCTGCAGGGCAGCAAGCGTAGCCGGGCGCAGCAGCTACCAAAAAGTCCGGCTCCGACAAACAAGGCTTATTCTTGCCCAGGCATCGAAATTGACAACAATCTGACCATTGTCAATGGCATCGCCGGCAATATTGTGATTAAGAATGCGATAAATGTGAGCATATGAGCTCTTTTTCTTAACTCTTTATCTCAAGTCCAAAGTTTAAGCTTATTAACTTGCCTGCTAGACTTACATATGGCCAGTACGAATGGTTCCTATTGTTATATATATATATAAGATAGTCATTAGCATTAGCTAAACTTTCTGACTGCTCAACATGATTGTCATCCAGGCACTGAAAAGTATTAACTATCACCTAATAATCACAATATCATCATATATATAATAATTATGTATTTATAATAGAATTTTACATGTATATATAGTAACAAATCCGCAATGAACAAAATGTTGATTCAAAAGCTGATCATTCTGTGAATGAACTCTGCATTTGATTATTAAAAATTGCATCATTTTAAATATACCCTTTGAAAATATTGATTTGTGACTTTACGAGGTTAAAAAACCCCCGTCTAGTGAGAAAAAAAAAACATGCGGGTAAATAACCACATGTTGCTTTCGCATTACATATAAGTAGAAATCACAATGACCCAACTTTAGTGGGTTTACTCTCAATTTTCTTAGAACTGAAGCCTTATTCACGTTTATAAGAGTTGCACAATGTCATATTGGCCACTGACATGACCCACTTTTGTTTATATACAAAAAATAAAAGTACCCCGTATATAAAAAGTTTCGACCGATGTGTTACCAGCTGATTAAATAAGCCATAACGTTCGTTTTTTACTAATTGCGCCCTTGTACGTTTGTTTAAAGTGTCAAAAAACTTTCGAGTGTCGCATTTAAATTTTTAGGGGGTTTTATATTCGCGAGCAGGTACATAAATAAAATAACAACAACAAATGATATATTGCTCGACACTTTTGTGTTAAAATCAATTGACTGATAAGAATAATGTTCAGTATTTGTGACTTGAAATCTGATAGGGCTGCAAGCACATAAAATTAAATGAAATGAAAGTACATATATAAACCAAGAGAACTATGTAGGAACTATGTGGCATTAAACTCCGTTGCTGATAAGATTTTGCTCATATGTTGGGAGCATAATGGCAGGGGATACGGTGAAACATATCCAGTTGAGATCAAAGCTTTTTGGTAAAAATGCTTCTCCCCGTCATCAGACTGTTCGAGCAAGGAAGTCGAGGAAGCCCCAGTCACAATAGACCGCTGCGGGCGCAGTGCCGCCCACTTTTTTTTTGTGAGACTCCCTGTACATTATAATAATGATAATAATAATAGATGAATTGGATAAGATAAGAACCCAAAAACAACTCATGATCCAGATTGCATAGAAACAATCAGACCTAAGCATGTACATCCATCGGCATGCCCATCCATCGGTCGGTGATGCTATTAGAAATTTGTGTTCTCTATCTAGGCTTTTAGCATTTAATTTTCATAATTGTATATATAATGTATTCAATAATTAGGAAGACACTCGTTTTGTCGACCACTAATAAATAAATAAATAAATAAAAATATATGTTTAGGCTGTTGCTTCTGATCAAAAATTTTCATATATGTATGTATATATTCTATGTGGTAAAATATGTCTTATTGTGTAGTATGTATGTATGTATGTATGCACTCATAAATTGAACATATCTACATATAAATTACATGATTTGCACATGCATATAATTATGCATATTTGTGTATATTTATGTGTGATCCAGTGCACTTACCTTATTATGTTTTAATGGTTGTCCAATTAAAGTCAAGCTTATAACAACTTATAAAGTTCTTATTACTAAAGCACACACTTATTCACAAAACCACAGTTTACCGCTTCTGTTAACATTCATTTTTCGTTAACATTGTTTACATTTAACACTGTGAATTGCTAAATTTTGGTGGTGGAGCGGAAACTATCGACGTCGATAAGTTATGTGTTTGGCGTCTCTTTTATTCGTTTCGTTGCTCATTTTGCGCTTGCTATGCGCACTGTTAATTGTAAGTGTGCCATGTTATGCTTACGTTCGGCAAATACGTTTGACGCTTAGCTCGCTAAAAAACAAACATTTTGCGACATTTAAAAAACAAAGTCATGTTTGGGCCCGCACAAACGACAACAAATCGTATGAACGATTTTGAGGTGGCATCGCCGCCCGATGACTCCGTCTCCGCGCTTGAGTTCAGTCCAAGCACATTGCAAGTGCCAAAGAATTTTCTCATTGCCGGCAGCTGGGACAACAGCGTGCGCTGTTGGGAGGTGGAACAAAATGGAGCCACAGTGCCAAAATCTATGAAAACAATGGGTGGACCAGTGCTCGATGTGTGCTGGTCAGATGACGGAACCAAAGTTTTTATGGCTTCCTGTGACAAACAGGTCAAGCTTTGGGATCTCGCCTCCGATCAGGTAATGCAAGTTGCTGCCCACGACGGACCAGTCAAGACTTGCCACATGGTAAAAGGACCAAATTATACATGCCTGATGACCGGCTCCTGGGACAAAACGCTCAAGGTATATACAAAAAATATGGACATATACCTCTTTGTACAAATTTTTTGATTTTCATAGTTTTGGGACACGCGCACACCAAATCCCATGATGGCCATTAATCTGCCTGAACGCTGCTATTGTGCAGATGTGGACTATCCCATGGCCGTGGTGGGCACTGCGGGTCGTGGCCTGATTATTTACTCGCTGGAAAACAGTCCCACCGAGTACAAGCGACAGGAGAGTCCGCTCAAGTATCAGCATCGCACCATATCGATATTTAAGGACAAGAAGAAGACGCCCACAGGTTATGCACTGGGCAGCATAGAGGGACGCGTGGCCATACAGTACGTGAACCCAGTAAATCCTAAGGATAACTTCACATTCAAGTGCCACCGCTCGACGGGTACCTCAGGCTTCCAAGATATCTATGCGGTAAACGACATTGCATTCCATCCCGTGCATGGAACGTTGGTCACAGTGGGATCGGACGGTACATTCAGTTTCTGGGACAAAGATGCACGAACCAAGCTTAAATCCAGTGAAGCCATGGACCAATCTATTACGAAATGCGGCTTCAATGCCAATGGCCAAATATTCGCATACGCTGTCGGGTACGACTGGTCCAAGGGACATGAGTACTTTAATCCGGCCAAAAAACCACAGATTTTCCTGCGCTCCTGCTATGACGAGCTAAAGCCGCGCGTCAACTGATCGGAAACGTGCTTTAGTTTTAGTCACGACATGTACTGCGAGTAATATCAATCATTAATTTGTATCGTATCATTAAATATCGAAGCGCATTCGCATTTGCATTTTTATTGAACTAAAACACTTAATTTAATGATGCTTCTTATCCTCGTGACCGTGTTCGCTGCCATGACCGTGTCCATGGCCACCCTGGCCCTTGCCAACACCGAGCGCATACTCCACCGCGATGGTGGCCAGAAATGCACAAAATCCAACGCCGAGGCCGCGGAACATAAAGGTGGTCAGGCGAGAGCGGTGTGTGCCGAATGCCTTCTTTTCATAGCGCCAGGCCTCGTTCCTACGTCAGCCAAAGTTTTTGTTGTTTTGATAAGAAGAGGGCGAAAATTGAAGTTCAACCACTCACCTCAGCCATGGATCATTCAAACCTTGTCGGGCAAGCGCCTCTTTCACTTGAAGCAATTGCGGTACATTCTCCACCTTATAAATTGATGGATGCGGCACCGTATAAGGTTCTCCGTGATGTCCACCCATTATTTATTTTCTGTAATGATAGTTAAAGTTGTTTTAATAATGCGAACTGGCGATTTAACAGATGTTAACCTAGCGCTGAAAATTACATAAGTGAGTTTTCGTTTTTAACGTTTTATGCCAGTTGAGATTGGGCAAATTCAAAAGAATATACTTAATAAGCACTACTTGTTTAAATTATTTAATAACTTCGCGCAAATTATCAGAAATAGCAAAGAATTAACTAATTTGTTGAAATACACACTCTTGTTGCCACAATATCAGCAATATGAACACAATGTTAGCAATATGTTAAATGTTATCGATATGTTGACTTAAAATGCACTAAAAATGACAAGTGCATAGCAGTTGTATATTTGTAAAATGTGGCAACGCATTGCACTCCGACGAATTAATGAAATTTCAATCTTTCGCGCTTAACAAAAATTAGATCAAGCTATGAAAGGATTTATCCATGCAGTACACAAAAAACCAGACTACCCACTTTTTTTTTTGACATATTTATTGATACTTTAAGTTTATTTTGCAATCAGTAGAACATTTGTAATTTTTAAACGTGCTTAAGTGAAAATATACATTGTTTATTTAAATATTTTTTTTAAGTTTTTGTTTTTCCATTTAATTTTCTAGTTATACAATAAGTAATAGTAATATACATGTATATGTTTTTAGGATTTATGTTAATAGCGTTTTTCTTGCTCCTCACACTTTTACAGATTAACTGTGATTGCTACAATAAGAAAGGAAACGATTTAAAGCAAAAGATGAAAAAAATTATAACAAAATACTGTTCTTACACGTTGTCATTTGCATTGTATGTATTGTAATAGCTAGGTATAAAAACGCATGACTTGCATGCTAATTAATTATTTAAAATACAATACATATATATTCATATAGTTGTTTTGCATATTCATTAAACATTTCTCACAAACCTAAAACAGCAAAGTCATTATTTTGCTAATAGAACAAAATTCGTTTCCATTGTGTTTTATATTATTTTTTCAGCGCTTGGAAATGCATAAGCTTGAACAATATATTAATATTTCAATTAATTAATCATTAAACTTGTAACTACGTTTGGAAGAAACATTTTCAAACACATTTCACAATTTCGTTTTCACATTGAAAAGGCTCTAAACAGCACTTATCGTATGGTGTTTAAAAAAGTTGGCATTATATATCCATAATATTTTATGTTGTTGTTTTTGTTTTTGTTTTATCTGGTTAATTTTGTTTGTTTTTACTTTTGTATTATTTTTCTTTTTGTTAAGCTGAATCACATTTCGAATTTCTAAATATTAGTTTCATAATTTAACACATGTTGCTACAACAATTTAGGTATTTTTTGAAATCAAATTGTACTTTTAACTTATTCTCCGTTCCCGACCGCGCACTGTGCGTGAGCTTCTTCGCTGGTTGATTTTAATGGGCCAACAGCTGCAGCAGTCGCAGCCACAGCAGCTAGCTAGATGCTCTCCTCGCCCAATATCTCGTTGAGCAGGCGATTGAGGCTGTCCAGGCCAGTGAGAAAGCCACCGTCGGGTCCATGGTGCACGGGCGCGGCGGCTGTAGGTGTTGGCAGCATACTGCCATTGCGCGGCACAAATGCTGTGTGGGCAAAATCAATAAGACGAACATCTACAAAGCAAGCCGAATCGTCTGTGGGCGGTGCCGACATATCCAGTGACTTGGAGCCATGCATTAGCGCAGAATTGCGAGTCGCAGCTGTGTTCGCCTTTGGCTCGCTGCTGGTGTTGTTGTCGCTGCCCTCAGCACTGGCTCGGCGCTCCAGGGAGTCTAGCAGAATGCCGCCGAGTAGTGAGTTGGAAATATTCTCACAACTGCACTGCAAACGCGACTTTGAAGGTGAGGAAACAGCAGAAACGGGCGTCGATGTTATGGTTGACTTTTTGGCCTCCCTGGGATCATCGTGAGCCGCATAGTGCTCGTCGTCGTCCTTGCAGCGTAGACGCTTAACGGCGCCCTTTACCGACTTCAGCGACGAAGCGCTGGAGGAGTTGGGTGACACCAGGGACTTGATGGTGGCGTTTGAGTTGCCAGCTGTGTGGGGCGGCGAGGTAGGCTCCAAGCTGCCAGCTGCAGCGGCCGCATCGAAGGACTGCTGCGACTTGTAGCGCTTGAACATTGCCTCTGTGGGTCCAATAATGCTGCTCTCGTAGTCCGAGCTGCCATCATCGGAGCTGTTGTTACCTGTGGATAAGTAAAAATGAATGGATGAGATTCCATGGATTAACACTAGAGGACTTACAAGTCTGGCGACCGCTAGCTACAGCCTTAATTTGCTCCGATAGGCCCGAGAAATCGTCACTGCTGTTGCTGCTGTAGTTCATCCAGGAGTCACCGGAATGTGGTGATGAGGTTGTCACACTGGGCAGCGCTGGCTCAGGATCCAGGAATACTGTCTCTTCGGAAATTGGAATGAATGCAGGTGTGGCGTTGCCATTGGCACTGCCCTTGCCACCAGTCGCTGTTTTGGCGGGCATCACACCGCAAGTGCGCGGTGGCGGCATGGCGGACAAATGCTTATGCTGTGCCTTGTTATGTACGTTATCCTCCTCCTCATCTTCCTCCTCGTCAGTTGTGGTGGTGGAGCTTGTGGCAGTCTGTTTGACGCCACGTGCTGCCGCCTCCGCAAAGCCACGTTTGTGCAGATGACGACGTGTGGCTAGATTCAGGCGCGAGTTGGAATCATTGGAGGCATCCGCATCATAATTGCAGCCATCGGCGCCTGTGCTGCTATTGGTGGCCGAAGCGTTGCCGCTATCAACAGCTGCCACCAACTGCAAATCCTCGTCAGTATCGTGCGGCTCCAGCTCGTCGCCCGCTTCGTGTCCTGCCTCATCGTCCTCAATGTCATCTTCGTCTATGCTGTTTTCTGGATGATAATCAAAGGCGCCTGACGGCTGCAGGGTAGCTGACTTAGGCGCCTCCAGCCAATCATCCAGATCCATGGAGGGCGGATGGGCCATAGGATTTTCCTCATAGCCTTCATACACGATCAGCAGGGAGCTGTCCGAAGAATAAACAATGTTAAAGTCATTTCTTTCGATGAAAGATAATATTATGTGCATACCAGGAATAGAATCTATAACTGGACTGCTTCTCGATGACGCGACGCAGCTGCATCAGTCGCTGCAGTATCTTGCGTATGACGCGAATGCGCAGACGATAGCCATTGTAGAAGAAGTCATGCAAAGCGGTCTTGAAGCCCGCCTCATTAAGCTCACGTCCCCAGTATTTGTCCCGTTTGGCGTACTGCTCCAGATCGGCTTGGTAGGTCTGCATGCCACACAGCCGCACGCCCAGCGAACCGGAGGTGCTGGCCGCACACTTGGCCATCTGCTTGGAGCGCTTTTCTGCGGAAGCATCGTCGCCATGCTGCCGGGTGCCCATCTTTAGGTCCAGAATGCAGGGATTGCGAAACTGCGATGTGATATTCTCGAGCATCAAAAAGTCTGTGAATCGAAATCGAAGCCAGACGGTTAGTCAAAATGTTGCAAAAGCTATAAGATCAATATATATGTATATATAATGTCTTGATTGGATTTTCTGTCCAGCTCCCGAGCCAGGGCACAGGATACTAACATTGCTTATTGGAGTTGTCAAGTTGCGAAATGCTCTTGATAACATCGGCCGCATTTCCGTTCTTATGCACCTTCATTCTGCAAATAATCCAGGCGAGATGTGTGGGATTAATATGGTATCAAGCAAGACAAGTGTACAATGCTGCGACCCCATTTAGATGGCACAAATGAGTGACCTAAAACAAAATAAGCTGGAAGTATTCGTTTTCTTTTGTTTCTTTTTTTTTTTGTTTTTTTTTAAAGCATGTTTTGTTCCATTTAAAACTCAAGAGCGCCATCTAGCGCAGAGTAGGCGAACTGAATCACTAACGGGAGCTTAGTTCGAGGATTTTTGTTCAAATAAATTTATCAGTTGCAAACTCATGTGTCCCGTTTTCAATGAAACCAAACATGGCGCAGTTTCCAATTGGATTGTCCATTAAAAAAAAAAAACAAAAACAAAATTCTCATACACATACTATGGTTGTAAGATTTGCATACCCAATACCCGTAACAATGTCTGACAGGGGCGAGTGCGTGTTTGTTTTTTGTATGCATTGCACAATCTAAAACAAAAATAAAATTCATTTCCATTTGCTTGGCTGAATAACGCTTCAGTCATGTGTTATATTTATATATATATATATATATATATATATATATATATATATAATTGTATATATATAAAGATATATATGTATGTGTGTAAGTCAGTTGAGGCAGTATAGGTGTAAGGTGCAGGCTGTGATGCTGTCCTATGACGGACATGACTTTCGGAATGGTTCTACATACCTGAGTACTTCGTCGCGCTTGCGTTTCGAGGCGCTCATCTTGCGTACGGGCACCGCAGCGGCATCATCCCGGAAGCTGGGCGAATAGCGCTTGTCCAGCTTAACGCCGCCCATGGTAGTCGCTTGCATAACGCCTGGAAATAGAATGGGACCGGCGTACGATAAGTCTAAGTTTTTGTGCCTGTTTCGATGTGCGTTTTAACTCTATAAATGTATTTTATGTATGTATGTAATTTAGTATCGTAACGATACAACAAACTTGGGGTTAAGTTCTTGTGGTTAGGATTACGCAATGGGTAAATGGGACCTGACTTATAACAAATAAGTTAGGCATTAGACACATCATAAGTGGTACATCATGAATGATACGCAGCACAGACAAACGATTCTATGAATAGACCCCCGAGAGACCAATTGAAAAAAAAAGACAGATGATATATCTTAAACACTTTTGAAAAAATGTATATGTACTCCTTTATAGACTGACTCACCCCCAATTAACTGCATGCATAGGCAAATTCGGATGGACTTGGAACAGTTAACATAAAGCGGCATGATATACATTGAGAGTTATGGCTTATGATTATAAGAACTAAGCTAGTTGTGATCAGGGTGCAATTTTCAGACTTAGTCAATCGATAGAAAAACATGTGCATAAATCCGAAAAACACTAGAAAGCTTCAAATGTTTTTTGTTTTTTTTTCTTAATTTTTCTTTTGTTTTTTTGTTATTTGTGTCCTACGCTTAGCTTAAAACCATAAAAGTATATAACTACTTATATAAGGAACTGAATATCTTAGATTTAGTTTGGGGAATTAAGTATCGCAATTGTATTTGCATAAAATATATGATAAAATATAGTATAATTTAAGTATAGTATAATATAGTATAGTAAAGTATAGTAAAGTATGTGTGTTAATTCATACAAACCCGTAGATATGCCATTGTCATAATTGGCTTGCTTGCATTTCTAATCGGCTTTCGTACTGTGAGAGTCTCGGAGACGTTCAGTTCCAGAGACAGACAGAGCAGAGCAGAGCTGAGCTGAGCTGAGAGAAGAGCAGAGCAGAGCGGATTTGATCCAATCCGATCAGATCCGATTAGATCGGCAAAGGCCTAGGGACGACGACGACGATGACACATGACTTTAGCACAACAACAACAACGTTCTCATCGTACTCGTTTTGAGGAGGGGGCAGCACGATGTGCGTTCTGAACAAACACATAGAATAAAACACGATTTTTCGTTTTTGCGAGAAATTGGATAAAAAATTGCATTGATTTTGTTTTTTTTTTCAGTTTTTTTTTTTTTTGTTAAGATTTTTAGTTTACGCTTTCATTCTCGAGTATTGTTTTCGGTTTCGTTTCGAGGCTGCTCTCCGCATTGGTTCATTGATTTGTTCAGCGGCAGATCACGATCACGAGGTCTGTCAGTCGGCACTTCGAACCTTTGGATAATACGAGCATAGAGCGTAGATATGTAGTGGCAACGGGCACGCCCCTAGCTCCAGGCTATACAACCTGGTGCAAGGGCGTGCATTATTCAAAGTTTTTTGTTTTTTTTTTTTAATTCAATTAATTTAGTTTATTTTTATTTTTGTTTCTTATAAGTTGTATAATTTTTGCAGGTTTAAACAAAAATTGTACAACCTTTATAGTTGGGTGCATTGTCAAAGGTTTTCAGATTTGAACTTTGCATAATACATATACAGATATATGTATATATGCTGGTAAAAATCTGTTGCTACAGGTTTTTTTTTGTTTTTATTTATTATTATTTTTTTTTTGTGTGTATTTGCGACTTACCCTTTGCTGTCACTTGGCTACTAACTTAAAGTTCTTATGTGATAAAATGGTACTGTGTGTGCAGGTTGGCCAGGCGCTTGGACTACTTCCATGCGTCGAGTCAGACAATAATTGGGCATGGCAGCTATAATATTTTTATTTCGCTTTTCGTATTACAAATCTTTAAAGCTATAATTTACCTAAAGATTACGATATGGTTCAGTCTTATTTGTTGTTTTTTTTTTTCGTCACTTATTCTTTTTTTTTTTTTTTTTTTTTTTTAGTTTTTCTTTTTTGTGCTCTGTTTTTATTTGTTTTTCATTCAATTTCAATACTTACAATCTACGGATATCACATATAAGAATACTTAAAATAAAAATGATATTCAAATGCGGTTTTGGCTTTAACTAAGGACAATACAGAAGAGCGCATAAATTTTTGTTGTTTGGACAAATGCGAGTTAGTACAAAACAAAAGTTGAATACAGCATCGGCGATTTGGAAACTCAAGACATATATAGCCATATCATATCATTTTTTTTATTTTTCTTTTTTAATTTTTATTGAATTTAGTTTTTTTTTTGTTTTTAATGTATGATAGAACGAGCAGTTAATTCGAAACGAAATATATATAACTTATGAAGCGCTTCGATAGAATCGATAATCGTTGTGGGTGGTTAATAAGAGGAATATAGTCGGTATCTTACCTTTGTACTTGGGCACAAACTTCTGTACGTCCTGCGGAATGTTCTGATAGAAGTCCAATTCGCGCAAATTCAGCGGCTTGATCACCGTCGATTGGTTGAGCAGCAACAGGCGCGTGTGTCCTCCCACCTGTAATTATGAATGATGCGGCATGTATAGTAATGTTGCATTGATCAGACATAAGAGCTACATCTAACCTATTGAGTGATTTATTGACGCAAGCTAGTAAGCTAGGCTACATTTCTCGCCGTAGCTACCTTTTACATATAATTATTCTTAAAACTCTACACGAAACTAGTAAAACTGCTCTAGTCGACCATCAGATACCCTGTACTTCTTAAACACACTATGTGCTTCTTCTTCCCTAAGTAGCACACTAAAAGAAAAGCTCTTAATTAACTTCGGTATTCACATTCTGATCTTTCCGAACATTTCAACGCATATATATGGCATATAAAAGTGTTTGTGGACCAAAGCGCGAGGCTCTAACTTTGATAATCCTCGAGCTTGATCTTTAAATTGATTTTAATTGGTATCAAAACGGGAGGAGATCAACAAATAAAATAATTAACTCGTTATTTGTATGTTATAGGAGAGAATATATATATTTCACGTTTGAAGTCTCTGCCTTTTGTTTTTGCGAAAAGTTTAAGAGACCATCTTAGGACAAGTTAGTCGCGTGGCCATTTCCACCATATCTTATCAGCCGCCCTACGTCATGCGACGATTTGATAAGCAACTGTTGTTTTGTGTCCCACTGTAATCGCACCTCGATTGTAGTCCTTAATCTTTACGAACTTGGACTTGTCACCACAGCAGCACTAGGCTCAGTGAAAGTAGCAAGCATATCGGATGGGATATCAGCTTATCAAATGGACGGCGGGTTCAAGTAAACACCAGCTGATAAGTATGCCTAAGAGGCATAGATAAATTGATGGGATGGATGTATGTGGAATGTAGTAGCAAATCTGTTTCAAAGAAATCTACTAATTGTTCAAATGAACACTGTGCTTAATATATTTTGAATACTTTCAAATATCGGATTATACTAGTTACAAGATGACATAAATTTAAAAGTTAAGGCTGAAATAAAATATTGCAATTATTGTTTTATATTTTACTAGCACCAATGGCAATTGATTGAATGTTTTATTCGATATCAGCGCTCCCAGAGAATCAGTTGGTTCGGTGTTTTCAATGCGATGCAATCAATTCATCACAAATTGAAGAATGGATTGGGAAATACGACAAAGTATCCAGAGGCTCGAGTCATTAGACATTCGGCGGCCATAAGAATTGTTTTCAGTAAGAAGTCGAAGAAATCTGTTGATTCCCATACTGGTAATATCCGATTCGGTTCAAATGTCGTCCGGACTTCTGTAGCTTCTAACGCATCGCAAGGCAACAACCACAAAAAGAAACGATCATCTAAGAAAAGACGTTCCAAGAGTTTTAGGAGCCAATCCACAAACACCCCACATGCCCGCGGCACTGTGAAAGATAGGTCGCCTAGGAGTTCGAGCGTGCACAATAGGAGAAGCAGAGCTAAGTCCGTCCATCGCAAAGTTGAAATGAAGACTACGCGCAATAGCTTCATGTCAAAAATGAAGCCTGACTTATCGAGTGGAACAAGCAAAATCTGTGATTCGCCGCACGACGGCCGACTCATCATGAAAGAGAATCTACGTCTTCAAGTGGATGTTGTATTCAATATGTTATTTTCAAGCACATCTAAATTCCTAACCGATTTCCATGCCAAGCGCAACTCTACGGATCTCAACATGGGTGCCTGGAAGGCCAACAAGGACGGGTTGCAGATGCGCACTGTTAATGTAACCGTCGCGTTGCAGGCGAGCGTGGGACCCAAGACGTCAAAAGTCACCGAAAGCCAAACCATACGCTCATGCAGCGCTCCCGGTGAACTTTATGCTATAGACATTGAGACTGTCAACGAGGGAATACCCTACGCCGATGTCTTCAATATTGTCACACACTATTGTCTCACACGGTCGAAAAACAACAGCACCGACATGCTGGTCTTTGCCAATGTCAATTTCATCAAATCCACCTGGGCGGTGATAAAGGCCTTCATTGTAAAGCACTCGTATGAGGGACTGTCGGACTTCTTTCAACATTTGCACGAGGAGTTGCTATTAGAAGCGGCCAAGAGGGAAAAGAAATGATTTTCTCTAAATATTGCATAGTTAGGTAACATGCTGGCATTAGAGTATGATTATTTCAGGTTATGCTGACTCCGAGCTAGTATTCGATTTATATTATTCATATATACTAGACTTGACTCATGCTGATTCCACGGAGTTTTCATTTGTAATTAAATTGATTTAAAAAGCAATTTCTAATTAAATGGATTTAAAAAGCAATTTGTAATTAAATTGATTTAAAAAATTTGTGTTTTTTATTCTCCTTGACAGGGTGAAGTGAAAAAGGGTTCGGGCTACTAACCTGATTGGAAAGCGGATGAAGTGCCACCTCATCCTCGTTGTCCAGGAGATCCTTGTTTAGCTGTGTGGACTTTGGCTTGCCGACGCAACTATCGGCCGTTGATTGCGAGGTGTTTGACTCAGAGCATTGCCTTAACCAAGACGAATGTACCTTAAGCGCAGCACCAGTGGGTGGATGAGAATCAATCTGCTGCAGCTGCTGCTGCTGCTGTGATTTGGAGGGCGTGTTGCAGGTGCTGCTGTTGTTGTTGCCGCCGCTGCTTACCGATAGTTGCTGTAGGTTAGCGGTGACCAGGCTGCTACTGCTGCTCCTGGGGCCAGCCACATGTTGCTGCTGCGGTGACTGCTGCTGCTGCTGTAGGAAGCTGGAGCCGCTGGCGAATTGCAGCTGCGATTGCAGTAGGCTTAGGCTAGTTGAGATTTGTGCAACCAGCTGATGTTGTTGTTGTTGCTGTTGTTGTTGCTGCTGCTGGTGCTGCTGCTGTTGCTGTTGCTGCTGGTGTCCATGGATGCGTTGGTGCTGCTGTTGTTGTTGTATATTTGGAACATGCTGCTGATATGACGACAAGTCAGAATCTCCCATGCCCCAATCCCCCAAGAAATATACCATTCCCTGCCGCGCGAAACAGTTTAACGAGTTGCAGTTTTTGTTGCTGCTGCTTTTCTATTTCCCGCAACTTGCTGTTGCTGCTGCTATTGTTGTTGTTGTTTTTGTTGTTGTTGTATCTGTAACGAGAAACAAGAATTGCATTAAAATTGGGTTAAGCATGTGAAAAACCCCAAGCGTTAACCGATCGATATACTTGCGAACGGACCGGACCGGACCGGACCCGACCGGAACCGGTTCGCCAATGCACGCAACATACACTGCACGCGATTCTTGAAGTGCATTTTACACAGATGTCGAGCGGGTTCAATGTCACTTCCTCAACGGAACACGGAATACTAGCAATATATACGTACGTATATATTCCGGTTTCAATGTGTGCCTCAACAATTATCACATAAATTGATGATACTAAACATTTAATCTGCGATCTTGAAGGCATAGGTGATAATCTACAGAGTACAGAGTTCAAGACTCGGCCTATACTATATTCCTTAGTTGAATAATTAATCTAAAGGGATCTTAAAAGGGCAACTAAAAATAGCAAGCATACTAAAAATAGGAGCAATATATTGTTGCTGTTCTCAGAGTGTCCGTGTTCGAACGCTATTGAAGAGTATGAAATCGACTCAGCGCACAACTATATCCCATACACTAGTGAATATGTGTCCTATATACATGCACGATCCAAGAAATCCACAGTTGATTCCCAACGCAATAGACCTGTGTTATAAGCCTGCACATTAGTCGCGCTATGCGATCAGGCGATTAACTTTGCCTGTTCAGCTGCCTAGCGTAACAGAATCATCTGAAGCGTAGACTCACTTTTTACATAGATGATCCACTCGGCTGACAATCTGCGCCGCAATCAAATCGAACTGTGAACCATAGAGCGACTTAATGAAGCGTGTGGTTAATTGAATTCAATTGAGAAGAGCGAGACGCGAATTGTGGGCCGTGATTGCTTTTGTGGTCAATCAGGCGTGTGCCACGTGAGTGTGTGAACTAAATGCGAGGATTGGCTGAGTCGATCGTTCATTGATACTGTTAGCTGGGCACTAGGGACAGCAGCTCTCAATTGGGCAAATGTTAATTGAGTTATCGTTTAGCAAATTGCAATCAACTTGCGAAAATCGCACCATCTACGAATTGCGCATTCGTCTGGGCAGCAGGCGACAACACACCCCTCACAGACCCGGCCCCTCAAAAAGCTGGGAGTTAACACAAAACTACAGACGTCATAAAAAGATAGCAGATTGGCATGGTCAATGCATATTTGCCTGCTATAACTACACTTAAGCTTCTGTAACTGTATATGTATGTGTATCTGTATATATATCTGTATCTGTATCTGGATCTGTATCTGTATCTGTATCTGTATCTGTATCTGTATCTGTATCTGTATCTGTATCTGTATCTTTTGCTGAGATTGTACTTTTATCTAGCAAATATGTGCATATGGCTAATTGCGTTAGACGGCAGCTAAATGCCAGACGGCGCGCCTTTTAATCTGCTTTATCTGGAACTGGAAAAACTATAGTTTGCTAGCAATTGTTTGTATTTGTTTTAAGACATCTATATTCATATATGCAAGACTATATGGCCTAACTGAATAACTGAATGTCATATGAAACTTTTCTATATATGATTCATTTTAAAGGCTTATTCTAGAAAATTATTGGATATATGTTCCGACGCTCTCTGTATCGCAAAATTGAAGTCTAAGCAAACATTTCGAATATAGGGGAATTCACCTGACCGTCAAGTGCACAAGTGTATAATGAACAATGGCTGCTGTTCGGGGGGATATTCGTCTCGCTAAGTAAGTAATCGCCGTGTCATTAACTTGGAAACAGTCAACGGTCGGTCATTGTTCGCGTATCTGGCGACTGATCCAAAAAGATGTTTTCAGCTGAATGCGACGCACCGCATTGCTTATCTTTTTCACTGGCCAAATCTGTATGCTATGCGTAGTATTCTCATTTGTGCTCGTACTCGTATATTCGCAATTTGTTTTTAAAAATACGGCTATTATTAATAGCGCAGTGAATGCGTCAATGCAAACTGTCAATTGTCAAGCGAATGCGGCAGGCAAAACAATTGATGGAATACGGAACACATTCGAGGCTTTAATCGATACAAGGGGCGAGTGTTGAGACCTATTAAAGCATTTGATCAGTGTCATTGCATTAATTGTCGACTGATTAAAAGACAGAGAGAAAGTGCCAATTGCGACGCAGACTAAGCAAGACGGAGAGAGATAGCGAGCCAGCTGAGTCAGTCATTAGACTACACTCAACAGCGGGGCTATCCTTATCAATAACAGAACAGAACAGAGCTGAGCGAACCACTCGCCAGTTTGCTCGACTCACCAAAACTGGGCCACAAGCAAATTTGGATTCACACAACTCTTGATGCCAACCAAAATGAAAGTAAACAAAAGCCCCAAATTTCCCATGCTCAACATGGGGCTGTGTGTGTGTGTATATGTATATGCATTGTATGTACGGCCCAAAAGTGGGTCAAAGCTTGCCAGATATCGGAGCAGTAGCAACTGAAACAGCTGTCAATAGCTGGGCCTATGACTTGTTAGACATTACAAAGTGAACATTAAAACAAAACATTCCCATCAAAAATATTGTTAATAATAATAAACTCGTATTATTAAAACCAAACACAAAAGCAGAACAGCAACAAGACGAAAAATGCGACTATCCGGCAGTCATTCACACAATCAGCTTGGAAACAAGTTATATGCACATATATATAGCAGCTATATATAAAATATATGTACACATATATTACAGTGAAATCTCTCTTTGGTGAACACCTACGGTTCCAGCATTTTTATTTGGGAAATGTCCGCTTAAAAAATGTTTGTTATTAGTTCTCGTAAAACCAGATATTTGAACGTCTATTTTGACATCGGTGCCTGAGCGTCGCAGTAACAATCGGCAGCTCGCCGGTTCAAATACAGTATCACTATTCAATTTTTATATGTGTTTAGATATTTTGGTATTATCCACGAAGAGACGAATGTATTAATAAGCCGAGGTTGGCGTGAATTACGCAAGCAATTTCAATACAAGTTGCGTTTTCAACATTATTCATTTGAACCGGGTGACGACGGGTAATTTCTTCTAGACGGCGATTAAAGAGTTAAGATTATATATTTTCCATAGTTTAAAAAAGTTTTGCTTTAAAGCACAGACACGTATTTCTGTAGCTTAAGAATGCTCGCTTATCTTTATTGTTTTTTGTATTAATTCGAAGGTGCAAATTTCATACAAATTAAACACACCTTGTCGCATATTTAAATGTTTCCTATAAACTACACTTTTTGTGTGACAGGCTTGGCAGACTTAAATTAAGTTAAATTTCGGTAACGAAAACAACAATAAAAATTTACGCAAATAGTTAAGTAAATATTTATTGAATTCATTTAGCACTTCACGAAAAATTCAATTCAAAGGCCAAAGCCTGCTCTCAAAAATGCGAATCATCGAAGAGTTCATTTATTTTCAATGCCCAGAAGTGAAAATGTACACGCGTCTATATATATGTGTGTGTACCTATATGCATGCACATGCATGTAAATCAACGCCTAATTTGTTAGCATTGCAAGCCCAAAGTGCATATAAATAGGAAAATTTTGAAATTGGAACGCGTGTAAAATCAAAGCAGCGAAAAAAAGGCCTGCCCTAGCCCGCAACAGCGCGTGTGTGTTAGAGAGAGAGTGTCTTAGCGTATAAGTGTGTGAAGCTGCTGATAACAGAAGGTGTCAAGCGAGAGGGAATATTGAGACGCAGGAAATGTGAATTGGCAATTAAGAAAGAGCGCATAGAAACAACAAGGCACAGAAAGTAGGAGGTATTAAATTGCAAACTGTACAGACAAAAGGAAGAATACAAGAAATAAATTTGGAGAGCATACAAAGTTACTTCCCAGTGGGAAATCCCTAATAGCTGAATGTATATTTTCCAGATGTTCTGATGGATTGCCATATCTTATCATACAATTAAATTTGAAGCAGAAAAACAGCAAATAACTCTCACTGCAACTAACGTTTGCTGTTGGGCCTATGTCTTTAAATATATAACTGTATAGGGTATACATTAGTACCCACATTAACATGTATGTATGTGTAAGTGTTGCGCTTACTGTTGGGCATATATTACTGTAGCTAAATACTTAACTGTATATGGTATATATATATACATATATACATATATATTAACATCTGCGACTATGCGGCGCATTTAAATGTAGGAAAAGAAAGCCATATCTGGCAATGGAGTGAATGCGATAAAACAGTGAGTGCAATACAAAAGCACACACAAGAAACTGTAATAAGTATGCGGATTATACAATTAAATAGCGATCATTAGTCATGCATTTGGGTGTCTGGCAAGATCAAAAACGGATTTGTCTGATGATCGCATAATCACATTTTCAAATGTTTGTTTTTGAAGTGGGAATTCGCTGAGATTCGCATAATTTACATGGATTGTTTTTTTGGCAGCTGCAGCCGAAAGCGACATAAAATTGAAACGAGTTTTAGCTCGACAAAATGTGTTAATAATTTATGCACACTAACAGACACAAACACAAGGTAGACACACGCTCGCTTGATTATAGATTTCTCATATCAAAACAAAAAGCAGCTGTGGGACAGCAAATTTACGTGGAACTGGCCACAGAAAAAAAATAATAAGGCAACAACAGTCGATGCCGATGACGATGTCGATGACTATGACGACAAAAGCAGCAGTTGAAGAGCAGATAAAAACACACGTACTCATAGTCACAACAATACAAAAATAAATAACCCTATTCAAAACAAAAGATCAAGACAAATAACGAAGCAGCAGCAACAGCAACAGCAACTACGGCGACCATAAAAAGAAACAAATAAGAAATGGAAGAAAAAAACGCCTCTTGAACTGACTACTTCGCCTCGCTTCTGCTCTCACACTCTTTCTCTCTATCTCTCTCGCTCCGTCTCCCACACTCACTCTCTTCTGTCAACCCGTCACTCTTTTGGCTGCTCTTGCATTGCGTGGCCGTTGCTGCCCATTTTTCTTCCATCACCACCGCCTGCTCTTTACTTGGCTATTTTTACAGCACACATAAAAAAATTAAATAAAGTTTACCAATACCACTGCATGCAATCACACACAGACAAACGCACACAAATACATTTGCAAAGGGCACGCAACCGAAAAAATTTCTAAACGTTTCTGCTGTAGTAAAACAAAATAATTTACCTTTATGATACACGATTCTTGCAGCTGTCGTTTTCAATTATGTGCAATTAATTTTTTATTTAGTTTTTATTCATTTGCACGGGCACATAAAATTTCTTAATTCAATTTTCCACATCGAATTTATATGTGAAAATTTCTGTGTTGTACAAAGCACACATACACACTCACACATGCGTGCATATATAAATATACTCGCTCAGGCACAGAGACTGGGTGGGGGAGACCAGCACAGTTACACTTTGGCTTCTGCTTTGCACTTATGTTTGCATGTACATATACACATATGTATATATGTATTACATATACAATTTTAGCTTCTCAATTAAATTTGATTTTCTCACACGCGTTTTTAGGCTTATTTTGCGCGACTTGCACTTTATCACAATTTACCAGTTCCAAGCGTTGGACACGTCCGTTCCGAGCGAGTTGAGAGACTTAACTGCAAAATATATTTCAGATGCCTTAGCAAGCAGCTAGTGCTAGCAGCGTCGCTTTGACTAAAACAAATGACTCAACCATTATACGAGAGTGCGAGCGTGACAACCATACAACACCGCAACACTTGTTCGTTCGCCTCAGTCACAGCTGTGTGTGCGAGCAGTAGCACAAGTAGCGTTGTCTGCGCTCTCAGATACTTTTTGACAGCTGCGCGCTCAGTTCCCAGATACTTTTTCTGGAACGCTCTTTGCCTGTTTTAAGAGCGTTAGCCAATGCAAATGCAGTCCTTGCCTGACGATTGGGACTGGTAGGTACCATATATGTATCCGCGTTTTAGCCATTTTTTACTAAATCTGTGTAGCTGTGTATCTTTTTTACAGACAATTACCCCAAAGCACACATTTTCTACTTAGATGCAACAATGACTGCAGTTTAAAGTTAACTAACTGACGCTAATTGAACTCTTATCAAAAGAGAAACAAATTTACTCTACTCAATAAAACAAATTAATAGCACATCTCGAAATCTAATCAGAAGTCATATATTAGGTCAAGTACTATTGTTTTAATAGAATATAACTTTCCGAATAGAAATTCCATACACAACACTTAATTATATCAATTCTTAGAAATTCCCTAGGGCTTACGATTCTATTTGCTGTAAAAATCTTTTGCAAATTGTTTTTTCCTCTCCAATTGTTTGTCGCATAAAAAATTCAGTAACAAATATTTGCTTACGGAAGCGTACGGAGCCACCAGCCACCCCCAGTGCCCTCTCCACGCCTCTGACGCTTCCGCGTCGAATTTCTCAATGGTATTGCACGTAACTAATTAAATTCTCGGCCAAAACAAGATCGTAGACAATATGGAAAACACAAAACAGCTGTTTGATAAGTGGCCAGCCGCCTCTTATCGTTCACATCTTATCAGCTCCGTACGTTCCATGCAAACTTTATCTGCAAGTTGGACAAATGTCTTATCAGTTATGGGCAGATTCCATAACTGTTTTCACTTTGACGGACAGCTAATACCTAAATATAGCTCTGGAATTAATGAGCTGTCTTACGGCCGAAGCTGAGTGATTTATGATATTATCGAAAGTCCATCCACAGAAAGCTTTTCATCATTGCTGGGGAAAATCTCCATTAGATGTAGCTGAAATTACGTGTGGACCGCTTTCAACCTATAAAGTGAACTTCGTTCGTAAATGCCACTCCCAAAACGACAGCCCCATTAAAACTCTCTCGTCTTTTTATAGGTACCGTGAATAGGCTTTCTACCTGTATTGCTTTGTACTAAACTACAGATACAAATGACGTACTTGTAGATACAATTGCAATGGCACGGATAGTGTTCGACCTGGCCGGTGATATCGCCAGAAAATAATAACAAAATAGCGTGAGCAGCCGTCGGCCAACTGAAGCGGACTCTCTGACATGTACAAAACGTTTTTTACACGATATACATATATTTTGGCACGTTCCGGATATATATTTAAAAGGGGCAAACATTTTTATCCTGTCGTTAAATGTCAACGGCTATGAGAAATGCTTAAATAGTGACGCAACAATCTGATATATTTACATCAGACAGAAATAGACGGGATGTACGGACTCGAGACAATGGAGTGTGGGCCGCTGATAAAGTGCGAGAGCCGACAGATATGACGCATACGCTTAAATAGAGCAGGCAGACCTTTAACACTCGGAACAGAAGCGCTGATAAGGGCGTGTGGCAAATACAAGCAGACAGGTCTCCAATTCATATCATCGATAGGCATGCATGATATATAGTATACCCATCTATATATCTATGCGACCGACTGATTGATAATTACTTTGGGAAACTCCAGCCGTAAGCGTGGAAAAATCACAGAAAAACGCTAGAATGCAACTTTTTGGCAAAGAACTTTGTTAAAATTCATTTGAGAATTGTTTCCCCACACGGTAAATATTTATCAAAGATTGGTTGGGGAAAGATTCGTTGTTATATTCATTTGCAAACATCTTTATAAAAAATCATTTAAAACCTGAGCTCATATATATACCTATATATGAGGAAGGGGCCCACATAGCGTTACTTTCAAACTGCACATTTAACAATAAAGCTGGGTCACACAAGGCACCATTGTGTCTGTGTGTGCCCCACTGCATCATAATTTATTTTAGCTGCCGCTGCTGTTTGACCCTGGACAACAGGCACTAGGCACTAGGCAGCCAAGTGGGCACCGCTTGAATGGCTCGGTTCCATTGTTGCCTGAATTTGCATCCTTGACATTGACTTTGACTTTCAATGGAGGCTGTTGTCGCTGCAAGTGCTGTAAAATAAAAGAGCCTTTCACGAGCAGCATGAGGCTGCAAATTGAGCACACAAAAGCGTCCATAGTGATGGCAAACTGTCGTGCCTTTTGTCCTGTTTACCAGCATATCGGAACGCAAGATAAATCTCAATAGACAGATAGTTAATATTCCTCGTATGATAATTATAAAAAAGAACAGTTTCTTGGCTTGTTGGGCGCCATATCCCAGTTGTTAATGAATTAAACTTGGTTTCTGTTATATGTATATAAATTCACATACCAATTCTTAAGTCTTTAGGCCTTATAATCTCTGAGTTTCAGAAGTCCACTTTCACGTGAGTCACTTGTGCTAATAAAATTGTAGCGCATGTTTTTACAACGCTTGTTGATTAGTTTACCTATTTTACACAGTATTTATTTGTGTTTATTCGCAAACTGTTTTGAGTTTGTCAGTCAAAAGTTGTGTACATTCATATAGATTCATATATATATACCATATTCACTTATAACAGCATGTTCATTTTACAGTGGCCGCTCGCTAATTAGAACTTCCAGAAATTCAGAATATTTAGAAACATAAATCGTTATTTAAAATGCATTGGACTACTTCTAGCTGAGCATAACATTAAATTTTTGTCTCTTTTTAATATATTTACACCCATGTTTATCTTGTTTTCAATATCTCCACTCACATATACATATATCTAATATCGATAAATAGCTATTTTTTACTATGGTTTTTTTATGTAGCTCTTTGTACAGTTTCCAAAGATAAATCGTATATTACTTTCTTTAATTCACAAAAATTAAAAAACAAATTTACTTCTTAGTTTAAGGGCCAAGCCGTGTGCTTTGATATACACAACCGGGTGAAATATTTGGGACCTAAAAGTTTCAGAAAAATCGGACTGTAAACACCAAAGCTACTTTAATATACAAGACTGCATTTTCGAACAGCCAATCCCGACAAAAGCTCCCCAAAATATTACAGAATTGATAATTTTGCATTTGTGGAACTTGCCTTCTTTTCGAGCGACCACTGTATTTAGTATTTCCCAATGTGTATGGCAGTTTCGCTGTCACAGCCGACGCTTATTCGTCATCGTCGATCTTCAGCGGGCCAATTTTGATGACAGCCGACAAAAGAGTTAGGGCAAAACTGTCACTCAAATTGATGGCGACGGGAGATTGGGTCTGGGGGGATCGTGTCAATCAGTGAAATGACTTAATTTGTGCAATTTGCAAAACAGATTATATAGCTCAACGGCGACAAACTTATGCAAATATTGACAGCCATAAGGGCTGCGCCTAATAAATATTAATGGACGTAGCTGGGCGCTGATTAATGAAACCTGAGAAACCTTCGCATGGGCAACACGTGATGGATGAAGGGGTTGGCCATCAGAAATGCAACCACACCCACCTCCATTCTATAGCTCTCGTGTGCATCTCAATGCCGTGTGGCAAGGACATGGTCGAGCAGGCTCGCAAGGCTATGCAGCAGGACTTGCTACGCTCGATCTCTCTCTCTTTTTCTCTCTGTCTCTCCTTCTCTTTCTATCTGTGGCATTGAGTTGACATTAGCAAATTGAAGCCTTAGACATTGCCCCATTATTGTTGCACAAATCATATGCGTGCTGAAGAGCAATTGTTTTGTTTGCCACAGCTGATGCTTTTAATTTATATATGTACTCGAATTTTAATTTCCATTTCCACTTGACAGTCAGTTCCAGTTCCACACAGTGACTATCTGTCTGTCCGTCTGTCTGTTTGGAATTCGGCGTAAGACATTTTATTGAAAACACGCGCTCGCCGCCCGCTTAATTGAAAACAGCCGCCGAAACCGACCGGCAACATATAGTCGATAGTCGACAGTCGACAGACGGCAATTGAAATTTGCAATAACAATAAAGACTTACCTATACGTTTAGCCCATAATGTGACTCACAATGCCCGTAAATTGAGCGAATAACATCCGTCAGCTGCTTTCATTTGGTACGCTTATTGTGATAAATCAAAGCAACTGATTTATTATGATCGGCGAGACGGATTTAATAAAACAGCTTCTAACTAGCTTAGCTGTCTAAAACTGGGACACTCTGAAGGTATACAAGTGAGCTTTTAATACACTATAAGTTTCCCGATAATTTTCTCAAATTTGATGAATGAATGTGGGATTTCCTATAATAAACATTTCGGAATTATTTCTCATGCATTTTGTATACCCATTACCCATAGAAAATGGGTAATGCAAATGTATGTAACAGGGAGAAGGAGGCATCTTCCCCCCCCCCTCTCTCTCTCTCCCGTAGATCCTCCTATTGCCCGCGTAGTACGATAATCGATAATCGATAGCTTGCCCCGATTCCAAGCAATAGCTACAAAACGAAAGCAGCTCTTTTTTCTAAAATAGTAAATACAGATTAAGTATCTTTCTAGTGATTGGTATATTATAGAAGCTGGGATATTATGTGTGACAGTGCGTGTGTGACTTTGCCTTTGTTCCTTACCTCACGATTGCTCAACTTTGAGCACTGACGAGTCTCAAGAAATTCCTTGGCAGCGTTTTTCATAAATAATTTAAATGATATACTTTTGATTAAAAGCAGCATTTTATATATTGCATTGGGTAAATGGCCGTTGACAACTAAACATACAAAGACTCATGATGTAGTATAGTATTCGCCCAGACGATTCTTACAAATTTTACGTTTTCTCGAAACGATTCTCTGCCGCAAGACAACAATGTCCCTGACATTGAATGTTTCAAAAAGGTGGTCAAGAAAAAAAACCAAAAACAAATAAATAAATAAACGAAACGAAAAGCATTTTCAATAGCATTTTCCGATAGGGAATTGCGAAAATCTTTGCAATTTTCTTTGGGTTTATGCCGAGCATTTACCTCGCAAGTAAGCTAGCTGCACTAACACTCTTATCTCGGCGGGACGTCACTTCTTGGCCGGAACAATGGCCACGAGCTGAATCCGTGTACAGCCATGCCAGCACTTGGATGCCGGCGTATTCGCTTCCGCCTTGGGATTGGGTATCGGGCATTCACAAGCGCCGGCACGAGGCACCTCACAATGAATTTTTGTTTGAGGGAATGTGTTTATTGAAAAAAAAATAAAAATAAAGAAACAACAACATTGCCAATGGCCGGCAAACCCCCTCTCAACAGATTTCGATTTGAATTCGACGAACCTATAAAAGAGCTCAGCGAGCGAGCACTGACCATGCCAAACGACCCAACTTTATTAGCAGCTGTTGCCAACTAAGATGCCACAAATCTGTGGGCGGTCTCTGGCAAAAATGTTGGAGTTATGCCAACAATTTGCATGCCATACATGCGCTCGGCAAGGGCAATACTTGAGCGAATATGATGAATGCGAAACAGGCCCCTCAAAAAACTGTTTAGAATTGACCCTCGCCAATTATGGAGCGATCTGTTATTGTTTGCTTCTTCTTCTTGTATCTAAAGCGACTCTAGCCTAAATTTCGCGGCAGCCAGGCCCATAAAAGTAGGCAATAGCAAATGCTACTTCACTTTAAAAGTTGAATCTTGGACTACGCGATTATATTAAACCAAAATAGTTATACTTGACATCATTTCTTATATTATTTTTAGTACGGCCTCGACCAGTGTTAGCTGTACTGACTTATACGGATTGAGGAGTTCTATGTACATATATAAAATAATAAAAGCAAGCAAGTGCGATTACATTCCCGAATCCTCCAGTTGAGGAAATTAGCGTATGCAGAGTGCCTTCCGATGCTCTTCACATGTTTTTATGTTCAGTTTCTGGTGGTAATCTGGAAGTGCGCAAAGACCGCTGTGATAGAATGCTGTGATGCGTATGTCATCGCTTTTTATTATTGGGTAAATAAAAATAGCTAATGTCAATAGCAGATGCATGGCTAGCGGTAGACAATTTCTTTTTTATTTATTTATTTTATGTAATGCCTTTTTTTGTAATTTTTTTGACAATCGGAAGAGAAATTGCGGCGCAATAATATATACGTATTCATGTATATTTTCATTTGCAAAACCTGTGCGACGCGACGCATCTAAAAATAATACCTGCAAATCGGCAGCCAGACTATAATTATAAGAATTATATAAATATTTGAATACTGTTTGTAAATTTGTGTGTACTTAACTATACATACTTATGTGCTCGGGCATATGTAGATCAAGTTTAAATTAATGCCAACGATAAGAAAAATAAATAAATACAAGAAACCGAAGGCAAGGCTGCAGAGAGGCCAGTTCGACTGCAAAATGCGCTACACCGAAAATAGGCATTAAAAGTGACTAAACCAAATAAACATATATTTGAGAGTTAAATTTGCAACTAAATAATTGCTTTCATCTTGACAGAGCATCGTTAGCCAAGCAGAAATAATAACTCATATCCCCATCTTCCGTAGGGCATACAAAGCACGTATAGCCCCACAAAAGCAAAAGCAATGTGCGAATCATAGTGTGAATTGCGAATTCGTGATGTTGCATATAAGCTAAAAGGAAAATTTGTTGACGTGTCTGCAAAAAATAATACATGAAACAATAATGCTCGACTTGCAGATACCCTGAACCCTGCTGAGCTGCCTTTACAAGCATTCTAGCTTCCTTCTATATACACATTCATAAATAACTAGATGATAGTTTAAGTGAAAGTTTCTGGCATCCATATGTATGTAAATACCTCCAAAAAAAAGTCCCTATTTTTGGGGAAACAAAAGCAGGTGTCGGAAAAGTGTAGTGTATGTATATTCTACGAGATCCAACTTTGATATGTCCAAAATTTAAAATATTTAGTTTCCTTGATCGAAGCCACCTTGTGCCAGTTACATACATTTGCAGGGTATAAAAATAAATTCGACTAATACAACTGCTTACAGCTAAGTACTCGCATTATCGTTAACGTTTCTTTTCTATAGCGAGACCGCCGACTGCAAAACATTGTATATATTTTGTTTTTCTTTTCAATTACGTCAATGGCAACAACGTAGAAAGCTTTTCAGAGAAAGGCATGACAACAAAATGTAGACCAGAACCTACATCAAAAGATCCCAGACTATACGCACCATACGTAATCGCGAACATCACGAGCATCATCAGCAAAATGATCTATTTCAAACCGTTCCTAACTTAACTGAACTGAACTGAACTGATCTGAACTGTGAAGAGCGGCGCATCATTCGCTTTCGGTTTCTTCCGGCAGGGCAAGAGGCGAATGTTTGCCTCTGCTTCTTCGGTCGGTTTAATGGCATAAACAAAAAGCTGCTTAGTCAGCTGCAATGAGAACTTGTTATTTGTTTTTACAAAAATTTTAAACATATACACAACCAAAAATATAAGCAAATGATGAATGTAAATGGACCCATAATAGGCAGACTTATGTTTGCAGGGTTTCTTTTTTTTTTTTTTGATAAACAATGCTTAAATAAATTGAGCCGGAGCAACAATTTGCTTTAATTGAATTATAGCACAAATGATATGCCGTGAAATGTTCTTCGAAAACATCTCGATTATCTCGTAATATGCACCCACAATAAATGAGCAAAATTTTCCGTTTAAATAAATGCAGTAACTTCCACGCGCGACAGCTTACAGCTGTTATCATATATCATTCAATAATTTTCCTGAAAATTTTAAAAATGTAATACCGATAAAGCAGCGAGGCAATTCGGATGATTATTCATGCTTGGAACATGCACACAATTGGCACGAATATAGATATAGGTATATATAACATATTTATAATGCGCAAATATGCATATAATTTAAATGAGCATATTTAGCATTTAATTATTGTAATTAAGCTGATCAATTCAAAGGAATTTCCAAATGAAATCATGTAGAAATATGCATACATATTTCTCTTAATATATGCTTGCGATTATATATACACATTTGTTCTGGCCTGTCAAATCAATTAAAGGTGATATAATTTGGCAAGTGCGGCAAAACTTAAAATTACCGCGACTCATTATTTATTCAATTAGATTTCGAGCACATTTGCCAGCTTATTTATAAGCATTTCAAATATATTGTATATGAATTATATCCAAGCATTCGCACAATTTTTGGCACCCGGGTCTCTTATAAAGTTCAAGGACGCCCAAAAATTCCATTATGTGTATTCATTCAAGGAAATGATTTTATAAACATCTTATAAGCTGCCTGACTGAAAGAGATTAGAATGAAAGAGATACTATAAACCAAAATTGAGGCAGTTTACAAATTCTTTGCTATACCATCCCAATCCCAATCCCAACCCACCCTTGTAGAGCTGCCTAGATAACTAACTATGCAAATGATTTCATGCGAAATTCTAGTCAGGCATTTCCTAACCTTTTGCATATTGATTTTTGACAGCACTTGACACGGGAATTATATGTGCTGTAATTATAATATAATTAATTCAATAGACTGGCCGTTCTTTAGGTTAATAGTCCTTAACTAAGCACGCTTAGCTTAAGTAACTCCAAGTCACGAACACAAATCCCAGATTGTCTGCATATTCAACTCATAGATACGAACTAAAGACAAGTCAGTTGCTATCTAATCGATGTCGAAAAAATGTCGTCATAAATAATATGAAGTTGATGAGATTTACGGTTGTCGGCATTTCACAGACCATATTGTGGATTCGCAAAAACGTTGTTGCCAATTAATAATAATTATCAAATTGAACAATAATATTGACACAAGTAAGCCGGCATATTTGCACTTGACTTTAACGTCCGATTATTATTTATAGACCCCAACTAATTAAGAAACTTGTGTCCGACTTACGTAGCTCGTTGATATGCCTCAAATCGCACCTGGAAGCAAACAAAGTAAATATTATTCAGTTTTTAGGCCAAATTTCGAGCAGCTCATTAAAAATTACACGAAACTAACGAATTGCGTTGTAAACTATGCTGCAATGTTGCTGGGTAAATGTGCTCGACCACAAACCGCTGCGCATTAAGTGACGCACTGGTATCCCCAAATGGCTACACCTAACAAAAAAAAATAGCAGAAAAACAAGACCGACAGGGAGATATTCTGTAGCCATACACAAAAAGCCGAAATACTTATGTAAGGGCATAAAGCATATGTATATACTTTTGGCAATTACTGTACGACTCATTCGCCTAGGACCACACCAAGAAAAATATAGTCTCTAATAACTTCGTCAGATAGATATACAATTTTCAGGTCTTTGAAAAGGGATTTAAAAATATGTGGGTACTAAAAACTGGGATTATAGCTCCTCCAATGCCTTTTCATACAGAAAAACAAAATACTCATTGTATCCGGGTCTATGTGTACTGGGTATAAAAAACACCAAAGTCAACACAAACAATAATGTATACTCCAGCCGCCCCACAAATGCTAAATTTGGAGCATTTGTACTGCGTCTTTACTTTTTGCTTTTCCAGCAAGCTACGAACAACAGCCCATTGAAAGGGATCACATTACGAACTGGCAAACGCAGTTAATTTGAAAGCTTGAATATGACAGCAGACACTTGAAGTAAAACTTGAGATATATGAATAATAGAGCACTACAAGAAACTACAAACTCAACTCCAAAATAAACCCATATCATTATATCATATCATATATATTTTTAGCAGATAGATTATATTGCCAGACCGAGCAGTGCGATTCCTCATAATCGCCATGGACAGTTGAGATATCCAACTGTCGAATTGTAATACCCCGAATAAATATAGAAATGTCTAATTGTAATACCCAGAATATTATGAGCTTTAACGCTAACCGGTTAGACACGTGACTCTGGGGAATCGATGAACGATGGGACCGGACCTTGACTTCATTAGTGCTTCTCCCCCCGGATAACTTATGTTTAGTCAGGTATTTTCCGGACTGCTTTTCTTTTTCTTATGTTGTAATAATTTGCAATAACACAGAAAATAATAGAAAAGCAGCTTAAATGGTTACGTTGATATATTAAAAAGACGCTAAGGTAAACAACAGTTTGGCTACAATGTAGTTATTTAATTTTATTTGCAATTAAAACAATTCTTTTAAGTTTTATTTATTTTCTTTTAGTAATAATCAATGCCCAACAATGAAAACCAAGCCGAAAATTGTAGTGTAAATAAATTCCAGTTTGATATTCAAAACGCCACTGGTTTATGTTAGTCGCAATGAATACATCAGAGACACACATACATGTATACAGATGTACGGGTATGCCATAGCCATTCATTTATATAATATAATTATTTAAAGCATCGCGGCTGTCTATTCGGTTTGTTTACTGTTGCCTAAACCTAAGAACTTATGCATAAAACCGGCCATTTTATTTATTATTATACAATTGAACGCCGTGTACGAAATTCGAGTACTACGAACAAAGCTACGATGACAGACAACTAGGATTGCAATGGGTATGTGTGTGTGTGTGTATCTGTAGGTGTGTGCATGTGTGTGGTTGTATGCTAAGTATTATTTATATATACGTATACATATGCTATGGTGTAGTATAAAAATATATTTATATTTATATATCAAGATGTTTGTATAGTTCTGTAAATCTATATGCCTGTTTAGGATTTACATGCCGAGCAGGCACTCGGAATTGCCGGTTATGTCGGCAAACTGCGCTGGCTACGCCTGCGTCACAAAGTACATCTCGCCCGAGGAGCCAACGACCACGGCATGCGTATCACCCGGGCCAGCTGTGCCGCTTAGCGCATTGGGGGCAGCGGCTATCATACTGGACATGTCAGTGCCATTGCTGACAATGCTGACGGCACCGCTGAATGCGGCATTTGAGCTGGTGACAATTGTTTGTGTTTCGCTGCCATTGCTGCTGGCATGGTCCGTATTCTCTACATGCTGCTGCAGATTGTCAATGTTATCGTAGAGTGTGGAGCATTCGCCGCACTTGTACAACGGATCAACGCATTCCGGGTGTTTGCGCTCTACGTGCCAGCGCAGATTGGCCGCATTGGAGAAGTTCTTGCGGCAATTGGACACACCACAGCAATAGGCGCGCTGCTGATGCGTCTGCCTGTGCCTATACAGTATCGCTTTCGATTTGAATGTGCGATTGCATATGTTGCACAATGGCGTACTTGTTTCAGCATCGTGCGTCTTCATGTGCATGCGCAGCATGCCCGGCCCCTTGAAGCTCTTCAGGCAGATCTCGCACTGCGGCTGCTTCTTGCAATTGGCCCGTATCCAGTTGGTGTGCGAGTGCATGTGATTCTGCAAGCCCTTGAACTGCCGAAACTCGGTGCTGCACAGATGGCAAATGTAACGACCAGATCCCAGAGGCGATGTGTGTTGCCTGATAAATTCCGTGACCAGATTCGCATCTATCTCGTAATTATCATCGGCGCCCGCTGCTGCAATCACCGAGGCGGTCTGCACCAACTGACGTGAATTGGATGCGGCTAGTTTACTGCTAATAGTGGGTGGACTGTGCTGGTGATTGCAGGGTGTCTCCACCAGTTGATTGCTATGCGTTTGCGCGTTGCCACGACGTGCGCGCTTCGCTGAACTGGGAGTGGGACTGGGCGTATTGCTGACATGCAACGTGGGCGCTACCAAAGTATCCTGGCCAAACTCGACAACAGCATTTTCCAGCGATATGCTATGTATGTCAACGGACTGTTGTTGTTGTCGGTGCTGTTGCTCATGCAACTCTTGCTGCTGCTGTGCCTCGACATCAATAAAGGCCTGATCAATATCGCTGGCACTGACATCACCATCGGGCGGCTCCATAATGGCATAGTGCAACTCATCATCCACATCGCCGCCAAGGCCGTGATCCTGATCATCGGTTATGTACTCGCAATCATCGACATGCGTCATGGCATCCCCATCTACATCTCCTTCCCCGTCGTCAAGCATATCTTCATCTAGTTGTATTTCCTCAATGATAAAATTGTCATCGTCGTCATCCTCGTGCTTGACGCCATCCTCGTGATGCAGAAGCTGCTCGTCAAAGTATTCGTCGGTCTCCTGCTCTTGTGTGTCGCTGTGCGTAAGCTCCTCGTCAAGTAGAACTTGATGTTGTTGCTCCTTTAGAAAATCCTGCTGCTGATCATCGTCCAGCACAATTGTCTCGAACGTGTGATCCTTGCCATCCAATTGCTCATACACCTCTTCTAGCTCCTCATCATCCATTTCGGCATCGTCCAAAAGCTGCACATCTGCATCTGCTAGCGAAGCCCCACTACTTGTCGTGCACATGTCGGTTGTGGTCGTCGTTGTGATCGCCGGCGCCATGCTACGCTGCGGCACCAATTGCACCAGTTGGAGGGTCTGTGTGCCGTTCGGCTGCTGGACAATTTGCAGCGTTTGGCCATTGGGCGCCTGCAGCAACTGTGGCAGGAATTGTGCCTGTGCTGAGGCATTGGCATTCGTTGTCGTCGTTTGGGCGCCGATAATCTGCGCCAGCTGCGGCGTCACAATTTGCGTCGTTATGAACTGGCCGTTCGGCAAGAGGATTTGCTGCGCCGTCGTTGTTGGCATAAGTTGCGCAGGTGCCGGCTGCAGCGTAGGCAACTGAATCTGTTGTATCTGCTGCTGTTGCTGCTGGGTAACTAGCGGTGGAGGCGGCGGCGGTGGCGCAGGCTCCGGCAACAACTGTACCACATCTTGCTGTTTTTTGGACTGCCGTGAAGTTCCTTTGCGCAGCAACGGCTTCAATTTGTTTTTGGACTATTTGAGAATTAGGAAAGAGTCTATAAATGTAAATTGGCTAAGAAATTGCGCGGGGATTTGTACCTTCTGTTGTTGTTGATTCTGCTGATGCTGCTGCTGTGGTTGCTGCACCAGGAATATAGACGACTGTTGCTGTTGTTGCTGCTGCTGTTGTTGTTGCTGTTGATGTTGCAGCTGCTGCTGCTGCTGCAGAATTTGTTGTTCAAGTTTCTGTTGCTGCTCCTCAAGCTGCTGCTGCTGCTTGAGCTGCTTTTGTAACAGCTTCTGCTGTTTGCGCTCTTGCGGCGTCAGCGACTCATCCATCACCATGCGCACCGTCAGGCTTTTAATATATTCACGTAGTTCCTTGTCGCTGCGCTCGACGAGCGACTTAAATGCATGATTTCGACTGACCGCATGGACACACTGCACACAGATTTTATCAGGCCAGCCCTCGGTAGGCTCGACTCGTACGCTGGTACAATCCATAAGCATTTCGGGCACTTTTTCGCTAAAAAGCGGACGCATTTCCTTGCGCTCCGAAATGCATAAGCGACAGATTTTGTCCAATTCAAGCACCTTCTTGCGGTCCATCATGACGCTAACTTCACTGTACACTTTAATTGCAGTTTCCTTCTACAACACATTGAGATATGTTAAACTTGTTGCTTGTTTCTTTGATAATCCTAGCCAAAGGCAAAAATGTATGAGAACTTTTTGATAAGCGTTATTTTAAATTTGGCGCTTAAGAAACTCTGGTAGCGCTGGAGCTTGTTCAACGCTCTGGCAACTCACCGCTAGCGGTGCAAACGAGATGGCTATACAGCCGACAAGACACGACGACGACGACAACTAGTTATACACAATTTAGCATCCTGGTATTGGTGCGAGCGAAAAATCATATTTTAACTACTTTCGCAGCTAGCGACACAAATGTTTTTTATATTTGTAAACTTTATATTTACACCAATTATTTGATAAGTTTCTCATACTTTTTGCACTTTGGGTCAAGGTTTTTAAGAGCACAATCCAGAGTTTAACTTACCCAAGCAGTATTTATGTAATTTATGTGGCCTCCCTTCGTGTCTTTGCACTGCATTCGATATTAATTCTTTTTAAATATGGCCGCGTCACACAATTTCCAAGCGAAAAACCTAATTATTTCACATTTTAAGCACTGAGCGCGGTTTTGTTTTGAAATGATGCGAAACAAAAACAAATGCGGCACCAGTTGGTTATTCTGGCAAGTAAATGAAATAACTAGACTTCGACCAGTGCCAAATTAATAAAAATTCAATGAATGAAATTTCCGTGCAAACGCAATGGTGCTGTTTCTGCTTTTGTCTTCTTCTGTCGACTGCAGAATGCGCGAGGCAGCTGAAACGACGTGAAACGACGATTACCCACACATTCGCGTCACACATATATAGCTCTCTTTTTTTGTTTCGCCCCGTCTTCTGCTTGTGTGAGTGAGAGATGCGTATGTGGCGTGGCCATGGCCCGGGGCTGCCAACTCGATCAGACGAAAATACACCAAAATTTGGGCGAAAACAAACAACAAATACTTATACACATGCAAACGCTTTGTGTTAGCAGAATAAAACGTTTTGTGCGATTAAGATAATTTGCTAACAGATTGATAATAACAATTTGTTATTATTTGAAGAACTTAATAACTTACCTAAATGTGTTTTAATAGTGGCAGCCTGCGGATTTCACATTTCACAACACGCACAAACACTTTCAGAACTGCGCTGTGCCTTGCGCTTTTTGCGACTTTATGTCGTCCGGACTTGCTCTTTTTTTTATAGCTTGGCACATTTAAAAATATGCAAATAATTTTCACCTAACATCAACTTGATATTACACGCCCACGTAACAGCTGCGCCGGGTACGAATACTTTAAGGACTGTCATGCCATGATGAAAGCTTTTGATAAGGTGCTGTTAAATGGGCGTCATTTCAGCTGTGCGAAAATGTGACGTCACAAATGCAGTGGTTTAACATTTTCCATATATCGATAAGAGTATGTTGTTAATAACAGCGTAGCTGTTTATCAATCAGCTGTCAGATAGCGGTTAGAGAAATTCTTGGAAATATAGAAATTATTGTTTAAATTCAAAGAACTTTTATTTGTTATAAAACGAATATTTTGAAAATTCCTGTTGGGAACAAATGAAAATGTTGCTTACGTCTAGGAGGAGCTTGTTAGCTTGTTGCTAGTGTTGGCAAGCTCGTATTTTTGCCTCTCCTTGGTCTTTTTGTTGTAGACGCGCACAATGCCATAGACTAGGGTAACCAGGAGTATACCAAACAACAGGCAACTGATCACAAACCAGGGATAGAAAGAGGAGCTGCCCCCCTGCTGCTCTTCCGCCTCCCACTCCCTAAACTCAATAGATCCATTTGCACTCATTCTGGCTGGTGCAGCAGCCATGTCCTGGAACAGTGACGCCTTGGCCAGATTATCGGATTCGGGTGCCTCAAATGCCGGCTCGGTGCTGTCGATACGCACAAACGTTAACCGGACTCCAGCAATTGGTTGCTTATAGCGCATCAGGCCATGGCCATAGTATTCGTAGATATCGGCATTGAGCTCACGATGCTGATCAACCCACTGGCCTATTATCTCCACCTTTACCTCGCTGCGGGCATCCATTGTGCGTCCGTAATAGGACTGCTCGTGCACATCCAGGCCGCCCACACCGTTTGCATCCAGCTCCAGTACAGAGCCGCGATGCTCGAGCAGCAGCGGCAGCTGCTCCAGTTTCTCTTGCTCATAAATGCTGCTTGTGTTGACCCGAACCTTCTCGACAAACGCATAGCTAAGGCTGCCATAGATGGGTTTACGCTGTCCGCTGGGATTCTTAAGCATTCCGCTGCCCAAACGCATTTTATAGCTGTTAGTCACATTGCGCCAGGGCAGATACGTGATGTTGCGCAGCTGGTACATCAAAGGCTGCAGCTCCACCAGCACATTTATGTTGTCCTCAATGCCATACTGCAAGATGAGGGAATGTACTATAGTTAAGTAAGGAAGAATGCTTTGTACAGTGTTGCCAATTCAGCTATTTGTTAGCTACATTTGGTTATTTTCAGAAGTCGTAATCGTTACAATCTTCAACTGATTTAGCTATTTTTCAACTCTCTTTAGCTATTTTTAACATTGGCTTTGCCGACTATTTGGAAGCGGCAATTGGCAACACTGGAGATCTAGTCGGGAGTGCCCGACTAGCAGATTCCTTGTATACCAAGTTCCCAGCTGCAATCGCAGCACTTACAAAGTTGTCCTCGAATATCATGACTACGCATGTGAAGAGATTGTCCATCACATTGTTGACCAGATCCGTGTGTCTGAAGTGACACAGCTCAGTCTTTTCCCGCTCCACATTGGTCGCCTTGGCTATGTAGCTGAGGCGCTCCCTGGGATTCAGTTCAGCTGCATAGTTCTGCAGCATGATCTTGTATGGTACCCAGGCCAGCATAGTGCTAGCATTTCCATTGCATATGTCACGCTGGGCACCACGTCCATTCAGCTCACCGTTGTGCAGCTTGAAGAAGTGATGATTGCTGCGTTTTATTGTTGTCGAGCCGTGATCCGTGCACATGGTGTCAACGAGGCTTTCCTGTGGATTAATCAAAGCGCAAAATACTTGATTTGCCACTCACATAAATAATTTTCTTATCTGTGCTGTGCACATTATCTAGCCATAGACACTTTTCCCGTTTCCTCGCTTTCTTTATCTCACCTAATTGAATTAGGAATATAAAGGGGGCGAGCCACTCCAGTTAATCTATATCGCCCATATATATACAAATTGTCTATGAATCAAGGGCCTTGAAATAGTCATTTAAGGATTTTTGCAACAGGCAACACGTTTTCATTGATTGTCCAAACGAAATCGACTTAAGCTCAACTGATTGATGGAATGCCATATAAGGCAGCGAATTTAAAAGACCATGTAGATAGCTTAAAATGGGAAATTTTCTAAATATGTTGTTAATTCATCTTTAATTTATTGACATTGCTTTCAATAGGAATCTTCTCAGAGCTTTGACTACCCGATTAGCCGAAATGTTATTGTAGTACTATTTGGAACATCCGAATAAACTCAAGAACCAGAAGACCAATTCAATTTTTTCTATATTTATAAATATGTAGAAAAGTTGTATTTAGAATTACAATTTCTATTTGAACTTACCTTCTCCTTGAGCGTCAGCGTTGTGGCTGTTATGTGACAATTGGTTTCCGTGTCGCTAGCAATGACCACATGACGACCTATATCAGTCAAGAGCAGCGGTTCCGTTTCTATGCAGAAATCCGCACGTTCCTGAAACGCCCTGCAATATGTGGAAAGGAGCAAGATCCACGTTACAAGCGCTACAAATGTGAGCATGTGCATGGTTTAACTTTGAGTGGACGAATTCTTAAGTATTCCGACGGTGATACGCGCGTCGTCGATGACAAATCGTAACTGAAATTCGCAATTGCAAGTAGTAAGTTATTTTGGTGATCGCCGTCGTTCAATCAGAAGCATTCAACTTGACCGCGAAAACCCGATAAATACCGAACACAGCCATATAACCATATTTATCTATGGCTGAAGGATAAACTTGAGCGATTCAATTGTGGACACACGAGCAAATCTATTAGCCAAACAGGTGAATTGATTAACATTAACCAAAAACCACTGGCCTGCGCGTCATTTCACAATTCGAATCCGAGATAAGATAAAAACTAAGCACAAAAAAGCTACACAACCACCTCGTTCTGATTAGCGGGCGTCTATATCGGAATGTTTCCAAACATTTTGTTTACAACATGAAAGAAATGCAGTTCATTTTAGGGAACAGTGCTCAGATACAGTGTTTGGTTGTGTGAATGTTGCAAATGGACAAAGGTATAACATTTTATGCAATATATGTAAATATATTATACTATATAATATAATATATAAAATGCAATATCTGTAAAAAGTTCAAACGGCAATTAAAAATTGTCCAGGATTATTGGTTAGTATCTTAAAGCCATCAGACGACTGAAATCTAGAATTCCTATTGGCAGTTACGTCAGTATTTTCGAAAAATAAATGTGTAATTCAAAATCATGAATTCTTAAGAACAATTATTAATTTAACTTATTTTTCGAAGTGTTCATATGTGCACGAACTTATGCTACTAACGCTTGCTACGTGTTTTTAATTCTTTATTTATAGAAAAGTATATAATTTTAATAAACTCTGTACACTAAGAAATTGTTGAACAATTTTCTTGTTTCATTTTTTCCTTACTTTTGCTTATTGCTCTTCAACAGGTCAGTTTTTTTTTTTTGTGTTTTGGGGCTTTTTTTACATTGTAATTATTTGTACAAACTTTAACATAAAATAAAATTTAATATAACAGCTAACAAAACTAAGCGATTATATAGCTTATGTTGAATAAGGGGGACAAATCCGATCTCGACATGCTGAAAAATAAGTAGTTAATTCGCGAGAATATAAAGAAACGCGCTAACAATTCGAGCCAAGGCAGCGAAAAATAGTTGGTTCTAGTCGACTGGGCTTATCTGGACTGTTCTGTACGAGGCGTTTTATTCTGGGGATAAAGATAAAGATTAGACATTTTATATGCATGCTGGGGTTAAGGAATGTGAAAAGCCTTTACCATCGCTACTGGCATCGCCTTCAAAGTCAATTTCATCGACATTGGATATAATTTCAAGATCGTCGTCATCGTCATCATCACCGTCATCCATATCGCTATCATTATCATCATCACTGGAGGAATCAAGATCGATAAAGTTGCGATTGCGGTGGCTGCGTAACGGGAAACCCAGAAAATTTGGACCTATGGCAAATGCTATGGCAAGTAGAGCATAAATTTGATGATATAAGATCTACGCCTGGCACTCACCGTTATCAGAACCGGTATCCGAACCCGTCTCGGAGCCCTCCTCATTGGATTCGGGCACCTCCTCATCATCTTCCTGCAAGCATAGACATAATATTAAATTCAATATCATCCATCTGCCGCATGAGCGTTCTGAGATCGATTGGCGCACCGCCGGCACCGCCCAGTGTACGTGCTCGCCGTCGCACACCAACAATTGAGCTGTTGGGCGCATGCTGGCGAGCCAGATTTGAATTGGCATGTGACGGTAGTCTTAGCCGGCTTGGACGACGGGCGCGTGCCTCGTCGTCGTCGGCACCACCAACACCAATGCCAACTGCGTCAGCGTCAGCATCAAGCAAAGCTAAATTTGGTGCTGGCGTATGGGGGCGTGCCGCCGCCTCTTCGACGATGCGAATCAGCGCAGAGTCACCGCTTGGTGCATTGGCGGGCGGTGGCGGTTCCTCGGACGCGGACGCGCCGCCTCTAACGACACCCTCATCGACGGCCAGGTCCTTAACCGCACGCACCTCTTCCGAGCGCTCGCTCTTTTTAACGCCCACGGCATAAATCTTCACATAGGTCTCCTGCTTCGAATCGTAGCCGCTGTGATCCTCCACAACAGCAATTAAGCTGCCATTTGCACTAACGCTCAGATCGTTAATGTTACGCTTCACATCGATGGTCGCAATGCTCGAATAGTCGTACGCATCCAGAACATTAAAGCTAGTATCATAGGTGGTTGTCTCCATGTCATGGTCTCTATCAGCGCCCAAACTAGCGCCATATATCACATGCATTGGCGAGAACGTGCAATTGCGCTGATCCAGCACCGGCACCGTCTGCAGCAGATGAAAAGTGCGCAGATCCCACACCTCCGTGTTGGCTATAATCTGCGAAATAATTCGATTTAAGACCTGAGAAAGTAATAGATAGAAGGCAACGCTTACCTCCAAGCAATTGGGATGAAACACGCCCGAGATGCATTGATTAAACTTGTCGAATTTGTGAATTTCTTTGCTGGAGCGCACATCCCAGAGCACGCCATCTGGAAGCATTGAAATAGAAGAGACTGTATACTACTTCGGCTGCTGCACTTACCTGAGAGTAGCAGCTCGTCGGTGCGGCAGAGCGTTGCGCGATTCTTGGTGTACTGATTTGGTATGGTGGGCGTAAACGTGGATACCTTGGAGCCCGTATTGATGTCATACAGCACCGCGCACTGCAGAGGCGAAACAAAATTGGTAAGCATTTAATAAGAATAGCAGCAAAAACTTATTCAAACGTACATCGGTGTGTGTGCCCAGTAAACGATCCTGCGTGGTTTGGCTAAATTCACAGTAGCCGACCTCGGGTAGACGCAGTTTGGAGCGGAACTCGTTGTCGGTTATGGACCACAAAATGGTGGTGCGCAGACGCCAGAGACTAGTGGTCAGCACCAGATCACCGGCGCGATTCGCCTGAATCGCGTCCACGCCATACGTGTGGCATATGGAGGAGAACTGCTCGACGCCATCATTCATGTTGAATACCTTGCTCTCGCCCTGGTGCGTGCCAACGATCAGGTAATTACCCACAACGTCACAGCATGTGAACTCCAGATCATCATAGTCGGCGGAGCGCATGGTGCGCCAGGGCGCAAAATGTGTGTGCACGTGACGGCGATCGAAACGTGCGGTATTGAAGCCAGCTTGGGTGCGAAAATGCCTGGAGGTAAGATTATAGTTGGAGCTGACCAGACGACTGGGCCGTGGATCGGGGCATTTGTGCGGCTCGTATAGATCAAACTGCGGACAGGTGGTAACCGGATTGTTGCACAGCGAATGCTGATTCGTTAGATACTCTGTTACAATGCTGTTGAGTGTCACGCGTTTCGGATGCAGCGCTGGCGAGATAGTCAGCTCATCTGGCAGGCCCACAGCGCTCGACTCTACGTTGGCCAAACTGATCTGCTTCTGCAGCGAGCGTGTGACCGATGATGTGGCACGCTCCGTCTTGCGAAGCTTAATGGGTGTCTGTGCACTGAGGTAGCTAAAGTTGGGCACGCCCATGGTAGTAGACGCTGCGCCCGTCATTGATGAGGAGGCGCCAATGCTGGAGCTGCAGTGTGGCGACATATCCTCCGAAAGACTGCGATTCTGGTCGCTACTGGACATAATGGCCGCATTGACATCCTGCATGCGACTACGCAAACGACTGCGTGACAGTGAACTGATGCCGGCGAAACCTTTGTAGTCGAAGGGCGACTGATGGAAACTGCGGGTCGTTGTCGTCTGCAGGGGCAGACCCACCTCACGCTGCAACATCTGAGCCGTTTGGCTCAGACCCTTGCTCTCCAGATGCTCAAAAATTAGCTGATACAGCTGCTGTTCGTTGTATTGAATTCGTGTCTGGGCAATCACGTTCGCCTTGTGCATGTTAGTCAGCGATGGATCTAGCGGATTGTTGAGCGGCTTTGTCTTGCCCGAGATGCGCTCGAGCAGTTCCAGTGCATACTTTTGGAAAATCACATGTTCGGCTCGCTTCTCCTGCAGTATGGGATCACGCATTAGCGCCTGCAACTGCCCGCTGGCAAATAGCGGAAGTTTGCCCACAATTTGACGAACACGATCGGAGCGTGCCAGGCCAGCCAAGGCGCGGCAGGCCATTCCGCGTATGCAGTCGGCATCCGTGATTGGACCCTTCGTTTGCATAAGTGACAACAGCACCACAATACCATTGTTTGAGCACACCGACTCCCACACCTTCTCGATCAGCTCCTCGGCATATTTCTGGTTCGCCTTGTTTTTTCGCGACGAGTTGGCAAACTTCATAAGACTACTGCTCCCGCTATCCTTGCGTATTATGGGCGAGCACACACAGTGGCAGAGCACGGCCAGCGCGGATTTTAAGACCTCGGCGTCGGCTGTGATCTCGCCGGCCGCTGCGCCTAGTACCGAACAGAAACCGGACGTTGTCGTCTTATCTGGCATTTGAAGCCGTTCGCAGAGCACCAGATAGACGCGTGGTATCACACAGCATACGCTCAGCACGTCCAGGGCCGAGCGCACCGTCTCCGAACGGCCACTGTTCACCCAGTCGTAGCTAAAGGCAATGATGCGCAACAGCAATGTGATGCCGCCCAGCTTCATAAGCTGATCCACGGGCTCCCAATGGCCACGCACCGATGTGTGCTCCTGCAGCGTACGCAACTGTTCGTGCAGCTGATCGAATGTCAGCTTGGCGGCCACAGTTGGCTGCTGACTGAAGTAGTGAGTCGAGGAGGACGATGATGTTGCATAGTGCTGGCAGAGAAAGTTGTTGTACTTGTAGAAGAAATGCGCCTCCATATAGCGCTTCATTGCGATGCAAACATGTCGCACCATCTGACGTGAAGCGCACTCCACATCCTCGTTAATATCCGAGCCGTTATCGCTGTCATTGTGACTGGGATCCAAAATTTTCAGTACCGATATCTGTAGGAAAACCATAAACAAATTATTATCTTTAAACTTAGGCAGTCTAAAAACTGTTTACTTACAACATTGTAGAGCTTGCGCAGGCCATCCTGCGAGTCGAACTCATCCAGTATGGCCTTAAACTGAAAGCTTAGGCTGAAGAACATGGTTGCATGACATTTGGAGGAGTCATGACAGCGGCCGAGTATCCACAGTGCATAGCGCACCAGATTTGATATCAATGGACGAGGCATGCTGCATATTCGCTCCATGGCATCCTCACAGTAAGCCAAATAGTAAATGGCTATGGAGACGCCCGTTGTGGCCAGACTGGGCCGTGGCACATTCAACAGCAGCTGCAAAAATAAACAAATTAAAAAGTGCAACTATTGAGATTTTCAATTGGGCTTACCTCCAGTCCGCCGCGCGATATAAACTCCAATGCGAACTTCTTGTGGCAGAGAAGCGAGGCCAGATACTTGAGGACCTCGTAGGCCAGGCAAGTGTCGCGCCTATCTAGCTCTTCGAGATGACCGAAGATCAGACCCATTACATTATTACCAAATGCCATGGCTAGAAACTCTTGGTACTCGCCCAGACTGGTTAGGAAGCGCATAATCAGCATCTGGCTGGTGTCCGCTGTTGGCGGATGCAGTGGTATATACATGCGCTTGTAATACCGCGACAGTGGAAACGCATCGCGGCTATTCTCAAACAAAATAGACATATTGGACGCACTCCCGCTGGCGCCGTTATGCTGCGGCGACTGCGGCGCTGAGGCAGCGCCACAGGCCATCCAGCTAAGCATGCCTGGCGAGAAACTGCTGTCCGCCGAGTTATTAAGCGAGGAGCTCGGCTCTGCTATTGTTGTGTTTTTACTCATGCGACTGCAGGCAAGCAACAGGTGCAGGCGGTTAATCATCTTGGGCACCAAGCGCATATTCTGTTCCCGGCAGGTTATCGCAATATCGCTTACTTCCATTGCAGCGGCCAGCAGCCCGGTCGCATAGCTCTGCAGCGGCTCAATGCTGTCCTCCGCCCAGTTATAGAGACGATTAATGATACCATCTTCCTCAGCGGTCTGAAAAACTGCCGTCGTCTCAAGACCTGGCATTACCACTAATATTAGACGGCAGGCAATTATATTCAGCTCCAGTGAGCTGCGACTCATGTTCTGGCGACTAAAATAGTTATCCCGCAGATAATCGTTGAGCAGCTGAAAATGATTATTAAATTTTAGATACACCAAAATCAATTGTTTATAATTACTAGAATGTGGCGTATGTATATAAAAAGAATCTTGTCCAGACTGGCTAGTGGTCAACGGACAGCTTACACCATAAGAAATATAGAAACTTATTTTTTTTGGTCGAAGGTCAGCAGTAAGGCGGGGTTTTGGAAATTACGGCCTTCAGGTTGGGGAAAGTTTTATGAAAAACATCTAAAACAGCCTCGATGCTGTCATATTTACGATGTTTTCGGATCGAATCTCCGTAATGACAAAAGCGACCCGAGCGATGCCGAGTAATTTTTCAAGTAATTCATATATCATAGTTTTCTGTTTGCCATACCTTGCCCATGAACTGATCCTTGCGAAAGAGCAACTTCAGCAGTAGACCATATTGGCAACTGGGATCGGTGCGATAGGGATGCCGCAAGTCCAAAGGATCTGGATCCTTACGCATATATGAATCCTTTTCACGCTCAAATATTTCAGCTAGACTGCAATTATTATATATATATAAATATATATACAAGTTTAGCTAATAGTATAGCTTTGGCTCACCTTCTCAGTGTGGGCACTGGATCGTAGCCGTTTTGTGTTTGCTCTTGCTCCCATTTGTCAATTATTTGGGTGAGCTCTTTTTTGGTGGCCGAACGTCTGTCCGCGGCAGGATCGTCGTCGGCATTAGCATTGCCAGCATCATCGGCAACGCTATCATCTTCAGCGACAGCTGCGCCCTCGCCCTCACCTTCGGGTTCAGCCTCAGCTTCAACTTCAACTTCTGCACCCGCCTCCAGTGAATTTCCCACGTTTTGAGCTTCAGCTTCCTCTTCGGCTTGTATAGCTTGATCCAATGCATCCATCGAACTCTCGTCACTTTGGTAGGCAGCCGCAAATACAACATTATCCAAGGCTGCATCATTTAATGATGCACCACTGGGCATTTCAGCATCGTCTTCCTCCTGCGCCGCGGCGTTCGCATTGTTATTCGGATTCGACATTCTTAGAGCGGCCCACGAGGCGAGCGTTCGACAATAGCTCGTTGCGGTGCGCGCCAATTTCTTGATTTCAGCTGATAACACACGTTGCAGCTCCGATTACCGCTTCTTTACGTGTATATATTTTTTTATTTAGTACGATTGAGTTTATTAATATGCAAATCCGCTGCCGCTAAACCACGCGCTTCTCTTTTTTGCCAATGAATTAGTGTGACCGTGTGCCTTAGAGAGGAGCGATATATGAGTCTTTTTACATGAGTAGCAGAAAAATCGAATTTGAGACACATATATGAAAAGTTGCAGTAAGCTTCTACTGTCTTCAAATTTCGCCAATAAATAATTAAACAAAAGCAAATAAATATATTTTTCAGCAAATATGATAGAATATTGTTTCAAAGTACATTACATTGTATAAATTTAATTTGATATCTTTGAAGAAGTCATTGTCATAAATTAGGAACTACTTATTGAGCAAGTGAATTAAACCATCCCATTGACTGGGTGGCAACGCCGTCGGAAATAAATCGCCGCTTATCGTTAATGTTATTGATGCGTCGCGTCATTGTTTTGTTTTGGCTCCTCATCAACTCACCTTATTGATATTTAAGAAACAATGGGTTTTCTATTTATTCTCAGTTGGATATCATTAGCTATACAGATCACCTTCATGACACTTTCTATAGGTATGTTATCAGAATTTGATTACGTGCCGCCTAACATACGCCTTTTTCCAGTCGCCGGACTTTACTATCTGGCTGAATTGGCGGAGGAGTACACAACGCCAGCACGACGTTTTATTCTATTTATGATAAGTTTCACAATTATCGTATATATAATGCTTATTTTATTCGAGGACTTTTCGTGGACCATGATGTCGTGTGGTCTAGCGGCGCAGGCTTTTCATTTCAGTATAATGACTAATTTCCCATTCATCCAATTGCTTTCGGTGTCTTTTATTGGCTCGTTAGCGATGCTGGTGATTAATCATGTGCTCGCATTTCAGTATTTTACCAGCGTCTACGTTCCCTTCACACAGGTAAGCGTCAAGAGATCTAGAAGCAACTAATTTTTAGCAAACGACTATTTTTTTAAGGTGCTCGCCTATTTCACTGTTTGCTTGTGGATGGTTCCCTTTGCACTCTTCGTCTCACTCAGCGCCAACGACAATGTGCTGCCCACAACGATTAGCACCAATGAGCGACGTTTGGGCAGCAGTAATCCGGATGTGGTCAGCAACTACTTTTCGCGCAACAAGAAGCTTGGATTGCTCTCGTTTTTTAACTATATTAAGGAGACGTTGCTGCCGGGTCGCAGCAAGAAATCATTTTAGGCAGACACCAAAGATCTTGAGAATCGATTGGCATAGTTCATTGTAAGGGAACTCAAGAACCTTTAGTTATTTATTTTGTAATATACCCTTTAACAATGTGTAGTAGTATTAATATGAACATTTGAATTGCATTATGCAAATTACTATTCCAATTGAGATCTATCTGCTCTGCACCTTGACGGAGCCATCTGCCATGCCAAAGTAACATTTGGTTGCCATGTCCACAAACAGACCAGTCTCCAAGACACCCGGTATCATGGATATTGCCACATTAACTTCTTGCCAATTGTATTCGCGTTTGGCAACAAATCTCCAGTCAAGCAAAAAGTTGCCATTGTCGGTGACAATGGGGCCGGCCTTTTTCAGGGCAATGCGCAGCTGAGCTTCGCCGCCGAAGAGCTCCTCGATTTTCAGCTTGATTGGGACATAGGCCAAGGGCGCGACCTCAATAGGTATTCCTTTGCACCATTGCTCGCCTAGGCGGAGCGATTTCTTAGTGTAGTCCGCAATGATTATGACAGTCTTCGAGCACGAGGCAACAATCTTTTCCTGCATTAGGCAACCCCCGCCGCCTTTAATAAGCACCATACCGCTGTCAACCTCGTCGGCGCCATCAATATAGACATCGATCCGGCAGTTGCGATCCAAATCGCCCAATGTTAGATTATGATCAAGTATCAGCTTACGCGCCTGAAACGATGAGGGCACACAAATCATGTCGGAGAGGGCGCCCTCTTTCCACACGCGTTCCGCAATGCGCTCCACGACAAATACTATGGTCGTACCGCTGCCAATGCCCACCACTTTGGTCTCTTCGGTCACCCACTGGTCAACGGCAGCGCGTGCCGCTAGCTTCTTGGCTGCATCCAGAGCAATTTTAGAGTCCATATTGCAGCAGAATGTGCGTCGTACAGCTGTCACTTGCAAATTGATGCCCGATCTTATGGCAGTTGAGAGCAAATGTGGTAAATGCGGTTGCAGTAAACCTCGGCACAGCAACAAGGGCTTCAACATGTGCTTCTTCAACTTTAATGTGACCCGGCTTTAGTTTGACAAGTAAGTTCTCACTATAATGACACAAGCTGAAAATTATTTTTCAAGACAAGTCGTTTGCTTAAATGTCTGCATCAATATTTGCTTTAATTCTGGCTACTTTCAGCAAATGTTTTTAAAGCATAAACTCAGTGCTGCTAAGCTCTTATCGATTATATCGAAATATCGTATGAAGTCAACGCGGCCACGCAGCATTGCCATTTGGAAATTTAAAAGTAACTGACTGTTACTTTTTAAAAGCTTTTAATTTTTAAAGGGAGGGCATAGAGGGGAAAATTTGATTTAATAAAATGCTAATTGTATTGATTTGCATTTATTTATAAAATTATGTTGTTGATTATTACAATTAAGAAACTTAATATTTTCTGATTAAGTTTGTGGCTGGGTAAGCTTCTGCAACAAATTGAATGTAACAATCTTCGGCGCAAAGAAGCCACCGAAACCTTCCTTTCCCTTATGATAGATGCCAAGGCCAGAAATTGGCATTGCTGGATTGGTCACAACGTCCTGTATATCAATAAAGGGTACGGTGGTCTGTGCGGCATCCATGTCCATGCTGCTGCTTATAAATTCCATAAATTGATTATTTTTCGATAATGGTACAGATTTAACTGTTGTTTTGGTCGGCTTATCAGGGTTCTTTAGTAGGAGCTTCTGGCGTGGTTTATCCGCATTGTTGCCCAGCCAAAAGCTGTTTACCTCCGGATTCAATAGACGTCCGGTGGTAAAGTTGAAAAGGCTAAAGCGCACCTCTAAATTGAGATGTTTGTCGATGACACGAAAACGGGCACCCGTAACCACAAGGGAGTCATTTTTCGCGGTTATCTCATCCAAATCCAGCGAACGGCTCTCAAAGGTGAGCTCATGATAGTCAAAGCCGTTGCGTATGTCCACGTGGTTGACATCAAAAGACTCCAGTGGTATCCAATCCAGTGACGACTGATTAATCAAACCACCTGGCCACAGTTCGCCTTGCTGCAACTGCAAATGGAAAATACGTTGATCCTTGATAAAACGCGCTCCAGTGACAATCTTGTTCTGGTGAAAATCGGAGAGTGTATCACGCAAGCTAAAGTAGCGATCGGACTGCGGACCCGGCTCGTCACACAGACAGAAACAATAGTGACAACGCCAGAAGAGATGAAACGACCAGGACTTCACCCGATTGGAGCCGCGTGAGCACACCAAGTTCTTGGTACCGTCTTCATCAATGTTCAGCAAGCGACCATTGTCATAGTGTATAAACTCGTAGCGACGCGAACTGTTTCCGTATGACTGACAAACGTCCATGTCCGAATCAACGAATTGACAGCTGTGCACGCGTCCGGCACATTTTGGCTGATCATTACAGAATTCGTTTTTCTGGCAACCGGTGACGCGCACGTCCTGGTAATCCTCGCAGGATTGGTAGCAACTCGACTCAGTGTTTAGGTTTATCTCATTCTCTACGTAGCCCTGCATTAGGCGTGTGATTTCGTCGTAAGTCTTCCCCAGCACATGCTCTCGGGGCTTAGGATCACAGCGCCAGTAGATGCGTCCAGTGTGCGCCAACACCTGCCGTAGAACCTGCTGAGAGTGCAGCATGCGGTGCTGGTATTTGTTACGCATTAGCAACATCTCCTGGGTAAAGTTACCTAATCCAAAGTCACGTAAGACCATCCAGGAAAACTCCAGCATGATGTAGCCCTTAATCTCAATTAGCGTTGCCTTCGTGTACATATCATAGGCGAATTGCTGTGGGGATCGATTGGAGGCGCATAATTGCTCCATGTCTGATTCGTAGTTGGACACCAGCTTTGCGAAAAGCGATTGGGTGGCATCATTTTCGGTCTCGTCGTAAATATAAGTGTGCAGCATCTCCAGTAAGTAGCCAATAGAGCTGGGTCCTGGCTTAACAGTCCACTCGGCAAAGTTGCGCAATGTATAAGGATTTACATTCTCCTTGTATTTATCATAGTCAATCATATCCCGATAGCGTTGTAAAAGGCTTCTTGTTATATCGCCCACATAGGTCATCTTGTGGGTTAACTCAGACTCGGCGTGAAATTCACGTCTCAGCGTTTCAATTGTCATTGTAAAATATTCCGCCTGTTTTTCCTCCAAATTGCTTATCTTATTGTTGACCTGCTCAATGGAGTGCATTATTTGACGTTGATTTTCATTCACTAGCGGTATATCATTGCTGCTGCCCAAGGGCAGGTATTCTATAAGATCCCAGGCCTTAAGTAGGCTGCTCGATACCTCGTGGATTAGTTTGATTATGTCCACTGTGTCGTCAACTATATTGGAGCCGATCACTCTCTCGACAGACATCATCTCAAATAGTAGAATCAAAAACAGCATCCCTGTGCCAAAATGAAGACGCATTTCGAAGTAGATTTCTCAGTGCTGAAAATTATATCATTAAAGTTATCTTCCTCGTAAGCGATTCTCGGTCTGTATGGACATACATATGTATGTCCGTGCATTTAATTACTTACTTGAATTTCAGTCACTTAAAATATGTTTATGTTATTTTTGTTTATTCACAAAGTGCCGCCTCAACGTTTACGTCCGATCTGTTCGCTGGACTCTCTGGCTTTGATACTCAGCAAAGGCAATGCAAACGATTATATCTACATACATATGTTGTGTATAGAGAGAGAAAGAGAGAGAGGCGCACATACACACACAAACATACATATATGTGTGTATGTAGGTAGCGTCACATATTAGAGCTGGTAATTCCATAGAGGTTCGTTGAGCTGGGAGCAGCCTTTTTAAAGGTGCAGGTACAGTGAGTAGAGATTTTGGGAATGTTTTACCACTAACCATAGAACATATAGACTGGACAACTAGAGCAAAAGAATGGGAAAATGCACCTCCCACTGCAGGAAACTGCTTTGGCTTACTCTCATCCATATGATTTGTGCGATAGTTTTTTTATCTCGCTCTCACTACAGGAAACTGCTTTGGCTTACTCTCAGTGATCTCAATGCTCTCTAATTATGCCTAGGGATCGTTTAAATGCATGTGTGTGTATGTATGTGTCCGCACAAGCAACAATGCGCTCAAATCCAAGTTTTCTTAAATGTCGTAGGCATTTCTTCCCTTTTGAAGGGACGAGTAATATGAAATAATTAAAGGGTTTGCCACGTCGTAGCGAAATTCTTGCAGTTTAGCTCGTTATCGTTGGTAAGGGTACCTAAGCTTTGGAATGTGTGCATTTAAAATATTTTGGACTTGCTATGCAAGCACACTTGCATATTTTGTATATGAATAGAAACATTTATGCGTTTGTGTGATCTGTATGGCTAGTGGTTTTACGTAACAATTTGCTCAACTTTAATCTTAAGGTTCGCTGTCGAATCTCATTAGTGGAAAAAAACTTTTCTAATATTATTATCGATTATTATAAACGATAACAATATTATTATCGATAATAAAATATACGAAAATATATGTACATACATATGTATATGCTTAAAGAAGCACATGTAACACACTTAATCAACAAATGCGAGTTGACGAAAATGCGCCAAAAGTACACAAAGGTACAAAGTAATAGTTCTGGATGCAATCGGAACAATGCAGCGCGTACACTTTGCACAACAACAATAACAACAACGTAAATAGAGAAGAACCCACAATACAAAAGTCGTTCAAAGTTAAACGTTCGCCTTGATAATGATAAGAAATGGCTGCAAAACCATTAAAAGCATTCCCATTTTGGCTTAGATGAGAGGGCGAGAGGGCGAAGCGCCAGCGCTGACCAATGAAATAAAATGAGGGGAATCCCTCTTGAATGGCCGACCGCATCTAGCTGCAGCTGTTGGAATATTCCGTCTTAGACGTAACTGCTTGGATTATTTCAGTATAGCATTTGAAGAAATTTAATACTTTTAGTGCACAAAGCGAAAACTGTTGAATGGAATTGCGATAAAGCTGAAAAGCAAAGCACAATCACAAAGGTGATTGCAGTTTTTCCCTTTCAAAATGGAACACAAACTGAATGCCATGCCAAATGCAAAGAGACTAGCAAAAAACAGAATTGTAAGAGGTAAGGAAATGCCAAAAGATTTGTGTTAATGGATTTCACATTTAAAGAAATGAATTCCAAATGCAGTACAGAATTAAAAAAATGGTTGCATTTTGCATGATTGTATAACTACGATGAACATACGATAGAGCTTGTATCATTGCAAAATTAGGAAAAAACTACAAAATATTTATTACAAGATTACCATATGTATTTACATATTACTAGTGAAGTGTTTCTTAAAGTGGGCGATAAGGAGATATAAATAAGTCACGACTTTTATTAAATAGAAGCGATTGTGACTATTGACACTTTTTTGACGATTGACACTTTTTTGTGACTTGCCCTAAGCATAAATACGTTTACTTAGTAAAACTAAATGTTATGACGACTTGACGAATCTTGTGTTTGAGGTTATGGTATCCTTTGGCAAGGCTATAACAACAGTGCCAATGCAAACGTCAATTAGGTGAAACAAAAGTCCTGTACACATACACAGACACACACCCATACGCACACGTACACACACACGTGGGCAGCATAAAAACCGGCAAATGCAAATTGTTAATTAAAGGAATGCATTGTTTAATGTGCCCCTTGTGGGCCACACTCCAACACCTGCATCCGTATACTCTTTCACCCGCCACCCAGCAACCAGCTCCAGTTCCCAACGCCCGCTCAATTACACGCACAAACTTTGCACAAAAACTTGCAAAGGGCAGCAATTGCAAATGGTGCCGCGACCCAGTTGTGTTGCCATCCGTTGGCGTTTTCCCATTATAGCGCCTAAATAGAGAAGAGCCATTGGGGGAAGAGAAAAATATGATTGCAGGCGCGGCTCGGTTTTCTTTCTCTTTTTTTTGTGCGCGCCATCGAATCAGAGTTATGATGGCATCTCCATGGTCCTGCTGATGATGACAATGTCAGCTTGGTGGCTTGGCCTGACTTGGGTTGGCTTGCCTCTGCACTGAACGACTTTTTCGATGGGAATAATTTATAATTTGATTAGCACATCGCTGACTGCACACGGCAAAGAGCTGAGCAGCCGAGCACCGGGGCGCAAATGGAGGCGTTCAAAAGTAAAACGGAAGTGCATCTGAGCGCATTGAGGCTACCAAAAAGGCATCGTCCATTCTAAGCCTTATCTCATCTACCTATTGAACATGCAAATGCTGGTAAGGGGGAATCACACTCCGTTAACCTCCTGCCAACATAGACAATGACAAATGATGATGAAGTGGCGCCCAACCCGCTCTAAATAAAAGGTTTGAGACACGGACACTGCGTCTGGCACTCGCCTAAAGTTTAGCTTTGGCATTCAATTAATATTACAAGCAGCGTTTTTATTGGCAGCACAAAAAATAAAGGCCTTTGTGCTATAGGGCCATGGTAATCAATTTGTATTTGTGTTGTTGCCTCTGTGTGTGTGCTTGAGTGTGTGGGAGGATCAAAACAACAAACAAAGTGAATTTGCAAGTTGCAAGATGAAAATAAAAACATAAAACAAAAACGAACGGTCGGTCGAATACAAAATACCCTTGTCATATGGAAATGGAGAAGCTGGAAATCTCATCGGTTAAGATATCTTCATAGACGCAATGTTTCTTCCTTTAATACATTATTATATAGTTGTAGATATTGTCAGGTTTGTTTAAGATAACATAATATATCCCAAATGTTCTTCAGGCAAGAACATCATTCCTATGCCAGCCACATGATATAGTGTCTGTAATCGGCAGGCACTCATGTAGAGTTTAATGACGAAAGACAGACGCTACGCAAGAATAAATATACCTAATGGAGGCGGAAATGTTTCTATGCCACATTTCATGACCAATTTATAATACCCTCTACAAGGGTACAAAAAGAAAGGCAAACACAGCTAGAAAAGCAAGGCTCATACACTTAAAGGATTCGCCGCACAAGAAACGCCCCCATTGAAATTTCTCATTCATTCATTAAACAATAAACAGAAAATTCTGCTAAGGGCGTGGCATCTTTGGGGCTGAACAAAATAGATTAATGGCCGCAAACAAAGCTGACAAAATCAATTTATTATACTGCAGACAGTTGACCGCATAAAATATGTATATATTTTGTGCAGACATTTGGAGGCATTCAAGCAATGCGAAAAGTTAATATTCAAATAATATTTATTTATGCATATTTCAGTTAATTTAACAGGCAGCATTTTGTAGTGAGTGCTTCTTCGCCCAACTGACACTTAAAAGTGTTGCCTGTTTCCTAACTGAAAAATAATTTATTAGAACTATCTATGGCAAAATCAACACCATGCCAAGGGGCGTGCAGCGAAATCGATAGGCTTTGGCATTCGTATTCCGATTTAGACGTTTCACCTCCACGCGCTCCTGTTCAAATTCTCGTTCGTAAAGCTCACGCATGCGTTCCTGTCGCGTTTTAACGATCAGCGCCTGAGCCGTCTTAAGCTCAAAGCCGATGGGTTTCAGGAGGCTGTGGACAACAGAACTGCCGCTGGCGACCATCGTAAAGTCCCGCTTGGCAATCAATGTGAGACTGTGTAGCATGATTCGGGCATATATTTATGGTATGTTAATGGTAATTGATGGTTAATTGATTACTTACAAATTAGTTGCCATTCCTAGAAATCAAATATAACCACAGGAAAAACTAGAAAAGTTCACAAAAACGAATGCACTATTATCAACAAATAAAGAAACAATAAGCAAATAACGTTTAAGTAATTAGAAACTTAAAAATCTAAGTTACATTTTGAAATGTTAGCTGAGTGTAAAGCAGTTTTTCCAATTCAACTATTTTCTGGCTCAATTTGGCCATTTTCAACCTGCAGTTAAAGTGCTTGTCTGTTTTATCAGCTGTCGTTAATGTCAAGCCATGCCAATAATCATGGCGTTAATTAACTGAATGAAATATCCCTTAGATTGGGCAACGAGATGGCTTGGGACGAGCACAACCACACTAGTGTTGGAGGCAGGAAGGAAGCCATTGAACATGGGAGTAGAATAAGCACTTAGCCGTGTTTGTCAGCTCCATTGAAGGTCAGCAAAATGTGGCAATGTAAGCAAATAAACCACTAGTAGACAGACAGATGAGAGAATGGCCCATGTCCGATCAGGTTACAAGCGCTTCATTTTAATCAATTGCGAGTCCGATTTTTAATCACAAACACACAAATCGCAATCATATTTATTGGAAACGCAGTTTAATTCGAGTGGGTAAACGGTGAAAGATGACAGCCACTTGTAATTATCCAATGCCCTTAAGTAACAAGACGGACTTTTCATTAGTCTATTAGAGCACAGATATGTAACTAAGGGACTCGCAATTGCAGCTCCCGGCTAAACAACTTCTTTCCGATTTTATGTACCCAGTGAAATTGGTGAAATAGGGTATAACCTTTTTTGCAAATGTATGTAACAGACAGACGAAAGCAGCTCTGGCCACATAAAGTATATATATTCTCGATCAGGACGATGAATTGTAAAATTTGAAATATTTGCTCCATACCATGCGCAGGATTTTATAATTTTTTTTTTAACATTTTAATCTAGTTGTCATATGGAATTTGATATATGTCTGGATTTTACGGCATAACTCGATTAATAGAGGATTTAGATATACCAAACTTGGCATGTAGATTAACCTATATGTGGTATCTATAGAGATTGAAAATATTTCATATTTTTGCGATTTAGTTAATACCTGCTATTGTGATCCCAAAAAATATAGGGCTTAGAGTATGTCCTATTCGGGCACTGCAGACTAAAGCACGCCTTCTTGTTTCTTGGGCAGCGTTGAAGACTAGGAATGGCAGTCAACTTAAAATTGGCAAACAACGAAAAGCCAACACAAATCGTTGTTCAGAAATTGCAGCACACAAGAGCTCAGGTGCGTGGTGGGGAGCGAGCGAGGGGGCGACACTCAGGTGTGTAATTGCAATTCGAATTGGTCAAGTGTAACAATGTAAAGACGCCAATGCAGTGGAGACACTGACAGCACACTTACACACACACACACCCAACACACTCGCTTCGCTTGCCACCTACACAAACATACACACACACATAAGCAGAGCGCCGGCGACGTTGGAATCAATTGGATCCATGAACTTATGCAGCCAACAACTGGAACTTTGTTGCCGGCCGACCGGTCGACATGGCGGTGAAGGAAGAAGAAAATCAAATTGCAAATTGCACTAAAGTGTCACGTGCATGGACACATTTTTGGGGCCGTTGCCAGGAACCGATGCCCCGCTGTGTAATGTCGTGACATTTGGGCGCGCTTTTGCCCTCTCACATGAAGTTGGGTTATTGCAATCGCCGCCAAGGCAATCAATGCTACAGACATGAACTCCCAAAGTCCATGTGTTATGCTAGTGCAAAGCTCACTCACTCACACACACACACACACACACACACAGACACAAAGGACAAAACACATGCACCTGCGTCATGCTGCACTTTTCGCTGCTCCTTTCCGGGCGGCTAACCATTCATTATGTTGACCACGCTGTCACATTTGCTACGTGACATTTTGCTAACTGCCCTCAAAAAATGGGAGAAAGAGTCAAAGCATTGTCAGCTGCAAATGTAAGCCGAATTTCCACCTCATTCCATACTCAGAGAGCACAAAAAATATAACTTTGTGGTGCTGGCGGCACTCTACAGTTTGAAGTAAAAACGATCGCTGTATCAAGTCTTATATATATTTCATCTATCTATGCATTCGGAAAGGTGGAAAAAGGCTGCTAAAATGGATTGGCAATGGTGAAATGAAAAGCTTCATTAGGAGCAAGGTGCATACATACATATGTACAAACATATATATTTGAATTAGGAGAATTTTTACCAATTTTTTTAAAAAATATATTAAAAACAAAAAGCGTAAACGCTTCGCTTGAGAATAGTTAAATCAAAGAGAATAGTTAAATAAAAATTGCGAAACGTGGAATAGAACTCATTTCCAAGAACTATCTATTTGGAACAGTGAAAATAGTTAAGCATTGAGTGTGGATTTCACCAAACGATCTCAATTTCTCAATAAATTATCAATAAGTTATTTTATATTTTTGGATGTTTTGTCGTTACTTATTACTCATCTCCAGATACTCCGTTTATGGGTAATCGCCGTTAATGGGCGCTTTGGAAACGTGAGCTTGACTCGAATTGGCTTTGCTTCTGGCCTTCTCGGGCGCTAATCGTCATCAACCGATGGCTGAACTGCAGAGTTGTTGCAGTACTTGATTGGAAAATTAGTGACTGGCAGCAGTTGGCTACCATTTGCTGGTGTGGGCGTCTCGGCAAATCCATGGGATATATGTTAGTATTCTTGTGGCAGATTCGCTCAATCGCATTGCCATTACAATATACAAAGTTATGGCAATGATACTCTGGGGGAATTCCGAGCCCTTTAACTGCATTGCAGTGCAGTTCAAGCTGCCTTTTGAGCTGTTGAGGATTTGTATCGAGATTGCAGCACAGTCAGCTTCAAATTACAAGCAAATAAAGGGCCCGGCAACATGGAGACTCAACCACCCACCACATCCCGCAATGCCCGGCCAGAGTTGAGTTATGAACGTGCTGGGAACAGGAAGCGCAACGAATCAAAGCCAGAGGCAACAAACCCAACACCAGTGGCTAGCACACAGTACAGAGTAGAGAAGGTAAAGTAAATGTGCAAACATTTATTTATGTGCCAGCCATGGAGCACTTTAAGGCACTTCAATTGCCCTGATTCGCCCAGCCACTAGGAGCAGCAGCAGTTGCAGCTGTAGCTACGGGGATTCCCCCGCTTCGTAACCCAAACAAATGCTGTTCGAGTGGATGCTGGACAACGCTTACAAATGACACTAGGCTAGCGTCTAGTGCTGCTGCCAGTTTAAATATGCGTCTGTCTGGCTGTCTGGCTGTCTGTCCATCTGTTCTGTCAGGTAGTTTTGCCAATTCAAATTTCAAATTTGTCGGGAATCTGTAATTGCATTCTTGCCCATGCCCTTAAGCCAGCCCCCTGGCTATTGCCAGCGTGTGGCCCATGTGGCGTATCCCATGCTCACCTCATCTCCTCCTCCCTTTAGCGGCTTGCATTCCACAGCAATCGAAAATGGAATTAAATGTTTTGCAAACACTTGAACGCGTTTGCCTTGTCCAGGGGTTAACCCAACAACCAGCAGCAGCGTTTTCACAGGATATAAATTAAATTTTATTGCCAACTTTGGTCCGTTTGCACTGTAAATTGTGATGGATCCCCGCCATTCGGCTAGTTCTATATTTCCAACGCGGCACCATAAAGGCACATACATATATATATTAGTGTGCAAACTGATGAATAGCAGTTACCCGTAAAGTGTGGGCAGTATTGTGCATTGCCATACTGCAGTTGAATTTAATTGTAATGTGGGCAAGGCTACAAAATAAGGGAACAATTTAGAAATAAGTCACAGTAACTGCGGCCGTAGATGTAACCTTCAGTGTATTTTTCTATATTTATCTATTCATATATATTCTAGAACAATAAAATATTTTTGAATATTATACTTTACTCCCAATAACCAAACACAAAATAAGCAATCCAAAGCAAGCAAGCTGGACTTGGATCACCAACTTCTCGCTTGTTAGTCCGACGCTTAGAAACCGAAGCCCGCAAGCTCATGACGTCACGTTTGCAAAGCCCTCCTATATATCAACAGAGGCATTTACCAGCGCAAATATCATGATTTTTGAAACAGTGACTATCAGTTTTAATGAGCTCTTCAGAGTTTTTCATTTCTCGCGTTGCTTTAATTAAAAAAAATGTTTCATTACCAAAAAAGAAAACGGCACAAAATGAAAAACCTTCGTCGAAAGAAGACATATGAGCCAGAGACGTGGTACATTTGAAATGGCTGCTGTCTGCTGCCAAGGAACAAGAGCAAATAAAAAGTCGCCACTAAGTAGTGTTTTCTTTTTGCAAATGTTGTCCATTTCTCCCTGTCTCGCGTCCGTTTTCTGGCCCTGGCTATGGTGATGGGGTGAAGGGAAAGGAGTTGTTGCACTTGGCGTTAAAAAAGCGGAAAATCGCAGCACATTTTTGCCTTTTAATTAAGCCCTCCATTTTTTATGTGCCTTTCGAAAGCGACACGGCGTGATTTCATGCGAGCAGTGTGAGAATAGTTTATTTTTCACCAGAGCCCAAAGCATTGCCCAGATTGCAGAATGGCAAAATAACGTGCGTGCAAAGGCCAGAGTAATGCAACGGTTAATGCAGGTCCTGATGGCCAAATGAAACTGTGAAGCGTATGCCGAAAGGTTTAAATGGAATTTAATGCTCAACTAAGGGCGTCATTGAAGGGCTGAGAGAACGCCATGACTACTAAATAGGTTTAATCACACATATATACAATTTACTTGCAAAGAAGATGACCTTTATTTGTTGTTTAAAACTCTTCTCGAACTAAGAACTTTTTGTGTGTCTCTATCATGACCGTGTTAATCTACATTTTGATCAATTAACTTGATTAAATTACGTTCGCCCTAAATGAAGTTATTGGAAGAATATGTGCCCCATAAGCAGATTCAATTAGAAAATGCTTACACATTTTATATTTGCGTGTCATTTTAATTTAATCATCTTAAAAATTATAAAAAAAATAAATATTTAAGCCTCTGTATATTATGGAAATTACCTTAAAAGACTCCCCTTTTAATCGACAGTAAATATTGAAATTGATAAGAGATAAGAAACGATAAAAGTCAAACTATAAATTTAGTATAATATATACAATTACAAGAACCTTCTATTTTTATAGTCAATATTTAGATAAAGATCTGGTTGCGACGACTGTTATATATATACGCTTATTGGGAGGAAGGTTCAAGAATTATAAATAGAGCTGTTTGTGGTATGTTGCATTCAGTTAACATCGGTGTACACAGCTGAACGGACGCGTGTGTTATCGGATGAAGCCGAGAGATATAGTTAATTTGGATGCTTGACACGATCGTTAAGCGAGCACGTAGCGAGTTTGAATAATTGATAAACTGAGCGAACAGATTGATAGCTGCTGCAGGTGAGCATTTTTGGAAGTCAAATTTTGGCTTTGCTTAAACTGGTTTTAGAAACTCAATAACACGATACTGCAACGTTACGGGACTGTAGTTGACGAGCTTAAATCCATACACCTTATAAAAATCGACCAACCAGCCCTGTGAATCTGCTTCAGATTTGGTTAGCTCCTTGCGCAGCGTCAACAGAAATTCACCCAACACAATGCGTCGATGTGTTGGTGCAATTTGCTCTGGTATCTGTGATTGCTGCAGCACCTCTTTAATCTGCTGCAACATCTGCTGCTGCTCACCAAAGGTGGCAAAGTCACGCATATCACGCAATCCGATGAAAACAATGTCCGCATAGACATAGTTGTGTCCGTCTTCGCGTTGTCGCTGCACGGAAATTGGCGCCACCTGGCACAGATGCTGGCTCTCAAACCGCACCAGTTTCGTATATTGCATCTTCCGTTGGCTGTGTGTAAGTCCGTAAATGGCACAGGCGCCCTGATCTGTGCAACAGCTGCGTATGTGGCTCCAGTTCGCCTGATGCACCGCCTCGATCATCAAGGTGGCCGCCTGTCGAGCGCCCACCAAAAAGTCAAACTCATCAAACTCATCGCCGAGCAGACGACGCAGTTTCCACATGCAATAGCGGGAACGCAGACCGCTAAGCCAATGCATCAGCGCCAGCTTCCAACCTTGTTGACGCTGACCCAGGTAACTTAATTCTCGATTTTGGGGCAGTGAGCGTACCGAATATTTAATATAAAAGCAACATTTTGTTCGATTTGGAAAGAAATGATGCGCCGAAAGGGAGCGCACTGCTTTAAACATTTTATTTTCACAATAAATGTTCAATAATTAAAAAGGCCGAAATCTGACTGAAAACAAACAAAAATTTGACTCATATCTCTCAATGTAACCTTGTTAAACCATGTTTATCCGCACAGACGGGACAAAATAAAGGACTTCGTCCTTTTATCGTGTAGTACCAGTCATAAAAACACCCTAACACCGGTAATACTTGAATCTAGTATTTCAAATATGACTCTTTAAGTATGAATAACCTTGTATTCAGTTTTTTCTGTTATGTTTTTAATCGAGCTCGTAAGAACGAAGAGTATTAATAATGTCTTCAAAAACGAACAACGAGAAAGAAGGGCTATCTTCGGCAAGCCGAATATTTAATACCCTTGCAGACCCAACCATTTCGTTGTGCTCATAATGCTTTGCCCGTAAGAAGCACAGGGAAAATATGCCGAGAAAAACAAAAAGCTTTTCATTCAAGAACCTCATTTTCGACCGATCGTTCCTATGTCAACTAGGTGATAAAGTGATCTGATCCAAACGGTTCCGACATATGTACTGCGTGCAACAGAAAGAGGGACTTCTGCAAAGTTTCATGACGATAGTTTTAAAACTGAGAGACTAGTTCGCATAGAAACAGACAGACGGACGGACGGACAAGGCTATATCGACTCGGCTGTTGATACTGATCAAGAATATATGTACTTTATGGGGTCGGAGACGTCTTCTAAAAATGATCACTAAAACTTAACTGATCCTTGGTTGCATCTTGAAATAAAAATGATTAGCCTTAAATTAAGCCCGATAAGTGCAATAAAAATAGATACATTTTGGTTTGTCCATCCATTTGTCCGTATGTGGCCAAATCGCTTTTGTAATTAGAAACGAAAAGCTTAGGCTTAGTAGGCAGATTAGCGATGATCTCTTTTCTGATCTAGATCTCTAGATCTCTAGGAGATTTTAAAGTTAGGATTACAAAATGTGACGTGAGAATTGCTGAGGATCTTCAAGAAGGATTTAATCCAAACACATCTTTAATCTCTGAGACGACTGCTAAGGTATTTCTCCCATTCTAAAGTTACAGACTTAGAGGCTCTTTTTTTCCCTTTAACACAGCATGCGAGGGTTGACATACTACTTGCTAAGCCTCTTGCTAGCGACTGGAGTACTATCTAGCTATAATGCCTATCGTTTACCCACGGTTCTCAAGCCCCAACACTATGATCTCCGCATACTGACCCATTTGACTGGGCCTGACGAGCTGCGGTTCGAGGGTCGTGTAAAAATCGATTTTCAAATACAGAAAGAGACAAGGAATATTACGCTGCATGCCAAGAATTTGACCATTGATGAGGCACACATTAGTTTGACATCGCAAAACGGCAGCAATTACAGCATTACTAACATTGAGGTAAATGAAAAGTGTGAATTTTACATAATGCATCTCGCTGAGAAACTACAGCTCACTGAGCACTACCAGCTGATCATGCCCTTCAAGAGTAAGTTGAATGCAAATGATACGGGCTACTACTGGAGCTCCTTTAATGATTCAGTGACCGAACAAACACAGTGAGTTTGCAGCTATATAAACAAATGACTGGCGTCAAATGTTTTGATTTTTGCTTACAGTTATTTGGCAGCGACACAATTTTCACCGACTTATGCCCGGATTGCGTTTCCGTGCTTTGATGAGCCGCATTTAAGGGCAACGTTCAGGGTTACACTGGGCTATCATAAAAATTACACAGGACTAAGCAATACACCAGTGAGCAAATGTATAGTACAGTAAGATTTTGTTATTAGTTGCTTCCAAAAGATGAATGTTCACGTAAACAACTTATTTTTCTAGTGACACGCTTCAGGACTATGTCTGGTGCGAGCATGAACCTCTTTTGAGTACGTCCACCTATCTGGTGGCCTATGCCGTGCACAATTTAACTAGCGTACCGGCCCGGCCAAGTGACACTGTGCATAAAGTCACCTTTCGCAGCTGGATGCAACCGACGGTCGTTGAGGGAAGCAGCTTCGGTGTGGAATTCGCACCAAAAGCCTTGAGTTATTTGGAGAGACTTCTGGAGTATACGTTTCCATTGCATAAGGTTGATCAGCTGGCGCTGCCAACTCACAAATTTAGTGCCATGGAGAACTGGGGTCTGGTCACGTTTAAGCAGAGTCATTTTGTTCACAACGATGAGGTGGAAATGCAGCAGACAAAAGAGAATAAGGCAAGCACCGTGGCACATGAATATGCACATCAATGGTTCGGTAATTTGGTAGCCATTAAATGGTGGAACGATCTTTGGCTTAAGGAGGGACCTTCCACATACTTCGGCTACTTGACTCTGAATGCTCTGATGCCTGAATGGGGCAGTTTTGAGCGCAGCATTGCAAATGATTTGGCCCTATTCTTTTATCAGGATATGTTTAACGATACAATTGCAATTTCACGCAATGTGAACGATTCGAAAAGCATTTTGGAACAATTTAGTCCGTATGTGTACAAAAAGGGATCCCTGACGATACGCATGCTGCACATGTTGCTAGGCAACGATATCTTTTTTACAGGCATACGCAACTATGTGGATCGGCATGCTTATGACAGTGTTGCCCAGTCTGATCTCTGGCAGGCGATGCAGGAGGCTGCGGTTGCAAAAGGTACCCCGGCTGCTGACATACCTCTGTCCACTGTCATGGACTCCTGGACACTGCAAAGGGGTTATCCGCTTGTGAGCGTGATAAGGAACTATACAGCAGGTTTTGTATGGGTTAATCAAACTCGATTTATGCTGGCAACTCCTGACGACGATAAAAAAGACGAGAGCTGCTGGTGGATACCGCTCACGTTTGTGAACCAACAGCAAGGAGCTTTTGAGCAAACACACCCACAGTTTTGGCTGGAATGTCCCGGTGCTGAGAAAACCGTACAGCTAACCAATAAGCCAGCCCCTGACGAATGGCTCATGCTGAATCCACAAGTGAACACCATCTATCGTGTCAACTATGATGAGCGCAATTGGCGCCTGATCATCGACACCCTAAATTCCGACAATCACTTTGGCGATATTCATGTGCTCAATCGAGCACAGTTGGTGGATGACCTTTTGGCACTTGCGTTGACAAAGCGTCAGAGCTATGAGCTGGCATTAAAAATGCTGGAGTATCTGCCGCGGGAGCGCGAACTTTTGCCCTGGAACACAGCCTTTGAGGTGCTTAACAAGCTTGGTGCACTGCTGCGCGACGAGCAGGCGATCAAATTTAGGGTGAGCTATTTGAGGAATCCAACTTAGAGTCCTGCATCGGATCAACTGAAACGCGTTTTGAATATTCGAAGATAATCGTCGACTTACGGTTAAATCGTTTGATGGAAATTAATTAACCAAAGCAGGGCTCTAATTCAAAGATGTGAGATTTGCTTTTTACTAGCCTTTCCCTTGCAGCTCTTCATGAGAAAGCTTGTTGCACCACTTTATGGACGCTGTCCCCAAATAAACTCAGTGGAGATAAGAACCAAGTGGAGTCCATCTATTGCTCTATATCGTTTGGCTTATCATCAGGCCTGCCGCTACGGCGTGGACGACTGCGTCAGTCAGGCCGTGCGATATACACAAGGAACTGAGTACGGCACGGAGGTGCCTGTTAATTATAGAGATATTATGTATTGTACGAGCATTGAACAGGGCAACGAAATGCTGTTTCATTTTCTGAGGGAACGCTTTCAAAACTCGACTGCTGATGCCATAAAGGGCGCCTGGGCAACAGAACTTGGCTGCAGTCCTGATTTCGGCCAGTTGCAATCGTTTTTGGACTATTTACTTCTGGCAACGGATAAAACCACATATAGTTATTATATACAAGCCGTAACTTCAGCATTGAGCCGTCAACATGTGGCACCGGAGACCGCAGACCACATTCTGAAGCATGCCAAAATACTCAAGTAGGTGATTAATCAGCTTAATAAGGAACTAGTTCACTTTTTAACTCTTTATTGCAGTAACAAATTCAGCAGCAGGGAAATTAAAATGTTGCTCTTAACAATAATTGGCAATTCGTACACCCAACTTGAAGAGCATCAGTTAAGGCAACAATTGAAGGGCCTCAACAAATTCGAGGAGCATCTACGGGAAGCGCTCAATAGGCGTGAAATAAATCGTCATTGGCTGACGCAACGTGCCGAATATTTTATTAGAGCTTTAAGCAAATATCTTTAAGACTCATAATATAGTAGCTGTGTGGCAGCTAATTGTAGCTGCTTTGATTCTGCGAACGATAAAACTAGCTTAACTCGAATACTCAACAACTTTTTCTTATGTCAAATTCAAGTGTGCTGACATGCTGCTGCTCAACATCTAAACATCTATGGTATTAATTAAGCCAACAGTGATGAAATCTTGGAATTGAAATTGAAAGGAATGAAGACGATGCAGGCACGCAGCGCCACCTTTTACTTGCCACCAACGCCAACGATATCCGCCCAGCTTTACTGGCATTCGAGGTATCCTGCTGTTTGTCCTGTCAGAAACTTGCCTTGCCGTGCCTTTGACTTGTAAATTGCTTGACACGGGGTACGACACACGCACATACAGCCACACACACACATACACACGATTTGCTTTGTTTGGCATGCGACTTCGCTTGGCATTTGACGTTTACACGAAGATGACAAAATGTTTCGCTGTGTGCCCTGGGCATGACATAGGCAGATGATGTGGCCTGTCCTCTGCCTGCATGGGGCAGGCAGCAGGTTGAAACAGTCAACTGACAGCATATTAGTTGTCCCTGGCATAGCCTGCCTTCTTTTGCAAATCGACTTCTATATCCTTATATCCCGGCAATTAGTTGAATTAGTCGAAATGGATAAGCAACTGAATGCATTTCGAGTGATGTGCATATATCGAATTTAATTGTATATATATATGAATGATATCTTTAAAGTTATAGCGTTCAAATTTTAATTAAAATTTCAAATGGCGCACAACTTAATTCAGCATTAAATTGAAATATCATTAATCAGTTACCATATAAACTGTTGACCAATTCTTATTATCAGAAATATTATTCTTAATACTAAAAAGAAAAAATTGGCTTACAGTGTTAGTTTTTAGAAATATGATTACTGTGACATCGATAAAAGGTTTTTTCTAAAATTTAGGATGTTTTGGCATTCCATACGCTTTGTCGCAGACGTTATTCCAGGCATTTCTCAGAGAAGAAAAAACGTCTTCATTACAAAGAAAAGTGTAACCTAATATATATTTTCTCAATTATAATTAGCAAATATTGTTTTGCCCACCTTTTCAGTTATTCTTCAAACCTTAAATACATTTTTACAGGATATGTATATTACCCGTTAGCCCTTTACAACGTACCCTGAAAATAGATCTATCACAAGTTTTTTTTTTGCTTCATCAATTATAGTGTGGAAATGAAAAGTGGCCCAATCAGAAAATTAACGTTATTAATGCTATTAAAAAAAATGCATATTAAATTAATTAAATGTGTGATGTCAGGATATATTCTTACACGCGCGTATGTGTGAGTAAATGATTTTAACAAAAAGTGACATGCGAAATTATGAAAGCTTCATATTTGCCATCGCAACTTTTGCTTATTTATTTATTATAAATTAATTGAACGACAACACGTGAATGTGACACTTTAATATTATTTGCGTGTCAAATTATCAGTTTGTAAACAGAAAGCCACCGACAGGTATTCCAATTTATATAAATATTGTACTCTCTGAATTCGCAATTTGAATCTGCGGTGGGCCGCAGCATATAAATTAATATAAATATGAACATACTGAGTATGTTGTTATTGTACAAAATTATCGACAATTGAAAATGATTTAACATGAGATAAGGGATTAATCTTTTGAATTATTCTTCAGTAGCAGGCATGATGAATAATTAGTATTTATTGTATCAGAAGAAATTGTACGATGCCGCCCACGACAAATTAATAATGATGAAAAATCGAATGGGGCCGAATAAAAAGAAAGCTAAAAATTGAATATTCCCCTGAATTTGATCTAGCGACCTGTCGCTTGACATTTCAACGCAAAGACCTGAGACCTACAGGTGCAAGACGCTATGTTTTTATAGCAGACTTGGTTGCGTCTTTGTTTATGTTTTCACCATGAACATTGACAACGTTTTCATTCACTTATAGGTTGAACTTTCCAAAACCCCGTCTTGGTGCTCACTTTTGACTCAACAGGAGGTTCTGTAATCATTTCAGCTTCGTAGTTGCTTGGACTGTTTGCAGATCCCCAAACAGAACCTCAGGACAAACTTTAATAGATATGTAAATATGCACATATAAGTATGTATGTAAGTATATGGTATATTGTAGTATATGTAAAAATGTTATAGAGTATTTCTTAAAGATTTTTTTAGCTATGTGCCTCTAATGGTTATTCATCAAGTGCATTAACATAAATCAATCTCAATTCAGATTCCCGAGGGTTGGCGCCTTTCCAGTTCCTGCTGCTGTTGCAGTTTCTGATTCAGTCTTGAATGATAATTAATATGCATAGAGCGTCGTCTGCCAAGATAAGGATCAAATTATGTAATAAGGCATTAAAATTGAATTTCATTGTTGCGTGCCTTGTGGGTCGATGGTCGTTAGCAAATTGCTTGCTGATTTGCTGGCCATTAGAAAATTGCCTAATTAGCTCTAATTGATTATGAAATGCTTGGCTGCTATCGCTCGATTATTTGTTGTAGTTCATTGTAATTCAATTGGGTCGACCTGATGCATGAGTTGTCGCTCCACCTGCAACTGCCTGCTTTGGCCAAAAAGCGCGTTCATTTCAATTATAGCCACACCTGGCGACGCAGCTCTGCAGCCAACGCACTGGATTTAACTTTTGTTGTAAATTTTCAGTTTGTTTGCTGGCTGAGCGCCCATTTAGTTGCATGTTTATGTTTCTTATTCTTCTTCTACTGCTGTGCCATTTGGTGTACGCCGTAAATTCAATGGAGGAAAGGAAAAGCGAAACAAGAAAATGTTGCTTGTTTTAATAGCACCAAGAAAATAAATTCATTAAAAAAGTTTTTGCGAGTATTGCAACAATGCGAATATTAAATGCAAATATAAATACATACCTATACAACGTATCTGTATACATATGCAAACGTATCTATATGGAATATCGATTTATAGTTTAATTTATTTTGATATCTTGTCTTCTCATTTGGCTATTTTTCTGTGCCTTTATCAACGTCATTAGAAACAAAACTTTACTTTGCATTTATTGCTTCCTTCCCAGTTTTGTTTGAATTTTACAGGACATGCAACTGTTACTGTGGTCTTTTGTGCTGCTGCCGCCAGGCAGACGCATTCACAGAAACTTGCCACAAAAGCTGCAGTAACAGCAACAGCAACGAATCCAAAAACTTGCATCTGGTCGGAGCTGCGACCAAGCAGCAAGAGTCCTAAAGGTAGCTGCAGAAACTTCATCTTCTTCTTCTTTTTCTTAGATGGCAAACTTACAAATTTAGATTACAAGCACAATTGCCACACATGTTTGCACAAATGCTGGCAAGATTGTTTAATTTCGTTTAATTAAATTGCAAATATTTTACACTAGTTGCAGCATTTTCCTGGCGGCCCTTAAATTTTCGGGGCAGCAGCTGCTGACCAAAAGCCTGGAAAGCCAGCAGCTAGCAGCCAGAAGCCAGCTGCAGTTGTAATCTTCTTCATGAACGGCAATTCAGAAGTCCATAATTTGTCTCACAGCGGCTGCGACAGTGAATACGCCTGCTAAAAAGCGGTATAACTTAATTAACTTTAAATTGAACAATTGCTGAGATATTCTTGAAATTGTGAATGGATTGAGACTCGAAATAAATTTGTTACATAAGAATATCAGACAAAAAGTTCAAACCAGAAAGAAGGCACGACGAAGATTCAATACCCTTGCAGACCCAACCTTTTTATAGTGCTCATAATGCCTGGCCCGTATCTGAGAAGCGCAGGGAAAACAGTTAATGCCGAGAACGGTTAAGATATCTTGAAAAAACAAAAGCTTTTCATTCAAGAGCCTCATTTTTGACCGATCGTTCCTATGGCAGCTATATGATAAGGGTATCCAATGTAAACATTTTGCATAAATGTAGGGAGCATAGTGAAACTTATAAATGCCGACTTTGCTCAAGATATCTTGAAAAACAAAAAAGTTTTCCATAGAACAGCTATAAGATATATGTAGGTGTTCGATGTTGATAGCACTCTGCATATATATAAGGAGCATAGTAAAACTAATAAATAAATAATAAAATAATCTAATAAAAAATTTGGTCAAGATATCTTGATAAACAAAAAAGTTTTTCATACAAGAACATATGTACTGCGTGCAACAGAAAGAGGAACTTATGTAAAGTTTCATGACGATAGCTTTAATACTGAGAGACTAGTTTGCATAGAAACAGGCAGACGGACAGACGGACATGGCTATATAGACTCGGTTGTTTTATGCTGATCAAGAATATATATACCACGACGGATCCAACCGGCCTTTTTGAAATATATTCGGTTATTTTCGTGCTGGGTACTCGATAAGGAGTATTCTATATTCTTGTATTCTCGAGATAGTCTTAGAAGGCGAATGCAATTATTATAATGACACTTATTGGCCAGCCACATAATGTATCAAACATATTTTAGCTTTTGCTGTGGTTGACTGCGTTGTGCGCTTTTGTATTTCATTCAAATGTAAATTCAATTTTAAATAGATTGGCAAGTCGCCGGCTTCCGGTTGACCACTTCAAAGGCAGTTGAGGGGATGCACGCTCGCTGAGCATAACCTTGAAACTATATCGAAAGCTAAAATAAATCCACATTCACAACCCCACCGCACCACCTTTAAAAACAACCTCAGACAAAAGTGGTGCCTGCCAGCATAGCAATAACATTGGCAACAAAAACACACACAACGGCCAACACCGTCGAGTTCAAAGCGCCAGTTTTTAAGTGCCTGTCATTGTTGTTCTTGGTGTTGTGGTTGTTGTTGTTTTTATTGGCCCTGTTGCTGTTGCTGCTACTCCTGCTGCTGCTCCTGCTGCTGCTGCTGCTGTTTACTCAGGTTTCTGCAGGTTTCGCGCATGACCCGCCCGCACCCACACTGCCAAAAAGAAAAACACTTTTAGCACGCATCGAAGGGGAAAACCAATAGAGCAATGCTTGAACGGACGCGACCAGGTAACAACTCGGGACCATCTCGAAAACCAACTCGACAACCATTAGGACAAAAAACGCCACAAATAGAATGAGTGGAGAGCACAGGACATCAGCTGCCTTGTTGTTGCTGTGAAGCTGACAGCAAATAGCTACTTAAATAACTAGCGGGCTAGATAAGTGCTTTTATTTCGGTTCCAAATATTTTCCAAAAGCATTAAAAAAAATTGAGGCACTCGCGTAACGATAATGTTTGCTATTTGAAAAAATCTTGCACATTTTTTCTGTTGGCAGATTCTCGAAATTTATGGGATCCAATCATATAACATATATAAACTCTGCAAATATTTCTCAGGCAATTAATATGTAAAAAGTAATACCAATGTCTTATCCCTTATTAGGAAGATTCTCACAATAACTTGCCTTTGCAGAACTGATCAGCTGTGTGAAGTGTCAAGATTTGCTAGATTTGCAAGTTTTGAAGCCAATTTGGCTGCTTGGGCCTTCAGTTATGACAATACGGGCAGTCTAAGATACAATCCGAACACAGTCGCCTGACGGACTAGATATATAATCCAAAAATCACAAAATATTCATTTTAGATTCAACACCTGAATTTATGCAACAACTTTTGTGGCTTAAATAAGCACATTTTCAATGACAGCCCGAAAGCAGGTCACACATTTTTGAGTAAATCGATTTTGGATCGTAAGGGTTAAAAATTGTTCTTTAAAATTGTATTTGGAGTTAACTAAAATTTATCCGCGTTGAAAACTGCACGCAAATTAAGTTTTCTCTATCTTATTTGCGGATTTGATGAATTAATGGCAAGCACTTTCGTAATAATGAAATCACGATGCATATGCATATTAAATAGAACGCTTTTATTTCCTGGCACATTGTGACATCACATTTGATTGTCCTGCATTCTGTCTCACGCTTTCCCTCTCTCTCAATCTCTCTCTGTGTAGAGGCATAAAATAACCATTGCCACTCGCTGGGAGCAGTGTTGCCAACTGCCGCTTCAAAAAGACATTAAAAGTCAGCGTGAAAAATAGCTAAAATAGCTGAATTAGCTTTCTGAGCACAAACTGGCAGCACTTGTCATTGAGTGGGCAAAAAATGGCTAAATCATTTTACAATATAACTTGTTTTATGTTTCAGAGGTCGGCAGCCTCTAAACAGAACAAAATGTAGCTATAAAATAGCTAAATTTACAACACTGGCTGGCAGCAGCAGTCGCACATATTCTATTCGGGAATGCATATGCATGAGACGGCATTATTTCGATGCTGCAAACAATGGCGCAAAGATTCAAATCTCTACTGTCCCCCCACCTCGCGCAGGATGAAACAATGCGTCATCCTAGCACTGTGTTTCGGTAGCGCATGACAGCAGCAAACGCAGCGGGTGGCCAGCCAAATGGAGACTGACGGTTGGCGGGTCTCTCCCAACCGCTGCATTTGCCTAAGCGCCAAATATTAATGACGCTGCGTTGGCTGGAATATCATCATCATTGTTGGTGTTGGTGTTGATTTTAATGAGACGCTGTGTCGGAGCGTTGGACACGAAATAAGAACGTATAGCAACAAATTTTCTTCCAACGCTTCTCAAAATTAGGGATGTTTATTATTTTTGATTGCTGGCACGCGCCAAAAAAGGAGTAGCCGGGCAGAGTCCCGGCGTGTAGACCTTGTCCCATTGTTGTCCAACAAATTGATAGCGCGTGTGCAAATTTTTTGCCTTCTTTTTTATATATATATTTTTTCTTGGTTCTCCCCTTTCGAGCAAGTGCTTTGTTTATTGCTTAATGACTCATTTCTGGAACGGCGCCGTGACAATTGGGCTGCTCCGACGGTCCTTTTGTCACAGCCCAAATGGCTCTCATCCCCAAAGCAAAAGCAGACGAACGAAGCTAAAAAGTTGGTGTGAAAAGCCAAACAAACACGCAGCAATTTTCGGCCCATGAATTATGAATGGGAATGGGTCTGGGTTTGGGTCCCGGTCTGGGTCTCAGTTGTCTGGACTATGGGAGCACACACTTCATTGTCTGGCCCATGCTCAACGGTCGCATCAGTATTGGGCATATAACACGTTCCATTTCTTCATACGCTTCCGTTCTGAGACTGCTTACCCTCAAGCATTTTCGAGGACCTTTCAGCATCGCAATTAGCACAAATCACGAGTTTCCTTGTATCGTCAATTAAACGCTTGACATGCAATATAAAGTCAAATGCGTTTGGGGATTATGGTTCAAGCAAACAATCTGTGCGAGCAATATTCCTCGAAGGCAATTTTGTTTAAAAAGCCATACGAAGTGTACACTATGACAGTATAGACTAAAAACTGCTTAGTTGGGGTAAGCTTTCTAAAACATATTCACAAGAAATACTTTTTTAAATTTTTTCAATTCTTAAAATGCGTATAAAACTTAAATATTTAAAAATGAAAATAATCTTGAAAACCAATCGTTATCAACTTATGTGAATTGAGAAAGTTTAAACTTTCATTTTCTAAAGGTTTTAAAATAAGTATTTATGAAATTTTTAAAGCAACGTTACATTTTGTCCAGTGTCTGCTGTTTTTTAATTAAAATGTCCATAAATGTCTAATTGTCCAAATTTGTATTTTAATTCAATTTACTGTCAACAATTGCTGTTTTAAGCTTTATATAGCATGAGATCTGTTATTCATCGTGCAAGTCTCATTAAGTGTAAATATTTGACTTGCGAACCTTTCACATTAACAAAAGTCCTTGTCATTGCATATTTTGAGAGAACAGCGCAATTTTTAATGCATTTCCACTGTGAAGTATTGCAAGTTTTTTTTTCTTATTTTTATTTATTTTTTGTTTGTTTACTTCTCGTACTTCATCTACTTGGGCTGCTGTGCTCAGTGGTGGCAGCTGTTATTCCTGTTGTTGTTGTTGTTGTAGCTGTTACTGCTGTTAAGCATTCTTATCGCCGTTGGTAGCATTTCCGTTTTTCTTTTTCGTGCATTTTTCATTTCCGCCTCAGCGTCGCAGCATTTCCTTTCATTTTTCACACGTTCTCCCCCCAGTCCGAATCTCAATCCCACAGCCCACGCGGCATGCCACATACTTATTTCCCATTTATATTATTTTGTAATGTATATTACATTCCTCGAACCCTTTCGGTCCCTACTCCGGCTGCTTTGACACATTTGGTAAGCCTTTAAGGAATTGATTTTCAAAGCGAAATTTATCAAGGCAACTCGTTTCAACATGCGAAAAGACTTTAACATTAAAGTCCTGATCAAGACTCCGTATTATGCATCATCAAGGACCGACCACAGCTCGTCTGCTTACCGTTTGTTGCTCCACAATGATTTTCGTATGCGAAATATTGTCTGTTGGCCAATTTAAGGTACATGGCTGGCGCAGAAATAAATGGAAATGTTGGCATTGTCATTAGCCAGGCCCAGTATGAAATCCTTAAATGTACTAGCCCCATTGTGAGCTTGGGAGGGCGGAGAGAAGTTGCTGGTTACTTGGACATTAGGCAATCCCAGAAATTGCTATTTGCATTATTTGCACGACAATGCGGCCAATTCATATCAAATAGAATGAAATGGCCTGCCATTGAATTGGCTAAGACTACACGCACAGGAAAGAGAAAGTCAAAAAAGCCTGCAAGTGGGAATGGGCGCTAGCTACAAGTGACGGCGTCTGGGGAACCATGAAAATTGATTTTAATGCCAAAAATTATGTTATTGGCGCATGTGTATGGACAACAGAAAACTGAACAGAAAAGATGCCCCACAGAAAAATGGCCTCAACAATAAGAAAATTGTGCGCACTTACGGCTAATGTCCAGGGGAAGACGCGGTAAGTGACTAGAAGAGAACTCAATTTACATAAGCTCATACACATGCTAACTGTAACCATAATTATACCCTGTAACCATTAAAAAGGGTATATAGGCTTGCTGAATACTAAACATTTAGTAGCTATTGAATCCAACCACCAATAATGTGGTCCTAAAAATCATGCAAGGTTTTCCCAAAAAGGGCATAACATTTAAGTACACATTTTAGACTTTCAAACTGGGTATTTTCTAGTTTATCAACACTTGTTATTTTTATGAACTGGAGGGAAGTACAAACGATGTACGTGCAAATGGAGCTGGCTATCAGCATGTGAAGCGTGGAAGTTCATGTATTGGTTCAATAAGAAATAGAAGCCTTATAAATTGTTTCCCTTCAAATAAAAATGTAATTTTTCTTAATATATATATTATCTACGAGTACTGCTTGTTACTGCAAACTTTTTATCTGCATTACGCAATTGTAATTAAACTAAATGCATAAAAATTTCAGTGAAACCTGTAAGAAACAATTTTGTAGTCGATATATAAGATACCATACAGTAAGTAAGTTTTACAAAGAACTTTAATATGTAAACTTTAATTTAATTTAGTAACTCAACATTAAAAGTAAAATTTTTACTTTTATAGGTATTTTAATAGTATAGTTAAAATGTTAAATTAATATATAAAAATTAAAAAAGTACCTTAACATTTAAATTAACATTTGAATTATTTGCTGTGATGGTTATGTTAAGCTCAGATCTGCTTTTGTAGTTTTATATTTCACCCTCTAAGTTACGTGGTATAGAAAAAAAGACGAACTTTGGCCGCATCGTGGACTTGTGCAAAACTTTTGCAGCTTTTGAAAAAGAATAAAATTGCATTGGAATGCGTTTAATTTGTGTGATTTATTTGGTCTTTTGCCTTGGCTTGGTTTATCTTCGCGAATGACAATGACTTTGATTTCTTGGCGCTAGACGTTTCCACGATTCCGGGCCATAAATCAAAGTAAAACTTTGTCACTTGAGCTGTCTGACTTTTGCGTTGCGTGCAATGCGACGCTCCCGGCTAATCGATTTTAAGTTTATGATGTCAAAGGAATAACAATAAAAATTGACACCGCGTCGCCGGCATTGCTCATAAACTTTTATTACAGAATTTCGCGGTACATACGTAAACTGAATTCGGCGAATGTCAAATGCGAAATCAATGTCGCAGCTGCCTCAAAAACTGGCTACAGCACGGACGCAGGCAACAACTCCGGTGCGTTCCCTGGTTTCCCATATGACCCTCCGGGCTGTCCCATTTATTCTATTTGCATGCTGCCGTTTTGGATTTGCTGTTGTTGTCGGTTGATGCCGCACATGATTTGCCTTTCAGGCAAGGCGCCACCGCATGAACTCAAACTGAAACTCAAACTCGAGCATGGCCTCCACTTGGCTCGCGGCACAGTGCTCCAAAAATGTCAAAGTGCCGCCGCTGACACCGCTGGGCCGTTGCGGCACAGCGTGGGCGTGGCAAGGGCGCTGTTTAACATGCTTTCGCCAGCCGCAGCGGCTCCAAGCTGTCTATGTGGCACATGCTGTATGCCATGTATGTTGTGTCTGTGTCACCCGCGAGAAATGCGCCACATTTTTTTTCTTCTTATTTTTGACCCACATTGCTTTGCTTTGCTGCTCTGCTCGGCTCTCGCCTGTCACTCGAGCGAGCGCTTAAATTGGGCTGCGTTTTTCATAAACATAATGCAAAACGAATTGAATTAACCATGCCAAAATTTGAACAAGCCACAATTTTTGACAAAACCAAATTAAGTTGTTAAAACTGGCAAGTGGCAGGAAATTTTCAGACCAGGATACAGCCGCAACTCTCTACTCCAGAACTCAGTGGCACTTATGGATGGCAGGAGGGGCGGTGACGGGAGGGACATAAGCAGCAATAGACTCCGTCTGAAAGCCTCCACCTAAATGACATTATTATGCATGCATTCAGAGCGAGGCTCTCTACAGAGAGGCGCACACGCCTCAGTCCGACTAGACTAGTCGCGTGTGTGGCTCGTGGGTGTGTGTGTGTGTGAGGAGGGAGCTGCCCCGGCATTGTCAGCATGCTAGCAGGTTGGCAGCACGACAACGACTCAACTGGCGCAGCTACTTGGCCAAATTTGCATAATAGAAATTAAAATGGATTTTAATTTCTTGTTTTTTTTTTGCTGCTACTCAGTAGGCGGGTGGGGGACAGCTCCTGCGGAGCCGCTTTGTTTACCTTGAAAACTTGACGCAAAGTTAAAAATAAAGTTGCCAGCCAGTTGGCGTGCTTAAAGATAGTCACCTGCTTCTGGCGGGGCTTTATGACATGCAGGAAATATGCCAGGTGAAAGTGTTTTAGGGAACAGGTAAATATGAGTAAATCGTCGGGGACGGCGCCAAGGCACATTTACTACTTTGTGCAGCTACTAAGGACTAAGTATTTTTCAAAGGAAATGATATCACAAAACCGAGTTGAATTACAATTTTATTTGAGTTTAGTTTATTTTATGAATGGAATTTTAAAAACAGAATGAAAGTAAAACGAGAAAGAAGGGCTATCTTCGGCACGCCGAAGATTTAATACGCTTGGAGACCGAACCTTTTCATAATGCTTATAATGCTTTACTCGTATCTAAGAAGCACAGGATAAATTGTTAATGCCGAGTATCTTTAAGGTATCATGAAGAACAAAAAGTGTTTCATACCTGATTTTATGAAATATAATGCTTCAATGTAGATAAGATTTTGAATATATGTAGGGAGCATGTTGAGCTCTTTAAATGCCGAGTTTGTTCAATATATCTAAAAAGAAAAAAACTTAGTTTTCGACTGATCATTGCTATGTCAGCTATATGATATATTTGTCCGATGTTGATAAGATTTTGCTTATATCTAATAAACGTCGAGTTTGGTCAAAATATTTTTATAAACAAAACAGTTTTTCATACAAGAACCTCATTTTCGACCGATCGTTTCTATGGCAGCTATATGATATAGTGGTCCAATCCAGCCGGTTTCGACATACGTGCTGCGTGCAATAGAAAGAGAGACGTGTGCAAAGTTTCATGATGGTAGCTTTACAACTGAGAGACTATTTCGCATAGAAACAGATAGACGGACATAGCTATATCGGCTCGGCTGTTGATACTGATTAATAATATATATACTTTATGGTTTCGGACATGTCGCGTTATGGTGATTTAGTTTTTTCTTTTTTTAGCCAGCAATCCATTTTAAATGGGTGTAAAAGCAGAGTCCTGCTTGCTTAAGTATTTGCATCATGTTACGTATCAGTAATACTAAGAATACAAATATTTTCACAAAACAATTAAAGAAAGTAACGAAAATCAGCTTAAAAATGTCGCAGTGACCTGCTGCGAGACCTGGTGCAATTTCAATGCGGGCTTTTACCAAATGCTTTGGCAAAGTTTGCTTACAGCTGAGACGCCTATTTTGCAGGGCACAGAAATAAAATTGCATTAAAGCAGCATTCAATGATTTAAAAGTGAAGAAAGTGTGCGCAGGACATGCTCACACGCACACACAAACACACTGGCACGTAAAGTTTGCCTAAATACTCGGCTCGCATGTGGCGCAAGTTAGCTGGAAAATCAGCTTGGCATAAAATTGCAGGCAATGTCGGTCAGTGCCTGGCTAAAAAGGATACTCAGGGACTACACAAACACACACACAGACACAGAACAGAACTGTGCATACGTATTTGTTTAAACTTTAACATGTTGTCCTTTAGCATTTGCAATATTTGCTGCAGTTTTTGGCCTTGTAACATTTTGTTGCAAATATTTTTGTTGGATGCCAGCCAAAGAGTAAACCGAAAAAAACAAAAAAAAATACAAAAAAATAAATAAGCTTCCCAAATTGTTTTGTCATACGTGCGGTCGGTCTGGCCAAGAGGGAACTCTAGTGTATGCCATGCTTGGCATCTATTCTTCGATGTGTGTCTCTGCCTGTGTGTGTGTGTGTGTCAGCAAGTTGCTCCATTTTTCTGGAGCAGCTTATACTTGCTGCGTGAAATGGTTGGACATGTATTGTGCTTCCGTGTAGACTTAACCCATTCTCAAGTGATGCCCTGCAGTTCCTTCTCTTCTACGTATATATGTATGTATGTGTGTATACATATAGTTTACGAGTGGACATCAGCTTAGCCATTTGCTTTGTTAGCCTTTATTGAATTGCCTGAGCTCTTTAAGTTGCTCTCTTGGGCAGCTTGTGAAGTACATTATTACGCCCGGTTGGCTGTGGCTCCAGTTGCGAGTTGGACTACGCTTTTTAGAGGCTCTTTAAAATCAAAATGCCGTCGAATTATGAGTGGCTCGCAAATGTTAGTGTTATATTTAACCTGGTCGATTGAGTAGCCTACTGAACTAAGCGTCGGCGCAGTCAGCACGAAGCTTAAGGATCGAGCACCCGTTTTAGCTTGAACTATCCGCTATTTAAAAGCTAGCCCAAATAGCGTGCTTGTGGCTAAAGCTCAGGCGAATTGTTGTCGCAGCACTTTTTGTTTTTATTTGTATTTTTTGGGCATCCTACGGCGCCTTTTGCTCGCTTTTCACAGGCAATTTCGGAACCGTAAATTAGTTTTATGTTTCTCGATTTTGCTTTTATTAAATTACCTTTTTCATGATTACTTGCAAACTTCATTTGGAAAAATGCCTTCGAACGGAAATGGCGAACGCCGTCGCTGCCGTCGTCCTGGTGCCGAAGTCCTTCCCCTGCTGCGCTATAATTTGCGCCATTTTGTAATTTCACATCGCTACTCGAAAGCGTCGGTTCGTCTCTCTTACACAGAGCTTCAATGCGCCCATTTGCGCTTCCGCTCCAAGGGTCGCAGGCCTAATACAGAGTCCTTGCCGTAGATACTTCTATGTATATACATATATACATGCTCGCTGCCTCTGTCGCAGTCGCCGTTGCCCCCGTAAACAGTCTACAGGTTAATTATCTTTGGCGTAATTTAGTGGCCGCTGCGGCGGCGTCGGCAGCCGAAAAAGGCTTTTCATTTTAATTTATTTGACCAGTAAAAGGATTAGATTAGATGCCCTGATAAATGGCCGTCAGCATGCTAGTTAACTAGAAAACCGCCTCTCAGCCTTAATGCGCTAATTGTGTTAGCCCCCCAAAAATTGTTGCAACTTTTGTTGAAGTTTATTTAGTCAACTTACCTTTGGTGTAGGTTTCAGTAGTTCAATTATAGGTAACTTATATTCGTTATACTGATTACAGTATATTCTATGCAATAATATAATAGCAGTGTACATTATGCCCAATTTTCAGGTCCGTTAAATAGAAAACTCGTAACACAGGAAAGCAATACATACAAGTTGCCTGCCACCATGTGTGAGAACTACTTGTGTAAAAGCTTAAGTACAAAAGCTCAACGTAATGGAGGTAAAATCTCTAAACAATGAGAATTTCTTAAAATTTAGATACTATCAAATGGCTAAACCACACCCTTTGAAATAAATTATAATTATTTTATTTATTGCCCGCATCCGTTAAAAAAATGTTTAAAAATCTTGAAGCTTTCATGAAGTACAAGTTGCCACTTGATTGTATCTCGGCTTGTCACATAGGTCTCCAAGACTAGACACAGAAACCAGCCAGCAACAAATAACATTAGGAAAATTGAATTTGCAAAAAGATGCATAAGTAAATGTGAATTGCGGATGTATGAATATACTTGCTTACAGGCTATAAATCAAGTGAGTAGTGGAGAGTGAAGGACACAACACTCCCAAATGCGAGCGAGCGAATTGCGAATTGCGAATGTGAAATCCGACTGCTGACAAGTGTCACTGCGAGATGCTATGACAAAGTGTCAAAAGAATGTTTGACATGTGAATGTCTGTCTGTCGGTCTGTCCTGTACCGCTGTCTGTTGGCTGTCCCCCAGGCCCCCTTTTGGTGCCGCATCGCATATTTCTCAAGCTCGCACACGGGGGGATGCTGGTTTTTGTTCGGCTTTTATTCAGCCGCTTTTTGTGATTTAGTATTGCGTGATGTGTTTTTTTTTTTTCACTTACAAATATATTGGCTCTGCCAAAACCTCACACGTTTTTGTTTACCTTTCAATGGTCCTGAGTGGCTGGCTGGCAGGGACCGTATTTAACTCTGAGTCTCTATATAGATTGTTCAGCCTTTTGTCGCCAGCCCGTAGCGAGGTGTAAAATTTCTTTTGTCAACTGCCTTTGCAGACCAAGGGATTCAATTTAATTAAGATGAGAGAATTAAAAGGTTTACTTCTATTTTATTATAAATATAAACTATATAAGTTAGTTGTAGCATTTAGAGGCAGCTTGTTCAAGGCACAGAAAGGCTGGTAGCAACAGAAAACTGGTTTATTACCAAGCCCCCAGGCTCAGTGGCAACTGGGGAGTTGTCAATGAATCGGCAATATTAAAAGGAATATCATGTTAAAAGATGCAGATACGAGTAAAGAAAAACATATAAAAAAAAAGAAACACCAGCAAAATCGATGAGGCATACAAAAAATAATATTCCAAGTCGTTGCGAATGCAGCCGGAGGAGAGCCCAGCTTCAAGACTGAACACTTGCTTGCTGCTCTTTGATTCCCAGTCCACTTAACCACATCGATGCGGCCTGCGTAGCTCTAATTGTCGGTTAGGTTCCCAGTTGCCAGTGCATGCATAATTTCCAATAAGAAACGAGGCATGCAGCAACAAAAAAATAAAAACAAACTTTTACTAGTGGAAAGACGCTGGAGGAAGTGGAGTAGTCTACAACTGATTGTCAAAGTGCAAGTCAAAGGCGTACTTTGCATATCTCGTCGTTATATTAATTAACGATGCATATAAATGCGTGTCAAAGGTCTCTCGAAGAGCAACGCAGAATGCCCTACTGTGCCTAATTACAGCGTCGTCTTTTAACTTTTGTGAACAATCGCTACGAGTGTTCCTGTTTGTCATTTAATTTCCAACTTGCTGCCAACTTGCTCAAAGTCTCGCTGAGGACTGAAGCTAAGAAACTGTTGCCAATAAAACAGTGTCCAACGCTGAGGCTGCCACCCAATTTAACAGCAGCACCCGCAACAGTAACAGTTACAGTAACAGCAGAGAGAGCTGCGGCACTTGAATTTACAGCAAAAGAGGGAGAGAGAGAGAGAGTGCAATAGGCAGAGCGCCGCTCAGCGCTGTTAACATGTGGATGTCAAGTTAACAGCGCATTTGGGGATATTTTAACAGCACACAATACTTGTTGACTGTGGCTTAATATAATGCAGGGAAATTAATTACCATACGCATGTACAGTGAAAGCTTCATCAACGGACTCAAACAGAGAGTTAAAAGAGTCTATAATATATAATATTTTCTAATTAAACTAATTTTTTGAACATTTATATTCCTTTTTATTATTTTGTCAATAATATTTTTTATATGCGCAACAGAGATTTTACTGTTCTTATTTTTGTTAAAAATACAATTGGTTCGAATGGTCCGCCAAATCTTAAAAGTAATCAAAGACAGTGCCTGCAGTGCTTGAGGCAGCTGCCATTATGGTTCGTGTGCTCTTTTTTTTTAACTAGAGCGCCCAAATGACATAAATTAAATAAAAACATTTAGACATATTGAAATCGATGCATATGAGAATTGCTTTTGTGCGTTGACATCTTGGAAAATTTGAACTTTGGCTTTCCCCACAGACACACAGACAAGGGCTTGGGAGGTGCTCAAAAGAAAACGTAACAAAATAAGAAATAAAAAAGAAAAAACAAAACACAACGAAAATATGCAAATGAAATATTTGCGCAACAAAATTTATGCAAACCGCTGGGCAGGATGACTCCTGGGTGGATGAGTGGCTGAATGGGTGAGCTGTATGGTTAGGTTAGTTTTGCTTGATTCTGTTTGTTTGTCCCCTTCAAACCCCATGGCCAGACCAGTTGACATTAGTGGTTGACCAAAGTTGGGGGCCTTTTGGCTGTTTTATGCTGTCTTATTTCGATTTGGGTCGGTCACATAAAACTATCCTCTGTAAGAAAGTGGCCTGTTTACATTATACTTAAATTAGATTTACTAATTCAATCTGTGGGCAAGTCCTTTGCTGACCAGCGTCAACTTTGCTGGCCAAAGTTTTAACTTCAACTTGCGCGAATCTGGATTACAGCTGTCTCCAGTTTTAGGTTCTTGGGCAACGTTTTTATTATCTCTTTATTTTATATTTTTTTCCTCGTTTATATTTTTTTTACGCTTGTGATGCTTGGCAATTAACATGTCTCTAATTATGAGTCACAATTAGTGCGGTTTTATGCTTGTTCATTATGGAAATATTTTTGTTTTCTTGTCTGCCCATTTGAATAATTAACTATATGGAAAATATGTTTGCTAAATACAAACATATGTGAGTAGATGAGCAACACTATTGTTTAGAGCATGTGTGTATAAAATGCCCCGTGGCGGCATGTCCTTGCTCTCATGTCCTTATGTTGTTTTTGCGCAAATATAATGGGGTCTGAGTTCGCTAATTATATGAACTCGTGTGAGTTTGCTATTTAGTTCTCGAAAAATTATTATTTCAAGAGCTTTAAGAGCTTTATTATTTTTCATAACATCCGTAAGTATCATGTTTTGAAATCCTTTTTCGTATTTAAAAACATCTAAATATTATAATTAATTTAGAAATTAAGAAATATTCATATTGTGAAATTTGATTTTATTAAATACATTCGGTTTAAAATATAGTTTTTCTACCCATTAATTTTTGCATTGTAAAATAGTAACCTCTGAAATTTAAGCGACTAATTTGTCAGCGACGACTTTGTTAAAAAAATTTTATACGAAAGTTCCCATTTTTTGATTCTACTTGTCATCGTGTTATTTGATAATGTTATGATATTATAGTCAAAAGTTTTTCTGTGCTATTCACTAGCTTTTAAGAATTTGCTCCCAAACTAATTTCTAAATTCTTCGGCTGTACACAATGTGTCAATCAATGGGCCAAGCGATATGCGAGCTGAAGCATATGCCGCTCTCCGGCGATAAAGAGTTAGACGCCCAAATTAAGAAGTGGGTCAAATGGGATCGTAACCAAGACACATTGGGTCAAATAATGGAAGCGGTCAGGAACGAAGATTGGGATACGTAATTAATAAATAACATTCTTATATAACATTCTATATTGCAATCAACCAATTTTTAAACAGCCTTAGATGCCGTCTATGCAGACGTATATCTTTTGGCACAGCGGGATTACGTGCCGTAATGCGTGCTGGCTTTGATTCTATGAACGAATTGGTCGTTATACAGTAAGAATATCCTGCACGCTGATAAAGCATTGGAAAAACATAAAATATTATATATTAACCACAAATTACAGGTCTGCTCAAGGGGTTTGTGCGTACATTAAGGAACAATCTCCAGATGAGGCAACGTGGTCCGAACAGGGCGTGGTAATTGGCTATGATGGTCGTTACAATAGTCAACGCTTTGCGGAATTAACTGCCATTGTGTTCTTAAGTCAAAATTTTCGTGTATATCTGTTCAGACGTATTGTTCCCACGCCCTTTGTGCCCTACACTATACAAAGGCTTAGCTGCCTAGGCGGTGTGATGATAACAGCGTCTCACAATCCTAAACAGGACAACGGCATTAAGGTATGGCTCGCAAACGCCTATATTTATACAATATTTTTACAATAATGCCTACAGGTTTATTGGTCTAATGGCGCACAAGTCATACCACCGCATGATGATGCTATTAGTAATGCAATTTTGGATAATTTGCAACCACATCCCGATTCTTGGGATGAGACTCTGCTGTGCGCCAACGACTTGCTGAGCGATCCCTACAATAATGTTGTTACAGCTTATTACGATGCGCTTAAAAAGGAGATTTCTTGCCCATTGATGGAGGCCAATGGCAGATGTCCATTAACTTTTACATATACGGCCATGCATGGCGTTGGTTATCCATACATAAAGTTGGCATTTAGCAAAATTAACATTAAGCCCGTTATTCCCGTGTGTGAGCAGATAATGCCAGATCCAGAATTCTCAACGACGCCCTCACCAAATCCAGAAGAGCCCAAAACATTGGACTTGGCCATAAAACGGGCAACTGCCAAAAAATGTCCCATCATTTTGGCTAACGATCCGGATGCCGATCGTTTGGCTGTCGCCGAAATTGATGACACTAAGAAATACAAGATATTCAGTGGAAACGAACTGGGCGCACTCCTTGGCTGGTGGGCATTGCAGAATTATAAAATGAAGGACGAAAACGCAGATGTATCCAATTGTGTGATGGTCTCCAGCACTGTCAGCTCTAAGATATTGAAATCTATGGCTGATGTCGAGGGATTCACCTACCATGAAACGCTGACAGGCTTCAAATGGATCGGTAACAAGGTGATCGAGGAGCGTGATGCGGGCAAGAAAGTGCTCTTCGCGTTCGAGGAGGCCATTGGCTATATGGTATCCACAAATGTTATTGACAAAGATGGTATTAGTGCTGCGGCGCACGTGGCTACAATGGCCTGCTATTTGCGCTGCAAGAAGTGTATGACAATGCAGGAGAAGCTGCGGGACTTATACGAGAACTACGGATTCCATACCAGTGTTGTCTCCTATGTCATTTGTCGGGATAAAAACCTTATTAAGAAGATCTTTGATCGTCTGCGCACCTTTGACGAAGGCCAAGAGAACACCTATCCAACAAGCATAATGGACGGTGAATATGAGATTGAGAATGTACGTGACCTGACCACGGGCTATGATAGCAGCACATCCGATAAAAAGGCCACTTTACCGGTTAGCGAAAGCACCCAGATGATTACGTTTACTTTTAAGAATGGTATGGTGGTCACATTGCGTACTAGTGGTACTGAGCCAAAACTGAAGTATTATGCCGAGATGTGCGGCAGACCAGAAAACAAGCGCTGGGAAGAGTTATCAGAGACCCTTAACCGCATGGTCGATGCAATTGTTAATGAGTTCTACGAGCCCGAAAAGAACGGACTGGAACGTAGACAGGAAGACTAGATTTGCAACCCCAAATTTTCAGTTTTCTGCTAAATTAACGAGTGCAATCGAATTTCGGATTACCAACGCTGCTGAAGTGATGACAACAGATATTTTTGATTATTAGAAAAACCCAAAAAAGTTATTTAAGGTTCAATAAAGGTTTTCTTGGGGTAGTAAGAAAGTAAACTTCGACCATTTCTTTTTTAATGGTGATTAAAAAGGTTGGATATATCACTCATTAAAGTTAGTGGAGAGATAAAATGCAGACAATTACCAAGAACCGGATCAAGTTTTTAAAACATAATAAAATATTTTGATGTATTACAAATTTTTTTCGTGTTTTCGAGTTGATTAGAATGTCAAAAATGTTTGACAGTTGGTCATTCGTGTTACTGTTGATCAAACTTTTACACCAGACAGGATAGGTTTAGTAGGGATTTTGGCCAGTAGACGCCATTAAAATTTCTATAGTTTTCGTCAGAAGCTTATAATAAAAATAATATTTCTTTGAATTTTGTCGATATGGTACTACTAATTCACACATTTGCCAAGCGAATCTCGTCAAATTTGTCTGCCAATTGGTCGGGACTGTTGATAAATGTCTCTGTTAGTCCCCAACAACGCGAGCTGTACCAGCAGCAGAGAAAGCTATCTAATATGGGCCAGCTGGGAAATATATCCGAGGGATGTTTGAAGTTCCAAAGTCGGAACCAACATTTTCAGAGTATTGGTAAAGGATGTTCTGGTACGGCAAATTTTCATTGTTATTCTGGCGATCGAGTGCTTGATAAACAAATAAATAATTGGATCGAATGGGATCGGAATCCGCAAACCAAAGCTCAAATTATTAATGCAATCAAAAAAGAAGACTGGAACACGTACGTTATGAACTTATAACTTTAAATCCTTGTTTAATTCTTCCGTTATACAACCAGTCTTGAAGCTTGCCTCTGCAACCGTATTGCGTTCGGTACAGCGGGCTTACGGGCCGCAATGCGAGCTGGTTTCGATGCCATGAATGATCTGGTTGTTATACAGTAAGTTTTCTAAGAATTCATAGGGGGGCACAAGCTATCTATGTATTACAATTGCCTAAACTTTTAAGAACCGCCCAAGGACTCTGCGCTTATCTGAAGAAACAGTATCCGGATGAGAGTAGCTGGTCCGATCAAGGCCTTGTTATTGGATATGATTCGCGTCACAACAGTAAACGTTTTGCCGAGTTGTCTTCGGTTGTCTTTTTGAACAATAATTTCCGCGTGTATCTTTTTAACCGTTATGTTGCCACGCCATTTGTTCCATTCACAATTCTAAGACTAGGTTGTTTGGCCGGGGTGATGGTAACTGCGTCGCACAATCCCAAACAGGATAATGGCTATAAGGTATGTCATGTCATTTAATGTCCGGTAAGATATCTTCCAATCCTATAATATTTGTTAACAGGTTTATTGGACAAACGGTGCACAAATCATACCACCGCACGATACGGGAATTAGTCAGTCCATTCTGGATAATTTGAAACCCGAAGCAGATTCTTGGGATGAGAATGTACTATGCGACAACGAACTATTGAGGAAACCGTACAGAAAGATGGTTTCCGCTTATTACGACTCATTAAAGATGGAGATAACGTGCCCGCTTCGGGAGGTCAATAAAAAATGCCCTTTAAAGTTTACGTATACGGCCATGCATGGGGTTGGCTATCCGTATATAAAGTTGGCTTTTAGCACAATTGATTTGAAGCCAGTGATACCTGTGATTAATCAGGTTGAGCCCGATCCAGAGTTCCCAACTACGCCTATGCCCAACCCAGAAGAGGGCAAAACATCATTGGATTTGGCCATAAAACGAGCAACTGCCACGAAAAGTACTATAATCTTGGCCAACGATCCGGACGCCGATCGTCTGGCTGTTGCCGAGGTGGTCAAGAGAAGATATAAACTATTTAACGGCAACGAGATGGGCGCCCTCCTTGGCTGGTGGGCATTGGAGAACTATAAGATGCGCGAGGCAAATCCAGATGTATCCAATTGTGTTATGATTGCCAGCACAGTAAGCTCAAAGATATTGAAATCGATGGCGAAAGTGGAGGGATTTACCTTCCATGAAACGCTGACAGGATTCAAATGGATTGGCAACAAGACAATCGAGGAGCGAGATGCGGGCAAAAATGTGCTCTTTGGGTTCGAGGAGGCCATTGGCTATATGATGACGCCAAATGTGATCGATAAAGATGGTATCAGTGCTGCGGCGCACGTGGCCACAATGGCCTGCTATTTGCAATACGAAAAGTGTATGAAATTGCAGGACAAATTACGTGATATATACGAGACTTACGGATTTCACACAAATGTAGTCTCCTATCTAATTTGTCATGATCAAAAGCTTATTAAGAAGATTTTTGATCGCCTGCGCACCTTTGACAATGGTCAAAAGAATACCTATCCGAAGAGCATCTTGAACGGCGAATATGAGATTGAGCATGTGCGTGATCTGACCACGGGCTATGATAGCAGCACACCTGATAAAAAGGCTACGCTACCGGTAAGTGAAAGCACCCAGATGATTACGTTTACGTTCAAAAATGGTATGGTGGTCACATTGCGTACTAGTGGAACTGAGCCCAAGATAAAGTACTATGCTGAAATGTGTGGCCACCCGGAGAATAAGAAATGGGATGATCTGACAGCAACTCTCATGCGAATGGTTGAAGCCATTGTGAATGAGTTCTACGAGCCTGAAAAGAACGGACTGACTCGCAAGCAGGAATAGTAGACGCCAATGCAGTGTGAATGTGTATGTACTAAAAATTGTAGTTTCCTTTTTAATAATATTTTATTAAATAGAGCGTAAATAAATTTAAGTGTAATGACTGGTTTAATCCCCTCATTTAAAATCAATCGGCAGATGTGCCCTTACTTTTTTTTACACATTTAACATAGTAGGTCTGGTTTTTACTTTGACATTTTAAAATTAGGGTATTCGACACAAATTGAAAATTAAAATTGCGGACAAAATGTGCACGAAATTGTTACGTAAATGGTCTGGAGTGGTGTGGAACGTTGCCGCTACACTGGAACAGCTTCATATTTACCAGCAACAGCGACATTTCATATTGCCCCCCAAGCCGGAGGCCACCAAAGTGAAGGTGATGAACAATGTGCTTGTGCCACAGCTCGTCTTCAAGTACAATCCGCTGAAGTACTACATGAGTAAATTGCGTATGTGGAAGCTGAGATGGACATGGGATCCCAATTTTAAAGAGAAGGACTTTGTGGATGAGTCGAAGCACGCAGCCGTTGCGTTAACAGATATTCTACGTTTACGCGACACGGAAAAGATTGATCACTTCTCCACATCAAATGTGTATTATCAGATGGCCAACGAGTCGGTTAACTTTCCACACAAGTCTTTCGTGGAACTGTTGCGATTTCGTACACAGGATATACGACAAGCTGTGCCCATTAATGTGCATCTCCATACTATATTGGGCTTGAGGTATGCAGTCATCGATGTGGTCTTGGTGGGACTGCGTCATGTTGCCGACTGCGAAACGAGCTCGGATCTTGAGAAGATGAAAAGCGCACTGATCGAAATGGAACCGGATCTTAAGTTGCAGTTAGAGGATCCCAGTTCACAGATGCCGTATGTTTTCATAGAGCTTTTTATGCGTTTCAGGCGTAATTATTCCAATGCCGAGCAAATTTCTGGTGTAGAATTAGCAAACCATACAAATCGTTGGCTGGTATCTGTCTACAAAATATGCAGATTCAATATCTTCACTGTGCCACCAGCCATATAAGCGAATATATGTGGATAATTTACATTTTATACATACACTTATATACATACATAAATATATTTGCGATTTGAATAAAAACACCAAGCGCAGTTTTTAAATTGTTCATTTATTTCACAAGATCGCTGAACTGAACTACATAGTTCACGCACGCAAATCAACTCTGTGCGAGTTTCATTTCGAACACTCCAATTGTCAAAAAAAAAAATTGTTTTCTTCTACTTTTCATTGTAAACTAATAACAATTGGATTGCTGAATTTAAAAAGGTATTTATGAAAAACATACAAACGCTACTCTCGGAGCTTTAATTTCTGCCTCATGCAGCATGATGGCCTCAACTAAACGAGGTAAGCCAACGCCGGAGATTAGCGCCTGTAAGGCAATCGTAAGAAATCTTTTCTCCAAGAAGTATAAAAGCTTGGCCTGGGTATTTTACGAGCCGTTAAACGCCGATTTACTGGGCCTTTATGATTATCATCTCATTGTGAAGGAACCCATGGATCTGTCGACAGTCAAATATCGTCTAAATTCAAATTTTTATCTAAATGCCGTTGATTTTGCACGTGATGTGCGCCTTATATTTTATAATACATATATATATACAGGACCGGGGCATCTTTGTTATGAAATGGCAAAGAATTTGCAAATGGTATTTGAGGATATGTACGCGAAGGTCCCGCTGCACGATAACTCCAACGAGAGCTGCAATTGGTCCGACTCTTCCTCTTCACCTGTGGACATTAAGGAAACTTACGGATGCAGTAGTTCACCGAGTCAATCCAAGGAGAGCACCGTTACAGTTGTGCTTGATAACGCACAAGCTCGCATCGAAGACTTAGCGTATAAAGAATGGAAGAAGGAAGAGCACGAGTTGCCAATGACCACCGAAGAGGATCTGGAACTGCACATAAGGGTACAGCAATTGGATGGCGTAATGCTGCTTAACGTTATACACATGATTACCCAAATGGAAGGCATTAATTTTGGGTATGCCAACAAGGAGCTAGAGTTCGATGTGCGCAACCTCAAAACGCTCACAAAGCGCGCCATTTTAGCGTACATGGCCAGCAAGGGCATAACCGGCAAGCGGGTGTCTCGTTTAAAGAAGAGCTTTCAGTAATATTTATTAATATATTTAATAAAAGCACTCTTCTTATCGGCAATTCGTCGTATATTCGCTAGATAATATAGTTTTTCTTTTGATTACTCATAAGTTGATCTTATTAAAAAAAAAAAAATGTAGAAAAACGGAAGTCTTGATTGTTTGTTTAACTATTTCTTTTGGGTTTCCTTATAATTATCGCGAAATTGTCGTATATCCCTGTATTCACGGTTCCACACTTTATTGCGCATAATGTCCCGCGTATTGGCCGACATATAGGCGTAGAATGTTTTTCTCGGTGGTCCGGCGCGACACATATAATTGCCCATGGCATACCAGCAGGCGATTGTGTGATTCATATAAATATCGTTAAGTTTTTTATAGTACTCCTGTCGAACCTTTGCGGCCTGCAGACGAATAAGGATATGAGCGAATTGTTGCCTAAAGCAGTCTGGCGACTGCCAATACTTACCAGAGCCTTGGCCTGCTTGCAGTAGGCAAAATTCTCTTTGCTTCGCGGCATGTGATCCATGCCCATCAAGTCAGCCGCTGGCGGGCTACCCTGTAGCAAGGTGACCGTTTCGAATATTTTTAACGACTCTTGAATACTCTTTTGCATCTCTTCTTCGGTATATTGTTTGCCATAGCGTCGCTTTATCCACGCCTGGAGTACGGGCAGCTTGTGAGCATCGGGCAGGGAGGCAAGTACGAATCGTTGATTTTTCCGCAGCTGTGCGAGGCCATCCTGCAGCATGCGATTCATGAGCTGTGTATTATCCGGATCAAATTTTTCAATATCATATGTTAGTAGTGATGACTCCGTTGGTTTCTCTTTTAGCTTAGCTTGGGTTGCCTGTAGTTCCATCTCGGCTCGTTTCGCATTGACACCCTTCATCCAGATTTCCTTGGCACAACGCACAACAGCGTCTACGATGTCCGCCCGGCGATCCTCATAGCTGCGTTTGCTGTGCTCGCTGGTATCATCCGTCGATGCACAGCTGTCTGTCAAACGAACGCCGCTGATCTCCATTTCCAGCTTTTCCACATCGTCTTCGGATGTGTTTTCGGCTGGTTTTTCGCACAAAGGAATAGGTGCTCCATCGCCTCTATCCAATGCACTCACAAACGCCTTGGCAATCACCTTCTTGACATCACGTGGCTTCTCTTGACCGGACTTAAAGATGCGTTTGTACTTAAATTGATAGGGCTTGTGATCGCTGGGAGCCATAAAAAACGTCTTCTTTGTCTGTTTGCCCTGAAAGCGCACTTCCACCGTTTGTTCTTTCCGATTCTTCCGAAGTTTCTTCAATTTGCTGTCATCCAACAGGAAGGATATGCGTTGCTGGCTCTTGCCTTTTGGTGCCACACATGACGACGCGTCAGACAGCATAGGTGTGCCTGCAATTGAGCTTCGACACGGTGGCATCTCGACCTCAAAGTCAATTGGCTCACGACGCAGACCGCCGCCACAGAGACGAGCACCAATACAGGTGTCAGGGGCTTGAGTATGAGCTAAATGCAGGCTGTCTCCGACTAAAGCTCGACCTTTTCTCTCCTGGGGTTTGGCCACGGGCAAATCAACGCGTTGCTCCTGGCACAGTACGCAATCGGACTTGGATATCGTGTGCACCGTTGTGCTTTCCATTTTAATGGAATATCGTTTAATGCAATCGTCAATATCACGCTCCAGCTGAGCTACAATACGCTTTTGTCGCAGCTTGCGATAGGGCAGCGTCACATCCATCAATTCTATGCAACGATCGCGTGCCATCACCACCATCTCGTCTTTGATCAGCTGCGCTTCTCCAATTGCGAATTTATGATAGGCGCACATAAGTGGCTCATCGGTGTCGTTATCCATAGCCTTTTCTAATGCGGCGGCCGCTTTACGGCTATACCTAGCTCTGGACTCAAGATATTTGATATGATTTAGATGATGGAAGTATTTGTCGACCGCTTCGGCTACAGTACTTTTAACCAGACGACCAACTGGATTCAAATTGTATTCGGCGAACCATGGTGGGTCGCTTTTAATTCCATAATTTGGGGGCTCATCCAATGGCCAAAATTCAAAGGTAGATATCACATTGGGTGGTTTACTTGTGTATTTAACCACAATTTCCTTGGGCCTGGGCTGACGTTGAAAGTATGGAAATTGTGTCGACTTCGGTTTTTTCTTCGTCGTCTGCTGCTCTTGGAACTTTGAATTCCGCTGTTGTTGATTATAGCTGCGCTGCTGACGTTTCAGATCCAATTCACTAAGCTGTGGTGGTGGCAGTATACGATCTAATTCCCGCAGTGTTGGCAATAAATCTATTTTTGCCATTGCTATCATCAGCAACTTCTCGTTGGTGGAGTACTCGCCATTCTTGCGACAGCTTATATAGTAGCCCTCGAGTATAAAGAAAATGAAAGCCAAATCGTTACCGCGACTCAGCTGTACCATAGTTCGAATCTTCTTCTTGCTAATTAGTGGGCTGAGGCCCAGGCGCATTAAACTCTTTTCCACGCGAAAACTTGTGCCCTGCTCGAAGTCATCACGCAAATCGTTGCACAACTCCTGGATGGTATCCTCCTGGTAGTCCGATAAACCCAAATACCATTTGGGTACATCGAGTGCATTTTGAAATTGATCTAATTTACTCTGAAAATCGTGCCGGCCCATTTTGTACAAAATGTATACTTATAATTTAGTATTTCAACAATTTTCAACAATCTTTCTTCCAACAAATCATTTACAGTATTACAATTTCTTAACTGATCGGAACCGAACTGAAGAATTGAAAACAAAAGCAAATGCTTCTTTTGAATATATCCTAATTATACTCTGAGCCCATTGACTCTGAACAAAAAGAGTATAATTTATGTTACAAGCAGAAGAAGGCATCTTGGACCAAATAAGGTGTATATATTTTTTTTGCTCGGCATCAACAGCAGCCTGTGGGTTGATCTCAGTGTAAAATAAAAGCTAGATAAATGAATATAGCCCGTGCAAATGTTTCAAATCATCGATATAAAAATCCCGTTTTTGTATATGTTTGTATAAAAGGAAGCGAGAATTTTTGTAACCGCAGATCATAGCTGGTTTTAGGGTGTCTCCTACTCGGATACTCCCGACTAGAGCACTCTTACTTGTTTGTGTTTTCACCCAACGAATGCTTAGATTTACATTTCATTCAAAAAAATTTGTTTCTAATGTGTTTATAAAATTAATATGTTTGTTGGGTACCAAATTTTATGTGTGAATTGTAGTGAAAAATGTTTGTTTGAGCCACCAAAATTGTTGTTTCATTTGTCCAGTGTAACATCAAAATGTCGCAAGCAAGGGGAACATTAGAGGTTCGAACGGGCGGACTCAACAAACGCGGTGGGGGGTTTACTAAAGTATGTAGCCCCTTGAGTTATAAAACGAATGAACGGGTTAAGCATTTGACTAAATCCAATCCATTTATCGATACTGGTGGCGTGAAAAATAAATGCTTAAAAGTGACTAATCCCTGTTTAAATAAAAAAAAAAAATGGCCATTGATGCGAGGAAATAGCAGTCAGACCAGCGATATAATATCCAAAGATAAGATGACACAATTTCCAGACGATTTAATACATAATATTCAAAAGATCCAGGTGGTTGAATATGAGGTCACCAAGGAAACTGGTGAGGTAGAAGTGACAGTCACCAAAAAAGAATCGCTTACCAGATTTATAAGTTCTGAACATGATAAAAAAGAATTGCATAAAACTGAATCAATTACCAAATTTGATAGTACTGGTAAAGAACTTAGTAAAGAATTGGTAACTCTTTATGAACCAAATCCGAGCTTCAACAGTTCGGCACACAAAATGGAGTCTGCAAACAAGAATGATAGTTTAGCAGAGAACGCACAATTAAGGGCAAAGTATACTAAAGAAACTACTCCTGATGGCCATTTAAAAAAAACAGTATCTCTAACCAAATTTAGTGAGCCTGGAAAGGAAATAACCAAAAGAAAACGAAATGAAACCGTAACCACATTTGGAGATACGGAAAGAAAACCAAAAGTTTCGATAACAGGCCCAATCGTTGAAAAACCAATTGATAGACGAAAACGCGGCTCTAGCATAAGACCCGGGAAATCTATGGACAGTGTGAGATCTATAATACTCCGAAACCTCAATCAAAATATGCCCAGAAGTGGAGGGGGAAAAATTGATAGTTCTACCATTGCAGTTCAAAACCAATTTTCAGTAAAAGCTTACATAAAGCCGGAGTATAAATGTTGTCGAAGGCCTCCAAGTAAACGTAAGAGTATACAGTCCAGTCAAGTAGAAGTACTCGAAACAATCACTCCATTGATACCGCCATCGTATGCACGTTTGACAAGTGATCAACAAAAAAGGGCTCAACGAAGAATATCCACAAATGTCAGGGCCAGTATAGCTTCCACTGATCGTTCAACTATCGGCCCAGCGAGGAGAAATTCGGCAAAAGACTCTGCGCAAATCAATTCCAGTGAAAACTTAACCATCGATCAATTAATTAATAACAATGATCATTTGACTACCTATCGAAAAGAAAGAAGAACTTCAGGAAATTCCCCTCTAGAAGGCAGTGACAATTCAGCTACCAATCGGTCAAAGAAGAGGTCGTCAGAAAATTCACCTGCACCTATGGCGTCCCGTCGGAGTTCCAATAACGATCCACTAACTGAACAATCTAAGAGGGGGACAGTTGCGAGTATCGAAGAGAGGTCGTCAGAAAATGCGCCTGCACCTATGGCGTCCCGTAGGACTTCCAATAACGGTCCACTAAGTGAACAATCTAGGAGGGGGACAGCTGCGAGTATCGAAGAGAGGTCGTCAGAAAATCCACCTGCACCTATGGCGTCCCGTCGGACTTCCAATAACAGTCCAATAAGTAAGCAATCTAGGAGGGGGACAGCTGCGAGTATCGAAGAGAGGTCGTCAGAAAATGCACCTGCACCTATGGCGTCCCATCGGACTTCCAATAACGGTCCACTAAGTGAACAATCTAGGAGGGGGACAGCTGCGAGTATCGAAGGGAGGTCGTCAGAAAATGCGCCTGCACCTATGGCGTCCCGTCGGACTTCCAATAACGATCCACTAAATGCACAATCTAAGAGGGGGACAGCTGCGAATATCGAATCAAGTTACAATTCGTTAACCGTGGGAACAAAAAGGCGGTCGTCAGAAAGATCCCCTTCAAAAGTCGAGTCCCATGTTGCTTCCGATGAGAATGCAAGAGACGGTACGGAGAGCAAGAGAGCTTCAAAAAATTCACAACAGTCCAATGATGTTTCCGATGAGAATGCAAGAGTCGGTACGGAGAGCAGGAGAGCTTCAAAAAATTCACAAACAAAAGCCGAGCTAAGTCAACCTCAAAGTGACAGTCCAAAAGATCCTCTATCTAAAAAGGGGACTGCAGGTAATACAGCTGAAAATACCGAGTCTAGCAACATTTCCGTAATCGAGAAAGCAAAAAATAAAGTAAGTAAATCACTGCTGAAAATCGAATCCCAGGTTGTTTCCGATGAGAATTCAAAAATGGACAAAGAAATCAAGAGAGTTTCATTAAATTCACCTCGTAAAAGTGACGATATTCCCAATGACTTAATTAATGTATTAGACCAACAGAAAACTTCAAAAAGTAACAGCCAAAGAAACTCTAAAGATACGACAAAACAGGAACAACCCTTGATTGAAACTCAACAATCAAATCAATTAGAGGAAAATAATGACAACAAGAACGGCACAGCTGATCCTGCCCAATCAGTAATCAAAACGCGTGTTTATACAGAGACGAAGGAGGTGATCAACGATGAGGCGGGGAATATAATACAATCGGTGTATAACGTTGAATCTGAATCTGATACTGAAGTCATCGAACCTATCCCAAAAAAGAAGCCGGAAGCAAAGCCAGAAGAGGAAACAGAAGAAGAACCTGAAGAGGAACCAGAAGAGGAACCAGAAGAAAAACCACAAAAACCAATCTCCAATAAATGTAACAACTGCTGTAGGGGATCGCCGTGCTCGAACTCCTGTGGCTACCGTTGCCCCTGTTACTATCCAATTTGCTGTATGCGTGCTTGCAATAACTGCATGACCTATCCAGTGAGACCGAAATGCAATGGAGCCTGCTGTTCTCGCAACTGTGGTGCCTCATCGCACTGCTGCCATTCTCGAAATCATTGAAGACTTCTCTGAATTCCAAGTATTAACTTTAGTCCGTATTTGAATAGCATAAGCACACACAAAATAATAAATATAATGCCCAACAACAATTGCCAATTGTGTGGCTGAGAGCCTTACTCTATTCAGGATTAATTGTTGAAATGCTAGCAAAGGAAATCTATTTGAGATAATTTTGCGGGCAACCAGATAGTTAATATTCACTAGCGATTAGCAAAGCCATAAACTTCGATGCACTTTACAAATTAAATGCATTTCCAGCAGCATTTGAAAGTAATGTTGGGCCCCCCAAAGTTTAACCGGCTGCATAAACAGTGCTCGGTTTCGACCAAATCCAAGTGCTTTGCTCGTCTGTTTGTTAAGTGTGCCCAACAGCTTTTGGCCAGGCAATAAAGATTACATGGATTTTGCAATGTTGTGCCAAGTGAGCTTTCTATTTGCTTACGCCAAGATTATTATTTCTCCCATGAAACGTTGCATTCGAATTGAAATAGTTTGTGTGGGAGCACGCCGAGAGGCAGCAGAAATAATTGCCTTCTGTCGCTTAATGGAGATACATATATGCAAATCATGAATTATACGTATATGTTCTTGATTAGGACGACGAGCATGAGATTTACAGACTAGTCTTATAGTGTTTCTGAATCTTTGCTTAGAAATGTTTTATTTTTTTCATTATATTTCGTCATTAAGAACAAAACCAATATCCATAGTTGCAATCTCCGCAAAAGCATTTGTGGCTTGGGTAAGTGGGCTATTTCTTGACTATACTTAAAGGTAGGCTGTTGTTAAGTGGCTGTTGTCAATAGATAACCAATGGAAGTTTCTGTTTGCGGTCCTAAAATGCTGTTAACCGTATCTAGTTTTCATATCTTGTGGCAGGCACCAGGTACGCCTGTTGTCTGTTGCCTATTTCCTAGTTTTGTCATAGGGAAATTGAATATTTCATTTACGGATATTAAATGCCTTGCATCAGGGCCATTCCCAGATGGCAGCTGTCAGAGCGGCCCCGGGAGGATGCAAAAAATGTATGTATTACAAATATGCAGGCAAAAGATATTTTGCAATTTAATTTGTTGTCTACTTCTATTGAACTCTTGGATTAATTTAGATATTTGATGCTGCAGAGCAACTAATCTAACGGCCAACAAGGCAAACGGAAGTTCATTTTGGCCACTGAATAATTTTTCGTCTTCCAAATACTCCAACTCGTCCATTTTAGCAAGTCGGCAGCTGGCAGGCTCTGTTGTTGCCTTCTGATTTTATTTTGTTTCATGTTTTATTCACCACTTCCGCCGGAAATAGACATGCAAGCGTGTGCTCGCAGAGCATAGTAGGGAGCCGGTTAGAAACATATGCCCCAGTTTTGGCAGCTGCTCGATGGGCCAGCGCCGGCGCCTACTGGCAAACATTTATTTTGCCCAACAAAGTAGAAACTGTTTTCGCAAACAAATCCCACATAAATGCTCAATTTATAACAAACCGGAAGTTAAACTTAATCAAGCGTACTTTTTGGCTTATTGTTTACTCTATCTCTAACTGCCTGCCTGTCTGTCCGTCTGTCTCCTTCGTCCTCTTTGTCCCCATCTGCTTTTCCGTATTTACTTAACATATTTTATGGCGATACTTTTGGCTGCTCTATGATGGCTGTCTCTCTCTGAGGGAGATTACATGGGGATTTATATGGCGCTGTGATTTCAGCAAAATACATATTTTCATTTTCTGGAGCATGAGCTGCATTGGATCCCTTCTCCTTATGCATTTATGTATGTGTATGTTTCTTTAAGTATATTTGGGCATAGTTTTATTGTTCGCAATTTATGTGATAAATTGTATTAGATTTAAACATGACAGTAAACATTTATGGCCAGTAAATCGCTATCAACATAAAACTACACTGAAGAAAATCAACAATTCCGGTTCAATTTTCTTAAGTATAGTACGAAATAGTGAATATATGAATATAATAACTCATCCACGAATATAAATATATGTTTAATATGTTAATATAAAAGGCATGAATATCTGTAGGCCCTACTTGAATTCATGAGGATCGCATACGATGGCGACATTTAAAATTACGTTTTCTTGAAATTTTCAGTGCAGCGACAGGAAAACATGGTGCGCATATTGACAAATGTTTTATGCTTCCCCAAAGCAATTTGACTTCTATTGTGTATCCGTAATTCCGCTTTATTAATTTAGCTGGGAACTACATCATCCAAAGACACATGTACAATTCTTGTGCATCCTTCTGTTTATATAATCGTATATCTTCTGAGGACATTCCATACAAAGTTGTGCAATAATTGAAATCGACATTAGGACAAAATTACTTAGGTCGAATGCAAATTTGAGGGCAATTGCGAAGCAATTAACCCAAATGAAATAAGTTTGTAAACATGTCTTCGGGCGGTGGCAAGTGGGCGTGTCTGTCTGTCTCTCGTTTGGCATTGTTTGTATTCAGTTAGCAGAGCTCAAGTGAGCACACACGCACACACACACCCACACACCATGCAAACAGAAGGAGCTGTGAAGGAGGAGGGGCTGTGTTTATGTAGCACATGAAATGCAACTATGAAAACAGGCGCAACTTAAATGGGGCGGTGGGCCAATGGGCGTAACAAATGTTTTCCATTTGCTAATGCATTCGATAATTGCACGTTGCCAGGCTGCATACGAATCAATGCTCACAAAAGTCCTTCGGGATCTCCCACGAGGCAGCATCAATCAGCCGGGCCACAGAGCAGGTGAATCGATTATATTCATGTTGCCACAATTAGAGCTCATTGTTGTTAAATCGTATGAATGCTTGCGTGTACTCTACCAAAAGCCAATTCGAGAAAGCACACAATACGAAAAGGCTTGAAAACGTGATTATGCATTTGCAGTGATTAAGTTGGAATATTTGTTAGTTATCCAATAATAAGTATAATAACAAATGCAGATATATAAATGTACAATGCATCTATTGCTTAAGTCTTATTAAAGCACAGGAAAAAAAATGAGTGTAGTGTACAAATATTATTCGAATATGTCAATGGTTTTAAGAAAAGATTTCTCAGTCAGAATAATAGATTTGACCGTAACATTTCGGACATATTAGTATTTCAAAATTTGGACTAAAAATTAAATTATGGAAACATGTCCGTTAAGCCGCCACTGAAATTTGGCTGTGCCCGACTGACTCTGGCTCACAAAACCCTTCAGCTGCATGGGATATTGGCTAGAAGGGCCAATTCGCTGTCGAAACTGGGCATACTCGGAATAAATCCTGGCCAAGGGCGGCGTAAGATACCCGGCTCGTCTAGGAACAAAGACCGATATAAGGGCAAATGGAATTTTCATTTGGATGTAGAGCGTTCTAGGGATGCGGTAAGAGATCGACAAATGTCGTTGCCTCTGATGGTATATCTATACAGTCCCTGGAAAATGATGGGCACCAAGTTTAATCTATGGAAGCTGAAAATACTATGGGATTGGGATTTTAACGAAGCATTCTTTGTTGACAATGCCAAACAGGCGCTAGTGCTCGTAACCAGGTTCATAGTCGAGAAGCGCAATTCCTATATCAAACGTTGCTCCACGCCAATGGGATACAAGCAAATCAGCCATGATCTCCTCAGGATAAAGAAAGATCAGTCCGGAAACTTACCACACGAGCTGATGCGTTTTGAGAAACGTCATATTCGACGCGCTATCCCCTTAAAGGTACAGCGATTGGAGCACTATGATCATAAGTTTGCCTTTATAGACATGATATTCTTGGCGTGCCGACGCACCAATGACTTTACATCCAGAGTGGAAATGGATCAGATCAATAAACTGGTTGAGCAGCATGCAGACGCCAGTAAATTATTTGTCCCAAATCCCATTATATTTGCCGAGGTATTTGTGCGCTTCCGAAGAGATTATTCGTTACCACCCACTGTGCGTGCCGGCCACTGGCTGATATCCACATATAAAGTAGTGCACTTGGATCTGCTCAATTTTCATCCTGACTTCCATGTTGGCAGTGGCGTCAGTGACGACTTTAAAGCCGTTGATCCACTACCTCAAAACGCAACTCAGACATAAATTTAAACACGACGTGTGGTAACAAAAAATATACATATACTAGTATATATTTCTTCATAGTTCACCTTAGAGCCCCTCCAGTGTGTAAATTATTATTTGCCTAGAAGCTGGAAGACGTTTATAATCTGCACGATAATGAGCATTAAGCCATGCTCAAAACGCCAGGTGGCGCCAGTCGAATAAACAGCAAAGTCGTGTAAGAGGGAGAAGTAAAAGAAAGAAACTAAAGTGCAAGATGTGTTGCTTCACTTAGCCCAGGCATCCACCTCTGGCGAACTATGTTGTCCTGTTGATGAGCCGGCGACGAAGCTCATGAATTTCTAATGTTAAATGCACCAGGAGGGAGGGGCAGGGCGACAGAGAGATTTTATATGAACTTGAGTGATGGCCATGGACAGCTCAATGGTTTCTAGGCTTCTATTGACGCTAAGAACCAACTGGTGAAAGCACGCTTATTTTAGAAACATCGGACTAAATTTATGTGGTTTTGTTTCAAATGTTGTAGGTTAATCGATCAAATGTTAAACCTCAACAATATTTTTATATTTTTAAAGCAGGACCGCAAAACCAAAAAAAATTATGCAGTTTTCTTTTCTATTGCCTATATTTTCATAAGAAATATAAGGGCTAAATTTGATCTCTATCCAAAATTGGCATTTACCCAATATGAGTTAGATAATCGCTTTGACGCTGAATTTACCTCAAAATATTTTTATTTTGATCAAAATTTTATTTAGTTCCGATTTTGGTTCAGTTGCTGTTTGGTCGATTGGGATTTGTTCATAGTAACAAAATAAATAGGAATTCCGAGTTATTATAAGTATAGGAATTAGTTATAAATTATCAAAGTTACTTTACTTATAAAGTAAGCTGGTGACCAGCGCACCAGCCTGGGATTCGAACCCTGATTCTCGTTCCTCAGTTGCCTCAACGGTTCAACTAGGCAACTCAGCCACTCAGAACTGCAGATTTGCATTTTATGAGTAATAAATTTTTGACAATTATATAAATAGCTGAGATTTCACTATAAAAACTCATCTCGGCCCAAAGGCAATTTGTTTTCTTGACTATCAGGCGGCAATATATCTTGCCGTATCTTACATATCACCTGGTGCAAGTTATTTCAGCTGCTACAAGGAAATAGTAAAATAAAAATGGGATGGTGCCACAGCCCATTCAACTTCATGCTGTGGCGCTTATCGGAACCTTTTCACTGCCAGCCTGTCGATAAGTTGAATTTAGTATGCGTGGGGGATTGCGGGACGCGATGGAAGAGTGTGCAAGTTCGACCACTTCTTGATACCACGAGCTGCTTTGTTTGAACTTTGTGCGATATGCTTCCTTTCGACACTTTGTGGCTGCGGTTGCTGTCGTTTTTGCTGGTGCTGCTGCTTTTGCTCCGCTGCATTTGAATTTAAAGCATGCAATTTTATGCTTTTAATTTTACGCTTAATAAATTTTGTGGCTTTGCACAGAGTAATTTACGCCAGCAGGCAGTTGGAAAGCAGTAGATGTCCCCTACACCCAAGTAATAATGAATTTAAGCAGCGTAACAACTTTAATGAACACTCAAATAACATTGAAAGGCTATAAACTGGGTGTCTGTGCTAGTGGATGATAACCATCTAAATTATCCTGAGGGTAAAGTTAAACGCAGGTTAGCGTTGCATCAAAATAGCCCTTAAGAATATATTGTGCGTAGTCAAAAATGTTCTAAATCGTTTTTTTTTGTGGTTTTTCTTTCGCGCAAAAGCAACTCTCCAAGACATCTAAGCTAAACTGCAATCTACACGCTCTCATATCATACATCATTTGCTGTCAAGTTTTTAAACTGAAAAGCACTTGGCCACAAAAGAAGGACGACGCGGCGACAACAAGTTGGGCGTGTCGAAAAACTTGAAATTGTTTTCGAAATTGCAATGTCACACGCTACCCAGGACGCCCACAACAGCACAACAACAACAATGAAGGACTCGCACCAGCTTGAAAGTTTCGTTGTGAAAAACAAAACTTGACATAACTGAAAAGATATCTATCGGTTTGACGAACTTTCTATATCCTATGGCAAATTTGAGTTTGGCCAAAGCTTAAACATTTTGAATATCTGAACAATTTTAGTGCTCAAGTTTAACTTCTAGCCGGAAACTTTCTAAAAGCGCGTAAGAGACGATGAGTTTCGAGAATGCTTCAAAGAATCCAACCAACTTATTTATGAAAAACAAGTTTTTAGTTTACAATTAAAGAGAATATAAAGACAGATATAAACAATATTTAAAAAAAGTATATTAAATATTAATCAAAGCTCAAGTTATATATTTTTACTCCACAATATCAAATGTAAGGCTCGAGATTGCAATTCTTAGCAAATTAAGGCTTCGAAAGGGGGATAAGCCGCTTGAGTTGATAGTAAAATCTGCTGATGATTGAACCGGAAGTATCTTGAGATAGCTGCAACCTGATAATTTGTTGGCGTTTATGCCATGTTGTTGTTGACTTTGGGCCAACTAGCATAATATCGGTATAAATATTTATCGGTATAAAGTTTAGTTTATTATTTAAAAGGGGAACACCTTTTTTTTAAGTGTCATGAACGCGTTTGCAAAGTTGAAGTATCCCGTGGTAGGTTGATGATACAATGCCCGTGGCTTACGAGGCGTATGCTTGCCTTTCAATGCGTAGTCCAAGCAAACAATTTGATGTGCGGATTGCTGCAGTTGCGAGCGAGCTGCGTTAACAGCGACAGTTGGTCATTTTCAGCAATGACAATTTCATTTTGCAACCAGACTGCCGACTCGGACTCGGACACTGACCGCTGTAATGGGCAACAAAACAAACGACGCCATTGACAGGACACTTGCAGCTTGCTACTTGCTAGCATGCGCCTGCCTGCTGATGACAATGACTTTTTAAATTGTTTCATGAAAGTGTCAGCTATGGTCAAAAAGTTTAGCAGCTGCGGGAAAATAAATGAGCGCTGGCAACTGCCAAGCGAAGGCGACCGACCTACTGTCCAATGGTTAGCAGCATGATGCTCATCATCATCATTATCGTTGCCATGCGACTCCTTGGTACGTGGTAATGAGCATGAGTGGGCGGCATCCGACTTTATGACTTCATTTTGCAAGCTGCAATGCTGCCAACGCCCGCACTCGTTGCGGTCCTCATGCAGCTCAAATTGCAGGTGTGGTTGCCACACCGCAGACAGCGTTGTCAGCTCCGACTCCCACTGTGGTGGTGGAGGATACGACCTGTAGCTTGGGACTGGGCCCAGTTATGCCCAGTTTGCAGTTGATGCTGTCGCATCGACAATGGCAGACACTATTAAATAGACATTCGTTGCCTTTCATAGCGCTATTGAAGCGCAAAGTGCTAGGTGTCCAGGCTGTCAGGCACAGGAGTGTGTACGTGTTTGTCTCTGTGGGTGTGTGCCCCACAAGCTGGGGCTACTCATCATCAAGGTGTGCTAGCCAAAGAGCTTTTTGATTTTGCCCAAAATTTTTGACGTCTGAATTTTGAGCTCAGCTTGAAACTGAGCCCCAATTCTCCTTTTCTAAGCACGATTATTAAATTTAATTGCATTTCTCGGGTTCATTTTCTAAAACTCAATTAATCCCATAATTATGCTTTTACAATTGCTATTTGTTTGGCAAGAAAATCCCAATAGCAAAAAAGCAGAAGCCGATGCTGAAAAACATTCAAGAGTTAAGCACAACTAATCCCAAAAGGCATTTGTTTTATTAAAGAGCTAGCAAAATAATATTGTATGTGTATATAATACAAAAACATGAATATATATGTGTGTAGCAGGTAGGAGTTACAAAGCCGACATGCACTTTATTGCAAACAATGGAATTTGCTTTTGCTTTTGTTGAAAATTGCAAAATTAATTTCTTAAGACTTGAAAGGCAAACAAGGCAAAAATGCACGAAATGCATGCAACTCAACTTTATTTGAATTGATACAAGCAAATTTGAATGTTAGTAGCTAAAAAAATTGCCATGCAAATTAAGGAAAATGCAATGCATGGCAAATTTGCCAAAAGGAAGTTGACTTGGCGCAAGGTGTTACTGCATAAAATGTGCATGCAAGTTATTTGCTGGCTTGCCAAGTCGCTCTTTGACCAATTGAAAGAACTTTTTTTTTTTTGTAGATTAGTTTTGATAACAAAAAACTAAAGAATTCTATTGAAAACTATTCAATTGTCTGACAATTATCGAAGTTTTAAGACCATATTTGCCAGTCTAAAAGCAAAGTTGCAGCAATCAAACTTTATAATTACTTGCTGCTTGCCGCATTGATGTTGTCCCCACCTACACAGTGTGAGTCACTTGCATATGTATGAAGCATACTTCAAGGAACTCACACTTCCTGCTACCTCCTCGAACAGCATTATGCGTGTGCATAAAACTTTTGCAGCACATGGGGTAAGTATGGTAAATATTTAAAAGAAAAGTTTGACTTGAACGAACAAAGAAGAAAAAATAAACACTTAAGAGCAGCTGATGACGGGACCGAGGACTTAGCGGGACTTTGAAGAGTAATTGTTGAAACAAATAATTTACAATTTTTTTACTGCACTTCAGCTAAAAAAAAAAATATACACACCCACACACACACGCATCACTATGCATTTCATATTTTAAAATGCAAAAAAAAAAGCGTTTAAGAATTATTTTTAATGAGCACTCGTCTGATTAAGAATAATTTATACTTCCAGGAGCGTTTGCTTGATGAAAAATTACTTTCATTTTTAATTAGGAGCTGCGGCAAAGTGAAAGAGTGTGAAGCTGCCGAGGGGTGCAAAAGGACGAAAAATTAAATTAAAACACTTTCGTGCATTTAAGCAAATAAAGAGCGACGGTCACGTGGGCGTCCTGGCTTGACACACGCACGCACACAAACACACACGCGTACATGCAGGCAGGCACACACACCTGGCTGCACTTTGAGGTTATGCAGCAAAATGCATGCGGTTTTAAGCACGTGACGCGCAACGGAGTTTTATTTTTTAATTAAGCTGTTTACATTAACTCGTAATGTCCTTGGTTTGTTTCCTTTTTGCAATGCCGCGGTGGCAGCTTGTTTGTTTTTGCAGCCGCTGCAAGAAATCGCTCGCTATTTTTTGTGTGTCGCAGTCGCAATCTCGGCCCCAAACCTCGTCCTCGCCCGTCCGCCTTTGTGGGTCAAGTGAGCAGCAGGGCCTTTGCTCTTGCACCTGTCGCCGCTACAATTAAAAATGTGCAAACAAGGATCTCACTTTGGCTGACACTTCTTCAAGCATTACACAAAGCGCAGTTTGCATACCCTGTGACCTTTCAGCACTCACTCTGGTGTCTGAGGAGCTAGTGAGTTCGTAATTCAAATACATATGGATAATTGAACTATTAAAGAATTGTATGCAACATTTTAGTTATATTGGGTTATCCTCCTTCAAAACAAACTCTATCAATGCTTCTTCTTCACAAACAGTGCTGCCTAACAACATATGTGCGCTGGTTCATTTGGCTTGACATTTGAACCAGTAAACTGATTATCCACATATAACAGCAATTAATAAACACTTCGAAACAAGGTCGATGTTGGTTATTTTCACACAATTTGATTAATACGCTGACATCAGTTAACAGCGAAATACCTAATTTAGACGCCGCTGCTGCTAAACGGTATTACCTTACGCCCTTGTGCAAAAATATATATAACATTAATTAAATTGAGCGCCAAAGTCAATTAATTGCTACATTTTTGGTTAATTAAAGCCATTGAAACATTTATGTATACGTGTGGCCTAGGCATGTAAATTGCGCTGTGCAGCGCCACACAATGCAATTAATTAAAATGTTTTTTTCATCATACTTGTGTGTGTATGAGTGTGTGTGTGAGCAGGTGCTTTGCCCCAGCAGGTCTCAGGTGAGGCAACATTAAAATTGAAACAAGTGCAGCGTAAAAACATGTTATTTAATTATCCAGCGATAAAATATCGTTATCATTTGTTTCTCCACTTCAACAGTTTCATTTAGCATTAAATCCAGCAATTGAACAGTCTAGTGTTGATTAAAGTAGAAATAAAATTTCTCAGCATTGCCATTTTCTTTCCATTAGCAACCTGTCGCTGGTAGAATAATATCACGACCAATTGACTTTGATAATGCAATTTTCTGGCCATTTTCTATTGATTGACAATAACAAAGAAAACAAGTTGCACATTGTTGGCGCTTTATTAGCTGCGCTTTGATGATAGTAGTGCCATCTAATAGAACGAGTATTGGTTAGCTTCAGAGTTGGGCGGTTTTAAGTGACAGTGACTTCAAAATACCTGTAACTGTTGGAAATTAAAACGATCAATTCTTTTCTGAACTATGGATCGGTGTTGTTTTTATGTGAGTCCGACTGGGAATATGTGATTAATTTTTAATGTTTCAATTCATATGCTCACGTTTGACAAGTTAATTTTGATTGCATCAGTAAACATAGAAAAAAACTATAAGCCTATACAAATTGTTTACATTATATCTGATAACCAAATGTTCACAGTACCAAACGAAAGGTAAAAGTACGGTATTTTTCGAAAGGTAATCAAGATTAAATTTTAAGATTTCAGACTCAGTAAAGGACTTCGAATGCGTCGGAAAAATAGAAAGGGCAGTCATAGGACTTCAATACATTTTTTATGGGTGATGCGTGGAATGCAAAAAAATTGAAAAATCCAGAAATAATGAAAGAATATTTTCTTCACAGGTAACCAGATGATGGCCATCTTTAGTTCTCTACTAATTTTCTGCCAATCGTGCGTTCCATTGATTTTTATATCCCATTGCAACGTTGAACACTGGCTACTGAAGCTGTGTAATTGACGCCATGTACGAGCATGTGTGCAATGTGTTCAATGTGTGCACTGTGCAGCATAAAAAGTTGATTAGAGCTCGCATGGGAACAGCAGCGGCAGCCGGGTCCAACAATTACTAACCCGATGCCAACATGGACAAAGGCACATGGTCGAACAAATTCTACGCTTTGTGGGCAAATTAGCTGCACGAGAAAACAAAGCACCGCATCGCAATGCGAATGCAAATGCAAATGCCAGGCCAGCGATAAACGTGGAGCTGGAGCTGGAGCAGACGTCACTGACAACATCAGAGAAATGGATGCCGCATCGGTGGCCTTCAACGGAAGCGAAGGCAGCCGCCACATTAGCAGCTCTTTTGGTCATTACCTCTTTTTGTTGTATGCCCTGTGCTGCCGCCACGCATTTGGACAACAAAAGATTGCCCGCTGGTTTTTGGACGCGCGCGTGCCTTGTGCGGCACTTTACCGTGTTTTACCAAACAATGAAAACGCTTTTCAATTGTTGTTGCTGCAGCTTCTGCTGTTTGGCTAACAGGCGCTGCCGATGGCCCGTCACGTCTTGTCATATGCATTCAAGCTAACACAAAATTAGGACTTTCCATTCTGAGCCTATTTCAGAAATGTCGTATATAAAAGCATAAATAATGACAACGAATTTGACGCTAAAACTTGAGTTTTTTGTAGAAGCTTGAAATTAAATTCAACATTAAAAAAATTGACTAAGGTATACACACTGTACTTTTTCGTCGCTTGACGCTTGCAATTCGCAACAAGTTAAAGCTACGATAGAGGCATGTATTTGCATTGGTTTTTTTTTCGGTGCTTATACCTTAACATCAAGCCATCAAGTCAGATAAATATTTTATTTAACTTCATTTAGTATTTCAAAAAAGTTCTTTTAAATCAAAAAAGTCTACCAAGTGTTAAAAATTTTATACCGGAAAATAACTCTTAGCTCAGTTTAAAAAGCTTTTGCGGTTTTATGATGGCTAATAATGTAAGGTTGCCATTAAATACAATTCGTTTCCGAAATAGCTATTGTACGACGTGTGAGCTATAAAATGTAAGTTGGGGCGGCTTATCTTCTGAGACCTACATTTTTTGGGGCTGGGCACTTCAAACTTTGCGCATCGATGCAAATCGATCATCAAAATTTACGAGACATTGCTCCGAAATTGCGCCAGAAAACTAATTAAGTACATAAAATGCGAATTAATGGCTTTCAAAGTGCCGTAAAAATGCACAGCGCAACAATTAGCCAAAAGTCCTAAGGATGTGCGATGTGAAATGCAATGGAATGCGAATATGTTGTCAGCCGTAAAATCAAAACGAGAATTCAACTCCGCCTGACAATGTGGTATGGTGTGCGGCAAATGCAAAAGCTGGAGCGGCCTTTTGGCAATGAAAACCAATGCAAAGTCGTTAAAAGCATCCAAGTTGTTGCCGGAAAGAGCAGAATCGGGTATTTACACTATATAACAGCTGAAGAGTCTGAATATTCTTTTTGTTCTCTATAAGTTTAAGCTGTGCTCCAGAATTTAAATAAGAATTACAGATACATATAAGTATACTAAAAGAAATTAACCGGCGGTGCTCGGGTCAAAAATAAAAAAATATTCCATATTCCAACCACGCGGCTTTGCATTCTTTTAAATTTTATTAAAATTTATATTTTCTTTGAGAGTAATAAATTAAAAAATCAATTATGTAAAAGTTGATATATTTTATTCAGACATATGTTTTACAAAATCCATGACAGGCCTATATTCCTCAATTGTTAGGGCATTATTGATGTCAGGAATGGGGCATAGGCAAGCATTCGAAAACTTTTTAATTTAATGCATCGTCGTAAAAATTGGATACTTTGTTAGTGAGTCGGCTGTAAAAATAGTTTCGCTTTGGTTCTTTGATTCCCTTTTGGTACACACTGATTTGGACTCTGTCCCACCCTCTCTCTCTTTCTCTCTCCTTCTGTCTCTCTTTGTTTCTCTCTCTCTCTCTTTGTCTCTCTTGGTATATCCCCCCTCTTTTTGCGCCCGCATCACGAGCTGTCAGCCAAAGTTGACCTAATAAGCGACTTGGCAAAAGTTTCCGTTTCAGTTTCAGTTGCAGCCTCAACTTTGAACTCTCTGGACTGCTGGACCAGCTAGAGGATTAGGCCAGCTAACCCGTTGCCTGACCGTTTCAATTAAAATAAATTAAATGCGGCGCGCGGTCGCAAATGTCAAAACTGTTTGCGGCTCAATTAGGCGCACTGTCAAAATTTACGTACAGCAGCAGCCGCTGCGAGAAGCCTCTGTGACAGGCACGGGACAGATGATGAACTGCAAATTGGATGCGGCTGTCTCCTTGATAGTGACTGTGGAGCGAGGGGAGGTGTGGTGGGGTGGGATGACAGAAAACCAACAGCGTCAAGTCACAACTTCTGTATATGATGAAAGCTGTCCCAAACATGCTTTGGATCCGCATCCACCAGCTGTCGCTCGGTCCTGTGCCTTAAGCAAGCTTAAAAGTTGCTCAAGGAAACTTTTACTGCCAATAAGCAGTAAAACAAAGGATTTGTCAGATTTTGCAACAATAATGCTAAGCAGCAGTGTAAATAATATAAAGTGAAAGGCAAAGTTAAATAAAATAAAATTAAAATAAATATAACATTTACAAACACACACTTTTACATTTGGATTATCATACCCTGTAAACGAAGTAAAAATGTGTTAACGAGTATAATACAATTTGTGCAAATGACAGCGGAATAAATCTTCGACTCTATAAACTAAATCTCAGCTTGTAATATCATCAACATTTAAGGGGCTTCAAACTCAAAACCTTCCACACTTTTCATCTAAATTAATAGATATTGGTTTCCTGCTGCCGCCTTCACATTTTAGAAGCTGGAAACTTAAATTATTATAGGTAGGTTTCGAGTAGATTACACAGATCTATAATGACATTAAATAAAAGTCAGCACAAGGCATAAAATAAAAGGTAAAGACTAAGGGGTTAATATATGAATTTATGTTGTAGGATTTCGGAGCTGTTTATGGGGTATACACTAGGCGGACACATTTACTCTTACGTGGTATTGTTGCATTTGTGTTTTGTTGTTGTTGTCAGCCGAGTCTAGAAATATTATCAAAAGTGTTTTGTAAGCAAGTCTGTTTGACAAAGCTACTTATGAGTGGAAGATTTGATGGATCCAAGCTGAAGTATTTACCATAATTCTTTTTAGTGATTGCAACTGCTAGACTGTAGGTCATATATACCAGATTAGCTCTAATTAAGCTTGCATCTAATGAGCAGCCAATCAACCGAATGACGCAGTAGATACAGCTTCCATGACCAGACAACAACGCCCACCAAAGCTGGAGCAAGTGCAGCCAGTAGATTGCAGAGACTTTGCCGTCAACGTGAAAAAACATGACGTTTTAATTGAGAAGCCGGTGGAAACAACACCTGCAGACAGCGAGAGGGAGTCAGAGAGGGACGTAGTGGGAGCGAGGCCCCTAATTTAACCGAAAAGCAGAGCAAAAGGTTGGGTTTCTAATTAAACGACAATTGCAAATGTTTGGTGGCATTTAGAAAGAGGTGCTAAAGAGACAAAGAGAGAGAGATGGAGAGGTAGACGCCTACAAAATATTCCAGTTCTGCCTGCGGACGTCAATTGTCACTGATCTAAATTTATGCAAATTGCCAGCTGCAATCAATGCCCACAGTACACTCAGAAAAATTATTTCCCTACTACGTTAGTTTTTAGAAATATAATTTCTCAAATATGTAAATGGCATTCCGTACCTTTAATGATAGAAACTGTTTCTTAAAATTGGCCCTGGGCTAAAAAAATAAATTTAAAAATAAACCAATTGAATATATTAAAAATATGAAAAACCATATTTCATAGCAATATTTTCTTATGAGAATATATTTTCTAAATGGCGTTCCGTACCTTTAATGATAGAAACTGTTTATTAAAATTGGCCCTGGGCTAAAAAAATAAATTTAAAAATAAACTAATTGAATATATTAAAAAAATGAAAATTATGAGTAGTGGATATTACCATAGAAAACATAAACATATCGAGTTAGTAACAAACTTTTTTTTTTTTTTTTGAGTGTACACAGAGTATCGGTCTGCTCTTTGGCATGCGTGTTGGACACTGGCCACATTTCATTTTGCACGCGCCTCCAGTTCGCAGTTCGTTTGCCCTCTTAATGGCCATGCAACAGGGCCAAGCCATTCATTTGGCTGGAACAGGAGCAGCAGTTGCCAGTTGTTGGTAGTCGGCAGTTTGGCTGATTATTAAATCACAGGGCGAACTGGAAGCTGGCAGCGGCCATCTGATATGCAAAATCTCAACTAGTTTAGCTGCAAGCTGCATTAAAGTCGCGACTAACAACAAGCGAAATGCAAAGCAAAGAATCCAGCTGCAGTTGGATGCTTTTTCTTCATCTTCTCTGGCCTGTGTTTTCTGTGTGCGTTAATTACAGCTCAGGCTAGGCGGGAACTCTGGCAAATGGCAACTTGTTAAAAATTTCCGCTGCCAGTTTATTAGAGGGCAGCAGACACAGCAACATCTCCCCTCTACCCTCTCCCAGCCTGGTCCTTCTTGCGACTTGGCAATTAATTGGAGCTTAGTTGAACCTGTTTTAATAGGAGTGGGTCTGGGGCATGGCCAAGAGAACGTCAACTGAAGTGCGAGATTTTGGCTAAGACTGCAAATTAGATGCTGCTGCTAGATGCAGAAAATTTGTCTAAAGCATAGCGAATGGGGCCGACACTCAAAGTTTTAAAAAACGAGTAGTGATGTGACTTATGTGACAACTAAATTTATAACCTAATAAAAAGAGTAAAGTTACGAGTCAAATTTCAAACTATTAAAAATAATATGATCAAAGCAAAAGTTAGATATGTAATTGTTTAATAAATGCAAGTTCTTGAAATTCATGAAGAAATTCAAGGAAGACAGTTTAGATCTATCACATTATGCCTGACAGCACAGATCCAGATTTCACTTGAATAATTTATATTCGAAATTCTTAGCATATTTAGAACCCTGATCCTTAAAATTTATTGTAAATTAGTATTAAGCATTAAAAATCATGGCCTTAGAAGCCATATCCGGTGTGAACAAGTTGCCATTTATGAAGCGCTTCGATGAGCTCCAAAAGGAGTGGGATCTGCATCAGATTCAAATTGCAACCAGTAACTTTACCAATCCCTATGCATTAATGGCTCCACCCTTTGAAAATGTACGAACTAAATTATTGCATTTACAAACCGAACAATCATTCACAATCTCGCTTGCAGCCGGCTGAGAATCTGCCCAAAATTCTCGAGCACTGTAAGGTGCGTATGGAGTGTGATCATGGCACCACGACGTTAGGTTTCAAGTATCAGGGAGGCATTGTGCTTTGTGCCGATTCGCGAGCCACTTCCGGCGAGTACATTGGTTCACAGACCATGAAAAAGATCGTGGAGCTCAATAGTTATATGCTTGGCACCCTTGCCGGTGGCGCTGCCGACTGTGTTTACTGGGATCGGGTGCTGGCACGCGAATGCCGGCTGCATGAGCTGCGCTTCAAGCGCCGTATCACGGTGGATGCAGCTGCACGAATGATGTGCAACATATCCACGCAATACAAGGGCATGGGTCTTGTCATGGGCATGATGCTGGCCGGCTGCGATGATGAGGGTTGTAAACTCATATATGTGGATTCGGATGGCATGCGATCGCATGGCAGCGTCTTTTCGGTGGGCAGCGGCTCACCATACGCTCTGGGCGTGCTGGATACAGGCTATCGTTGGGATTTGACCACCGATGAGGCTTTCGATTTGGCACGTCGTGCCATTTATCATGCCACCAGCAAGGACGCTTATTCGGGCGGCATTGTGCGGCTGTATCACATAAATGAAAAGGGCTGGAAGAACATTTGCAACACAGACTGTAACGAACTGCACGATCAGTTTTGCAAGGAGTCGATTAAAAATGGGAGCAACTCGAATTTGCCTTGCACAAGCAGGACTTGGGTCGAGCAGAAACTGCAGCAGGATGAGGTGCAAGCTCAGGTGGCAGCTGTTACCACCGAAATATCTTAAGGTGTAAGGATTTTACTAAATTTCATGTTTATTTCGAATCTATAAAAACGGAACGTATTATAATTTGGATGGGCTTGTAAACTATACGTGCTTATTGTACCCTAAAAAGGGTATTTAACATTCGGCAGGAAATATCCCCATTAGCCCTTTCAATACATACTATGAGGCCAAGGGAAGAAGCCCAGCTGCATTGTGTTTTGCACCCTGAGTTCAGGGTAACTGCTGGTCGGGCACTCTCGACTGGAGCACTCTACTTGTTTGTTATCCTTAACTGTTTACTTTAAAAAAAGAAACTTATCTACTCTCATTTTTTACCGGGCTAAAATTGAGTTTGGCTAAGCCCTAGTTACTATCTGCTGCTTTGCCCAAAATAGATAACCCTTTACGCCCATTAAGCTGCACCTCAAGCTTTAGGTTCACTTTTATAGTAAATATATACGTGCGCCTTCAGCTTAAGTAATTTTCTAATGAAACCACCAAGGAAAAATGAGTTTAACGTCAGGGGTCGTTTGTCGTTCGAGCAACGTTTGCGCCTGTTCTGTTTTCCACATCGGGTTCTTTAGCGGTGTTCATTAGATTAAAAGCAATTTACAGTAAAACTTTTGCCCGCAAAATGCAAACATTCTCCTCATCTCCTGACTCTGCCGCACACACACACACACACACACGAACACGTGCAGCAGCACATGTTCCCCAAACGCCGTGCAAATGTCGCCACTGCCATGTGGCACATGGGCACTCTTCTGGCCTCCAACTCCCATAGTCATTTGCCTTTTTATTTTGTTGGAATTCAACAAATTTGCGGATTTGGTTTGTAATTTATTAAATTTATCGCATGCGCCGTAAGTAAATGCCGCTCTTCTGCACCTCCACATGCTCCATCTCCATCTTTTGTGGTTGCGCCTTTCCGGCCAAGCTCCTCCTGCTTTCATCTATCTACTCGGGCGCCGTGCTGCAACATTTGTTGATGACAGCCACCCTAAAAAAAAAGGCACCAAATGCAGAAAATACCAGGGAACGTACGTTTCATTGCGTATACTGCTCGAAATGGAACGCCATTTAGAGAAGTCGTGTGTACCCCAGCTTAGAAGTTATTATTTTGATTTATAGAAAAAGTTCGTTAGCGAGCGAAAGTTGGTCGTATTTATTGTCAGTAGGATATGTTCGTCCTGCTGTTGTACCAAGCCCCATCCTTGCTAGCCGGTCTGCTGTTATTGCAGTCATTTTGGCCCCAAAAGTTGATATTGCTTTATGCATTGATGTCGAAGCAACATGCTCGCCCAGTTGCTTCATTTAAATGGCTGTTGTAATTAAAGAAGCTACATAATTTGAACATTTTTTGTAATAAGCATAAACATAAAACATGCAACTGTTAACAAATTAACTCAAACGAAATTAACTACTAACTGAAACATTTAAGGGATGACTAAACAAAAACAATTAACCTAACTTAAAAACCTAAATCCAAACTTTGTACTTTTGACGTCTCTGTAGACGACGATCCCTTGGCAGGCTCCACGAGTTGCCCTTGTAGCTGGTCAACTGATAGCATGTCGACACCCGTATGGACGAAGCAAATGCCTTAAGCCGCAGATTATTATCATTTGTCAGCAGCATCATATGCTGCAGCTCAGCTTTCAACTGCAGACAACAATTGATAATGCTATCATCCGCACTGTCTATATCGATTAGCTGCTGTGCATCTTCGAGCGCGGATTGTGCCTCGATTTTCTCTCTATCATCGAATTTATCATTCAGATATTCAATGGACCGTCTGGCGGCAAAGCTTGTTGGATGCTTACATTTTAACACATCCAATTCTTTTATAACTACATAGGGCACATAGAGCATGCTGCCCGAGGTGCCAAAAAGTCTTAAATTTGCCACATCCTCCAAAAGCTGCAAATTGTCCATAAGCACATTTGTATCCAGCACAAAGTACATGTGATCTAGCTGATATTGTGATGTCTGCTGCTTGTTCTGCTTCTCTTTGGCGATTCTTGCTTGACCTTTAATGGGTTCATTTTTGATGCCATTTCTTGCTTCTGTGGCAGTTTTTTTTGGTTTCTTCGAATTCACTTTCACAGTTAACGTACTATTTATTTTCTTTTCTTTGGGAAAATTAAATGTAAAATTTTTCAACTGTTCCTGCAATTTTTCCGTCTTTTCCTTGTCGCATTGTTTTTCTTTAGCTAGCACTACTAAACAGGGCTGTTTTAAACGGTCCTCTTGTACGCATTGATTGTCCGTGCCATGTCCAAAAAGCTTCGCTGTTGACTTGTGCCTCTCCTGGTCGAGTTTCCGCCCACCTACATTGTTGTAGTCATTATTTAAGCGTTTAGAGCGTTCGTCGACTGTAGATTTCTTTTTTGCGCACAATTGATGGGATTTAAGTAATAAAATAAGTTGATTTAGCTGCTCTTCAAAATTTTGAGAAGTTTGCTTAAAGTGTTTGTCTGGCATTTTGCTATTGTAAATGAATACAAAAAGTTTGAGTTTAAAAACAAAATAAATATTAAAGACAAACTGTTAACTTTTTATAAATGTCAAACTTTTGGGTCGAATTTCCCAATACCCCACATTCACCACATAAGGTAGCTACAGTAAACATATCAGTTTACTAGCTCTTAGGGTTTGAGCTGTGCCGTGATCTCAAGTCTATCATTAAGTCACAGACATACAGTTTTATATTTATATAGATTGGCAAGGTTATCTCATGAAATTTCAATTCAATTTCCCATTGCAAATTTACAACATGTGTCAGCTCTCGTTCGTGACAAGCCTCATTGTCAATTACACATGACACAACTTATGCATATCTAGAAAAAAGGGGCGCCAAACTGCAATCACTCCATGCCTCACCCCAATTTCGCTGCTGCCACATTCATCTACTCCAATTTCCAACATGCTACAAATTTGCATAAAATAATAATGCACAAGGATAACGACGTTGACGGCATATTAATTGCGGCTATCATTTTCCACAAAATTAGCTGCTTCCACAGAAAAATATTCCCCATGCCACATGCCGCATGCCACATGCACGCATGCTCCAATCCTAACCAACTAACAATTTGCTTCTCGCATTTTCTCCCACTGTTTCTCGGCTAATATGCGCTTAAAAAGCAGGCGACGATAACAAAAACTATAATTTAAATTAATTTTCAAAAGCAACAACAACGATGACAACAAAACTGCAACAACACCTGCAACGTCGCAATTGTTGTTGCTGCCATTCCACTTTTGTCAACGAGCTCAAATTCAATGAAATTTCACACTTTGTCGTTAAAAGCGGCGCCGCTTGCAAGCAAATGGGGGAAACAGGAAAAAGTGGTATGTGTAGGGTGTAGAGGGGTTGGGGGCGGTTGTGGAGCTGGTTGGGGCAGGTTAACTGGCAGGCATAAGGATACAAATATGCAAATGCATTTTGCCAAGCGAACAGTGTGGCAGCATGCAATGGGACCTGCGGGGTATTGTGTTGGAGCGAGGGGGGCGGAGGGGTCGCGAGTGTTTGACAAGCAAGCGTGACTGTTGAGCTGGGAGTTGCCGGCTTGGATGATGTGCAGCTGGAAGGCGGCATCTTCATTTAGACCAGCGCCAACACGATAGAGCTGCCAGCGCTGCTGCATGTGTGCTGCAATAGTTATTATACCCTGTAGTAAATTAATTACTCGAGAGGGATACAGTATCATAAGCAATGCGACAGCGAACATGAATATCAGTTTACGGCAGTCAAAAGCTTGCGAGGCGCATTTCAGAGGGTTTTGGCAACTCTTAAAGAAAATGAAACAATATATGAGTGCCTAACTAATATTTAAATAAGTCACGAATAAAATGCTATTAAACACGAAGTAAAAAAAGTAAAAGCACACCAAAGAGCTTCTTCGATAAAATTTACAGGGCATTTGACAATCGCACAGCTCTTCGCTGACGTTTTCGGTCATTGTTGCTGATGCTGTTGCCGCTGTCAAGGAACACGTTCGGCTGCGCTTCTACGAGCAGCAAAAACAGCTGACGAGGGAAACAAACGGTTAGCGGCGGGAAATGATTATGGAAACAGCGGACGATCCCTCGTTTGGCGTTTTCATTAACAGAGCCGCCAGAGTCGAGATGAAGAAAGCGACGCAGACGGCGACGACGACGACGACAACGATGACGACAAATGCAAATGCATCGCCGCCAGGGCAGTCGGGGACAAGACAAGACACGCGCCTCACTGACAGCAACGGCAACAACGGCCACATTAGCAACTGCACCAACAACGCCAGCAAAATTACAGGCAACAACAACAACAAATAGCAACATCTGCAGCTACAACAGCTTCGGTGTCAAATGCACTTCCAATTTATCAGCTCCTGGCCTCAGACACGTTGCCTTCTCACAAGCCGCTGGTTCCATTTGCAACGTGTGGCAACTTCAAAGCGCTGTTGCTGTTGCTGCTGTCGCTGTGTATATTCCATTTATTGCCACTTTGAAGGCGGCAACTGCATATTAGTAGCATATCTGTTTAAATTCACGGCAATTAGTTGTCGTTGGTATTTTTTTTCTGTTGCTGCGCAGCATAAGACCTAAGGCAAATCTGTTATCAGTTGTGGTAATAATATGACTGAGAACTATTTCAGAGTAGGAGTAAATAATACTACATCTAAGTGGATTGACTAGCAACTATTTCCAGTACACAGCGAGAAAAACGACAGGCGAAATGATAAGAATTTCCATACTTTACTCAGTAATAAACAACTTTTAAGGTAATTTAAGTTTTTTCCTATTTTAAAAGTCATACTTTTTTACTTTTAAGTCTAGCTTTACATGATTCAAGTACGAAATTCCTGACTTGACTTGACTTCTTATTTCTCTTTGTGTATGATAATTGTTGAAATTCTCCTTATGTAAATTTAAATTAAAGTAGCTTTTATTATTATCATAATATTTGCAAGCATTTAAATAATGTTTTGTATTTTTTCTCTTTTTCCTTTGTGTCAAGATGGTCATCAATTTTAATAAACCGAAATTGTCGGCTACCGCCTTTGTTTTAGCCGTTTATTTTGCAGCTTATCGTTCAGCATTTCATCGTTTGTCATATCCTGGATAATTTTTTTTGGCAATGCCAAATTGTGTCACAACTATTTCATTATCCGCTTATTCCGTTCGAGACAAAGCGGCGACATCCTACTCGGCTTCCTTTCCCCACCATATGCCCAGAAGGGCTCATTGCAGCACATTTTTGTGCAAATCCTTGTGATTGCAATGAATAATATTTTTAATGCAAACAACCGGCTGAACGGCAGGCTGGAGAGACGTTAGCAGTTGGTAGAGACGACAACTTGACAGCCGCGTTGACAGCGAGCGCGACAACGAGAATGACGATGAGGAGATTCCAGCCCAGCAATGCCAAGTAAGAGGGCGAGAACGGCAACCCGAAAGCTCCGCACATTTCATTCGTTTTCTTTTCCATTTCAATTGTCGTCAAGATTGCAGCAAGCTCCCTTCATCCCCCTTTATATACGACCACCAACACAATCCAATGGTGCAATGAATCGTCCATAGTCCGGTAATGAAATTTTGCTCATTGTTTCAGTTCGTTCGAGGCAATTTTTAACTTAATGACAAAGCTCCCAGACACCATTTCTGATAGATTTCGCTTAAAAATCGCCAAAATTTATATAGCATAAAATTTGGTCTTGCCTTAAATCTATGTCCTAGTGTTTTTTAACTGTACATTTATGGTATATTTTATAGCGAAAGTTTCCTTATTTATATAGATTTCATATTTACATTTGAATACTATCAATTGGAGTGAATTGTTGTTGAATTCGTGTTGATTTTGAATGGCGAAACAGTTTTGGAAATAGATTTCAGAATTGATTCACATATTTACTTATGTTTGGTTATGTTCGGTTCTCTGCGCATCTTTTGTTCTCATCGGCTTGTCAACATTGTCATCGTTGTCGTCATTGTCATCTGAAATTCATTACGTTCGTCGTGCCTGGATGTTGATGGGGCGTGTCCATGGACACTAGTTACTGGCACTTTATTATTATTCATAGCAAGTAATTTGTTATCTGTGCCTGCTTTCATTGTTTTTGCCTTGTGCTATTTAATTTGTTTGATGTAAAATGAAATTGCACTTTTGCATGTGTCGTCGTTTGCTCTAGAAATTTAGGTCAGATCCCTTTATAATAAGCAAATGTTTTTAGACACACACACACTCACATAACACATACTTAGTTGCGCGTGTATGTGTGAATGTACTTAGTATCCAGCCCATTTTGGTTTATTTATTTTATTTTCCAAAACATTGACGAAGTAACCTAATTTGTTGATTCCCCAGCTCCAGCACACAGTCCGTCTCTGTCTGTTACTAATTTATGCAAAAATCGACCCCAACAAGCCAACTGACCATATTTTAGCTATTCAACACACACACAAAACAATGCTCTAGCCGGGATTGCCGAATTATCAGATACCCTGAAAACATTTTAGCTTCCATATTTGTGATAACTGCAGGGCTTAAATATGACATACAAACGTGTATAATTTCCTTTAAAAGTACGCTATTTCCAATTTTGGGTGAAATTGGAAAAAGGTATGCAAAAACTGAAATATTTTTAATTGGTATGTACTATACAAGAATTAACATATAACTCTCGAGATCAACGTGTTCGCACATACACAGAGACAGAGACTCAGCTTTATATTCGTTATGGGGTCGGAGATGCTTCCTCAGCCCGTCACATACATTTTCTCAAAAATATTGTACCCTTTTTAACTATTTTCAATGGGTTCAGGGTATAAAAACACAAACTATGCAAATTTTTCGTAGTAGAACACAGGTTTATATGTCGAACATGACCAAATTCACATCAGCAGGCAGCATAAACATAACTTACATAACTGACATATTGTATTCTAATGCCATAATGAATGTAACTGTATGTCAGTGTGTGTCTTGCATGAGTAGCTATATATGTGTTTATATTAGAATATGACACACGGTTATACAATTTGGACAAAGAGATTAATTTGATGTTAGTAATTTAGAGAAATTACACAATATAAAAGGTATACAAAAGATTTTTGCATTGATTCTCGTTAATAATAAGCCTTCTATTACATTAAATCTCCTGCAAATGAAATTAGCTTTGGTAAAATTATTTTAAATATATTGTATATGAATCGTGCACTAACAATTTATATTAAAATTTAAGGTGTGAATATGATAAAACTGAGTTTAAATTGAAATAAAATTGTAGTTTTTGTTGTGGCTGCTGGGATATATTCGGCCTTGAATTTTCAATTTGGTTGTCGCTGCATTTAATAGAAAATTGAATTATTTGGCAACGGAAATTGAAGGCGTTTTGTTAAGAGGAAATGTCTTTGGAATCGTTTTGTATTGCAGCCAAAGCTGCAAGCCGGATTTGAACCGAACCGGATCGAACCCGGAATTTTCATCTAATTTTTGCATTGAACCGCGCCATAAATAATCAGTTGTTAAAAAACTGCCGAACCAAAGCTCGCACTAAACATTATTTATTTTTAATAATCGCTTGGTTTAAAATAAAAAAGCTTTGAGAGAGACTCAGCTTCAAATTTGTAACTTTAGCCTCAACCATTGCATTTGCCTAACCCCATTTGGTTGTTGCAATTTTTATTATAATACTCAAGATATATAAGAACTGGCTCGAACGGTTCTTCAAGTCATTAACAATTTCTTTTGAGTTTGCAGCCCTGATCCCAACTATTCACAGTATCCAATCATTAGGTTATGAAATCGATTGAACCGTACTGTGTCCATTGTCTCCTCCCCAGTGAAATGTATTTATGTATAAAGTTTTATGCACACACACAGATCGAACGGGAAATGAATGTTGCGCACTTCAATAAAATTTATGCAACACAAAACCAGGATATATTGTAACTACACACTGGGACAACAAACACACGCACACACACACGCATGAGGGCAGACATGCAAAGCATGTGGGAAATATAATAAAGAACTATTTTTAATATAAACCCAACTCAGACACACACAGTTCACACACATATACGCACACTTACACATTCAACACACACTCAAACTCTATGCTCATTTGCCGGGCTGTGCGATATGAGCACGCGTCGTTGGGCCCAAGAGACGACGCTTCAAGAGTTAGTGAGTGTGTGTGTTAGAGTGTCTGTGTCAGGGTGTATGTGTGTGTGCGTGATGACTCTATGGGTGAGTTGTGTGCAGGTAAACTGCAACAAATTTCATACTATTGAGTGGTTTTTGAGTGCATTTGAAATAAATGTTATCAATGAAGTTGCATACTTTATGGCGAAACGTCGAACGGGCGGAATTCTCCCTAGGGGCCCAGCGGCGAGTAAAACCATATAAAATGAAACGTTTTTAAGTTAAGTGCAGTCGTAGCCGAGCTGCCACAGCCAAGCAGTGCACACAGGAAGCACTGAGTGTTTCAATTTGTTTGATGGAAAACCAATTGTTGCCACCCCCGGCTTACATTTGTCCCACTGCCCAAAATGAAAATAAACAAAAAAGAAATAAAAATCACGAATTCATTTAAGCCTCCTGCTGGACGCCATCATCTCCAGAGCCATTAAAGTGCAGCATGCATTTGTCAATTTCCGATTAAAGTACAGTTTTAATTAAAACAAAAATTGCTACAAAAAACCCAATTCAAGCTGTTGTTGTAATAGTTTTTCTGAGCAGCAAATAAATCACAAAGAGCGTAAATACTGCGGAAAAAAATGTTTGAGTGGGCAAAAGCTGGGCACAATCGAGCGCAATTTACATTCAATACTTTTGTGCTGGGCATTTTTGATCTACCCCGATTTTTGCCCTGCTTTTGGCTCGCGCCTTGTTTATAAATAAATGTTTCAATTAAAAAAAAAGTACAAAATAAGTCAAGAAAAAACACCAAAATTGGTACCCTATAGCTGCAAATTCCATTAAATGAAACTGAAAAATGACAGACGAGCAGCTGCTCAACAAAAGCAAAAGCGTCACATTCCCCAATATTCAAATGCCTCAAACCAAACGAGAATTTTATTCAGCCCCCTAGCGGCAATCTGGTCACTGGTTTTTGGCTTCTCCCGTTTGATTTCATTAAATGAAAATATTCGATTGAAATAATTGATGACGATTTGGCAGTCAATCGAATTTTAGATTAGTTGTAGAAGATTAAAGAGAACTGGGAAATCAAGAACGATTGCGTGCTAATTGAAGAGATTGCAAGAGAAAAGGGACTTAGAGGCAGGAGGCTCAAATAAGGACAGAGACAAAAATAGAATCCACCTGAAAAGTTGTTAGTGTTAGTTAAATTCATGAGCATAGCATAGAAAGGCGAATTTTATAAGTAAAAGAGAAAAAGAGAGATATATATAAAGAACGAAAATGGAGAGATCAAGATATCAGCTCTTATTGTTTTCACTTGAATGTTGATCAATATGGATGGTAAATACCAAGTAGAATGCTTAATAGTTGTTAGAACTCCTTGACGCCTCAATAAATGTAAGTCATGACAAGACATGAACTTGATTGGCAGCCTGTTAAATTAACCATTAAATTAAACCCAAATTTAAACTAGTTGTTATACCGAATATCTGTCTGATTTGCCATTAGGCACAGTTGTCAGCTTAAGCAGTCAATTATGTACAATTTCCGACGGCTTTAATTTAAGATTTTGCAAATACATTTGCTTAAACTAGAGCCAGCTCAATTAAGTAGATATTCAGTAACAGCCACAGCTTCGATTGAGCACTCAAGGTGTCCAGTTGCCGCTTTTTGTGGCAGTCACCCTCAGTTGCCACTTAATTGATGGCAATTATGCGCTTATCATTTTTTGTGCGGCTGGCGCTGCCTCCCATTCGTCTGTTGATATCACTCGCTGTGTCTGTGGCTCTGGCAATAATTAAAATGTTTTGTTGCAGCAAAAAAGTGGACAACTACAGCGCATGAATAAACACCGCCAAAGTGAGGCCAATTAAGAGAGTCTGCGACTCCACCTGTGGATGGGGCACAAAAAAGCATTAAATCAATTCCACTGTCAGCCAACTGACAAGCAACGCGAAGCGAACCCACCGACTGGCCAGCGAATGGCCACTAGCCACTGAAATGCTCAAAAGTCACCGCCAGCAACAGCGGCAGCAGCTAGCAGAGGCACGTAGGGGCCACCAGATGGATGGCCTAACCAAACGAGTGGCATGCATCGCTGCCTGCCTTGCTTCGACAAGGCAATGAAGTTCTGCCAAGGGAGCAAATGGCAGCAAAAGGGATAAGGTTGGCGCTGCATGCGGAGCAATGCCAGCAATTTAACACAGCGAAAACGCCAAGAAATTTCAGCAATTCGCAGCGACAATGAGAAATGCGTCGAGGTTACGCTCAATCAATCTCAACCATAGGACAACTGTCTGTGGGCCAGACGTTGGCCACCACAGTGGACAACTGGGAACACTTTGGCCAAAATCTGGCTGTCTGTAAGCTTTACAAAGGTGTCGCATAGCTGATGACTTTATTGGGCTCGCATGATTTATGCAAGAAAAATTACCTTATTTAATTTAAATTATTTTTTAGTGGCTCAAAAGTATTTTCAATATCTTGGCAGCTTAAAGCTACGGGGTGGGTTAAGCGTCGGTACACTAAGCACGAAATTTAGGGATCAAACTCCTGTTAATTATTATCCGTTTATACTTAAACATGGCTTCATCTTAAACTAATATTAATAATAATGAATACTAAAATGACTTTTTCAGCCACTTAAAGCTCCCTGTCAGCTTTATCTTTATACCCTTAACTTGATTTGAGTTAATAAGCTTGAAGAAATCATCCCAAAGCAATTCAGTTAATGAAATTCTGCTTCTACTCTATGCAGCTTTAGATGATTACGTGCCAATTTCTTTATAGTTCTTTAATCGCCATACCAAAGGCTTTAGCACATCCCTCGTTATGTGGCTGTTGTCCGTTGTTCGTTGTCCGTTGTCCCCAGTCTAATTCTCTCGCACTCTGTTCCGTGCTCATCTTTATTTCCTCGTTATTTCCGCGCTGCTAATTCGCAAAGAAAGTAATTAAGCGAACTTCTTTTGCTGCAATTCCGATTTGATTTTGATGCGCTTTTAGCCAGGGGTTTGGGGTCTAACCATACATCATTTACACTTTTTCGCCAAATCATGAGCGTTAAAGTCCTTGCCAGCCACATCTAATTAGTATGCCATTTCTGCTATGCTCATGATTTGAAATTACCTTGAATTGCCAGCCCGGCTCTATTCAGTCTATGTTACCATTGTTTCATTTCGCCAACTTCGACTTGGGCTGGTCTGCAGCTTTCGCCGTCTAATTAAAACTCGTTTAACAACGTTTTCAATTGGTTCAAGAACCTGTTGCCCAGCGTCCCTTACCACCTACTGTGTAATCGTTTCGCTTTTTGTTTTCCCATGCAGCGTAACAAGGTTTCCATTTCTGCCTCAACTGCTACTGCTGCTGGTGCTTCTGCTTTTTGCTGATTGTGTAATTTTAATGTAATTCGCTTTTATTGTTTTTTATTCCTCTCCGTCGCTGTCCACGTCCATATCCATGTCTACGTCCTTGCTGTCGTCTGTGTGTCTGACATTAATTGCAACTGAAAGGGGCGAAATATAATAATTTATTTTCGCCAACTTTTTATGCATGCTTTATTGATTCAATTTTGCCACTATAAGTGAGCATTATATATACATATATATCGTGTTGTGGGTGGTACAGAATTCAATGCTCGAACAAAGCGCTTATAAATGCTAGCCCCATAAATCAAACAAATCGGCTTTCGGGCAGCCGACCCGGCAGCCTCCTGCCCACAACTACCCAAAGAGCAATTAAAGTTTTTCAAGGGCCTTGCTGCAATTATGGACATTACAAGAGCAGTCGAAACACAAAGATAGACGCTTATTGGGTTGGAGGGGGTTGTGACTGTGCTATGTTCGAGTATCTGGCAGGTGCCGGGCGCTGCTGGCAGCAACACTTGCACAAATCTACATTACAATGATAATTTATTACCCCATAGACGAGCAGATCGTCTGAGTCTTAAGCAGCGAACCCGGTGTTTTGAAAGAAGATGCCAAGGTATCGATTGGAATAATGATTACCTATATAAAAAACAGAGACTATAATGGCTAGGAACACACTGCGTTTTGAACAATTCAGCTTATTTTAGTGTGTTTTTGTGATGTTATAAAAGAAAGCGGTTTTAATTTTCAAGCTTTGGACTGATTCAAATCCAGCAACAATTTTTAATCACGCAAGCAATTTCGGTACCATTTGCATTTTCTACTATATTCAATTGATCCTGACGTCGTCAGGGAATTCATGACAAAAATTTATTGAAAACTTTCTTGGAAAAATGAAATTTTAATAGCCTGCAGTCTTTAAATAATCTTTAAATAATTCCCAATTGCGGCGCCTCTGCCTAGAGTAATATGCACACGTGTGCAAATATCAACGAGAGAAATATCTGTCTTGCTGTACAGTGAACTAATCAAAGGCGGCTTTGCAGACGCTGTCAAAGTACATACAATATATTTAGGAATTGCATTAAGCCAAGGTGCCATAAGCTACGAGTTATGAAGGAACGGCAAGGCAAAGGAGGGGCATCAAAAAATTGCAGACAAACACGAAAATGTTGAGTTCATCAAAAGGGGATTTCCAAATACAAATGAATTTTCGGCTGGCAGGCAGACGTCCCTGAGAGAGATACAGAGCTCCGAAGAGCTGCTCAAATAAACACCCACAAGGCCGGAGACAAAGCAGACGGAGGCTCTCTGTCGCCGGAATGGATGGCAACGTGTACTCGTGTTCTTGCAATCAGTCCACAAAACCTAAACACTTGCCAGTCCCCCAGTCAGCCCAGTCGGTCCCTCTTAGGTGTTGGCTCTAAAAACACAGCAAAGCAAAAAAGGCTTTTGCTTACTCTGCGAGAAATGCCAATCAACCCTTTCTTTGCCTTGGTATGTGGAATATGCACGAGCAAATGCCAGGCGCTGGTCTACGCGGAGGATTGGAAATTTTAGCAAACTGGTGTGGGAGGATTGAGTCTGGGGGTCGTATAACGTCAACGTGAACGCCGACTCATTTGTATTTCCTTGTGTCTGTCGGCGTTTTCGGCTGGTTGTTGTAATTTTCCAAATCATTTCAGCGATTCAGACGGCAAACTTTTCAAACGTTTAACTAGCCGACATTCCGGGCCGTTTAGGATGTGGCTGCTAAAAGTGTAGCATACCAAAAGGCGAGCAGGCTCGGCAAGCGCAAAGTGAGCGAATGCGAAAGTAAAAGGCAGCGACGCGGATTTAAAAGTTTAAATAACTTTTACGTATCTCATTACTCAGAGCGACAACATCTCGAACTCCCCACAAAACCCCCTTTAGGAACCCCCCGCCTGTCTTTTTGTGCAGCTCTGAGCTCTAAAATAATCACAATAAAATCGCATAATTCAATTACAAGCCTCGTTAAGCCGGCTTAAGTGATTTTGTCACACTATGCCCTGCACTTTTGTCGCCTTCAGCAAAGACAAATAGAAAAAAATAGAAAAAAATACGCACAACAACAACAGAAAACTAAATAAATCGCGTTAGTGTTTGGATAGAAGAGCTAGTGATTTATGTAGGATTTTGAGCTGACGATTATCGGTTATATCTCCAGATAGACAAGCAAGCGTATGATGAATCAAACAGCAAAGGCAAAAAGGCTTTAAGCCAGGGCAAAAAAAAAAATTAAATGCTTTGTGACAGCAAAAAGAATTGAAAAGTTCTGGTGTTTCTTAGTGAAACATGAGAATAATATAATTCAAATTAAATGTAAGAGATATCTGTTGGATTTGTGAGAAAGTTTAAATCTCATGAAAATAAAGAGCTGGAAATGAAATAAATGAATGACAATAATTTTCAATTCAAGTTCAATAATTTCTCCAGGCCAATTTTTTGTCATATTTGAAAATTCTATAAATTTTACAAGAAAAAAGAAAATAAAATAGATATAAATATTTCATTTTCATAATTCTTCGCAAATGCCTGTTCTATCTCCTAGACGTTACGAACAGTCTATTCCTCTTAATTCAGAAATTTACTAAGTGAAATGAAATCACATTTAATTATAGAATTGCACTTTTATCAATCCTGCTGCCTGCTACCCACTTTTAATGTTCTTATATTTCATTCCCTTTGCAAGTGGTTCGTTTCAAGTCTTTGACTTAATTGAGGTGCAACTTTTTGACCAAATAGACAGACCTCTACTGCTGTACACTCCCCCACAATTTCGCACATCAACAATTAAACAGGATTGTAAGGCTTCTACCTAGTTCACTTTTCAGCTGCTCTAATTGTGGAGAATGTTTTTTGCACTCAGAGCTGTGCCCAGAACCGCAACCAGCACTTGCAGCCTCATTGGACGGGCAACCCCAAGCGTTCCACTGTACTGGCCAGCAGTAGCGGTAGGATTCTAGTAAAAGGAAGAATTCACCAACATGTTTTGGCTTTTGTTATTGTTGTTGTTCTCTTTTTTTTTTGTTCGGTTTGCACCTTGGTATTTCATGACTGGTTACCATTACGGGCAGTCGGGTGAGTTCGTTTGCATTTTTAGTTTCTTTTAAGTGAAATCTAAATGCTTTTACTGCCACTGGCTTTTCAGTTGTTTGTGTTTCCTAACTCCAACCCTCTTAGCCAGCTCTAGTCATTATCACTGCAAGCATTTAACTTGGCTATCGGAATTCGTTTTGTAGTCGCCCTTTTATTTCCTCCCATTCATTCGGATGCTGTTACAGCCGTGTGGAGACAGGGCGAGGTTGTCGATTTTTTGTTGAGTGTAAACAGCATTTGCTGCTCGGTTACCCTCTGTCTATCTTTTTCTCTACTTCTTTATCTCTCCTTGTTTTTTAGCTCAAAGTGATAAAAACATTTTGCGTTTCATTTCGTTTGTTTTCATTACATATTCCTCATTTTTTGCGAGCTGGTGCTGGTCCAGTGTCACGCTGACCCTGTGGCCAAGTTAACGAAGGGTCCGAACCAAATTCCCTGGACACTTGTAATTTTAACCAACAAGGCGAGGCAACGCGACATCATCAAGTCATGAACGGGCCACATTCATTATGTCTGCCCACTGCCGGCTCTAGCCCAGATATGGCACGACTATCCGTTTCATAAAACATGCGTACAACAAGTAAGAGTGGTCTGTTCGCGAGTGTCCTACTAGGAGATACCCTGAACCCAGCAACAACCATTCTAGGTTCCTTTTATACATAGAACGGCTGTGATTCTTCCCAATGTATTCAAAATGCATTCTTGGTTAACTTCTGCTTAAGTGTGTATATATTATGAAATCGGATGGATATATATTGAAAAAAAATTAAAGTTTGTTACATACATTTTCACCCAAAACATTATACCCTTTCTACTGAATTTCAATGAGTTCATTGGGCTCATCGTCGCGTCCAAAAAATAAATGCGCATAAAATTGTATCTGTGCTATTTTTAAATAAAACGCACAACGAAATGCTTTCGTTTTCATTTCTTTGCCTTTCGCTTTCGTTTTAAGTAGTTTGATTCCTTTGACAATTTCCGGTTTGTTGACTCTTTCCTCTGTGCTGTTTGTGCTCGCCAGGACCGGCTTTTATGGCTTGTTATTTAAAAGCCATAAAATTCAGCACATGTCTTCAATTTGTGCGTCCCAGAGCCGCTTGTCAAATTGGGCAGTTCCGTTGGGAGCTGCCAAGCTGCGTGAAATTTTGTGGGCCGTAAAACCAAGGGCTGAATATGAAGGCATCCACCAAATTGTTGGATTGGCTAAATAAACAAATATTGACAAGCTAGTTGAGATACTGCCAGTCCCTTAAGGAAGGAAGTCCTAAAACATAGAAGGAAACTAACAAGGGTGATTTTCTAATTATGGTTTGTATAATAAAAAGCAATATTTCCAATTTAAGCTGTTGCTCTTAACCTGATTGAAACTTCGTTGTAAGCTTGATTGATTTAATGAATATGGAACCCATAGAAGTTGGTTTGCCTACGTCTTTTGTACAGCGAAATTTCTCACGTTTTGCTTTTTTGTCGGCAATGTTCTTTGAATTTCTGTCGTTAATTTAAAAAAAATTCAATAGCCATTTTTTGCCATTTACAACACACAGTGCTCCACTTAAATACATATCCACATGTTCATACACATACAAACACACACACACACACACACACACATATATATACAAATATTCACTATTATTGCACTTTAAATTGCAGTTTGCCGTCAGTGCTCCAGATCTTGAACAAAAGCATTTTAACAAGTGAAATAAATGGCGATTAAATTTCCACATGCCGTATTTCAGTAAAAACCCAACACACACACACACACACATATGGCATATACAAAGCAACAAATGTGCTGCAAAAATTCACAGTTGAATGCACTTTGAATGGGCTCTGCCACGCCCACAAAAATCAAAATCGAGTTTCAACTTTGCCCTCAACACTTGAGCATGTTGATATGCAAATTTTTCATTAGTTAGTTGATTTAGCCAGCCAGTCTTGAGGGCCTTCAGCCACGCCCCCAGCACAACTTGCTCCTGCAACCGCTCGTCCTCTCAGTGTCCGATGATTGTGCGATTTTTAAATCAAATCGGCTCACGATTATGGGGGCAAGTTGAGTTGCTGGAATGTTGAAACTATAATTCGCGCATAATGTGCCAAAGAGCGTTCGTTGGCGGGGTAGGTAAGGTCAGCAATTTGTTCGCTAAAACAAACTTGCGCTAAAAAAGAGCTCAATTTAACACATTTCATATGTAAATACCGCAAGTACAACATCACGCATGGCACCCAAACAGAACCTAGAGGGTAGCCTGGCAGCCCGGCTGCCTGGCAGCGTGGTCCCCAGCTCACTTGTTTCAAACTTGTTTCCCCACAAAAGGCCAGTAAATTACTACAACACGCAACTTCAGACTGGGAGCTTCGAACCAGGCCATAATAATCGCCTTTAATAAATTATCGGCTTGCGCGGCGCGAAAACGCAAAGCAGCCCCAAGCCCCAAACAAGGGGGCTGGACAGGACTTGCAATCGTTCGGTGGGGTCAGACGATTGGGCGGGCTGTCGTTTGGTCTGGGCATACTTGCTGCATCACTCAGTGGTCAACAATGCAAACGGGAGCATGTCCGCGCCCAGACGCAGACCGGACCCAGGCGCTGGCCGACATTTAAATTGCACTATAGCAAACCCCGCCAAGCCCGACCGCAGCCCGTCGCTTGCCGCTGCACCCACTGCGTTTAACTTGCGTGAAATTTCAATTCGCGGCTTTCAGTACGTTGGCAGAGGGAGCAGGCAGCGAGTTCCGATGGGGCAATTGCAATAATGAAGTGCTTGAATGCCAATCAGCAGCAGCGTCGTCGAAAGACGCCTCGTTTATGCGAGGTTAGCTCTTATAGTTGCTTACAAATCGAAAATTATTGTGGCCAAAATATTTGGCAATTTTTTTGGTTAGCCTCGCGCACACATAGAGGTTAACCTTAGCCCGTCAACAGACTGCCAGCCAGTTCTGGATATGTGGCATTGGCAAGTAATTTTGTCATAATTTTGATAAGTTGTTAACAAAAAAGGCTGCCAAATTGTTGAGTAAATAGATTGTGATTTTATTTTCAGTCACGTAAGCAACAACAGCACGGACATGTTCCTGTTTTCACTACCCAAAATTTCTTCCATGCCCCGCACCTGCTCCCATGCCATGCACCGGTTACCATATTGCAATTACTTTTTCCCGCGCATGAAAATAATTGTTGTGTTCACGTTGTTGTAAATTTATGAGGTGATTTTTCACAAACGTTAAACGTTCACTCCAACATTTTTACATATTTCTTGTAAAGTTTTTTTTTTTCTCTTCTTTGAAGCGTATTTTTTATATGCGCCAACATGTTGAAATTAATTTATGAATTATTTTGTTTAAAATACCAAGAATAAACAACATGAAGCGTGCAATTAACGGGGTGTTTTTTCTTTTTTGTTTTTTTTTTGAAGTTAGGAGTTTTCGTTCGGCGGGAGGTAAAAATCGCTGCCTGAAGCAAAAGTCAACAACGTTCATGTTTTTAATAGGCAAGTGTTGAAAATTGTCGGCCTGGGGTATTGACTGATTTATATACATATTTTATCAGGGTAACGAATTGCCCAGCGGTTATATGAGACAAATTAAAAGGCGTTAGTTAAGGACAGTTTAGGGTAGTTAGGTAGAAGATATACACTCAAAGAAAATGCTGCTTAAAGTTATAAAATGACAAAATGACATTCCATTTTGGTATAAACATTTATATCCTGATATGCTGCAAATATATTTTTTTTTTTTTTTTTTAACATAATTATTATTTATTTAATTTAAAATCTGCCCCCTTTTTGGGCAATAATTAAATGTTTTCTTTGACCTATGGCAGTTATGTATTGCGTGTATCTATGTGTCTGTTTTGTGTGTTTAGTGTAGGGGAAGCAGTGGAATTTGTGGAGTTAGACTCTTTGGGGGAGGTCAAGTGGGTGTTTCCTTTTGAGCCGTCTTGTTGTTGAGTTGTTGTTTAAAAGGTTGGTGGCAAGATTATTTGGGTGGTTGCCTAGTCTGGCGATGTAGCGATCACTCAACTTGGCAATTACCCTCTTTAACCCAAGGTATATTAAGCTGGCTGTGAATTGTGGTATTTTCATGGTAAATATGCGCGTTAGATAAAATTCGCAGAGCTTTATTTTGAAACCGCTGAATAATGTTCAGGTTGCTCTTGCTGGCGGTACCCCAAAGATGGATGCCGTAAGTCCATGTTGGCTTGATAATTGTTTTATAGATTATTAGCTTGACGCGAAGCTTCAATTTGGACTGTCTACCAATCAGCCAGTAATATTTTTTTAGCTTGTTATCAGCCTGCTTTCTTTTGCGCACAATGTGTTCACGCCATGTCAGCCGTCTGTCGAGTGTGATGCCAAGATAATTGGGCGTTGTGCTTACCGGAATCTGTAATCCATCTAGGAAAACTTGAGGGCAGTTCCCTTTGCGCAGCGTAAAGGTGGTATGGGTGGACTTTTCCTGGTTTACCGCGATGTTCCACCTTTTCAGCCAGCTGTTTAGGGAGTCCAATTGACGCTGCATAACGGAGGACGCGTACTGCGGTGTGTTGGCAGTTGTAAGAAAGGCAGTATCATCCGCGTACGTGGCAACCAAGAGGCTCTGATCCGGGGTGACAGGCATGTCGGCTGTGTACACCGTGTATAACAGAGGTCCCAGAACGCTGCCTTGTGGGACTCCGGCTCTGATGTTCTTTATAGATGAAATAGCATCACCGCACTTAGTGTAAAACTGTCTGCAGGAGATGTAGCATTTAAGAAAATTGAAGTATGATGCTGGTAAGATTGCCTTAAGTTTATGCAGCAGACCGGGGTGCCATACCCTATCAAAGGCTTGCTTCACGTCGAGCATGACCGCACAGCAGTACTTCTTTTCTTCGAACGCCTGCATTATTCGCTCTACTAACCTATGGCACTGTTCCGGTGTTCCGTGGAGTCGCCTGAAGCCGAACTGATGGTCTGGGATCGAACCAGCCTCATTCAATACTGGCAGCACTCTACGTAAAAAGACTCTTTCGAGCAATTTAGAGAGAGTAGCCAGTAAGCTTATGGGACGATAAGAGGAGAGATCGGTCTCAGGTTTACCAGGCTTTGGTATTAAAATTACCTCAGCTCGTTTCCACTGGGACGGGAAATGTCCAATCTCAAAGCAACGGTTAATAACGTTGGTCAGCAACTGGATACAATTTTTAGGAAGCATTTTAATCGCCTTAGCGTCGATGCCATCGTGTCCAGGCGTTTTTTTTGGATTGAGTAGAGCAATCTCATTCTCAATCTCGTCCAGGGATGCTGATGCGATCCGTGCGTCACCCACACTTGGTAGCTCCAAGAAACGGATAGTATCCGCTTTGTCCGCCAATGTGCAGCGATCAAACGGCATGAATGAGTCATGAAGGTGCTCTGCAAAGGCATCTGCTCTTTCTTGGTCTGATCGGCACCAGTCCCCGTTTGCTTTTCGGACCACAGCTGCCCTTCTAATAGGTCGTTTAATATGGCGTGTGACCTGCCATAAGCTATTTGATGGGTCTCCTGGTTCGAGATCCTCTAGGAACCTATCAAAGGCGCTCTTCCTCAAGTCTTGTAGAAGCTCCTTTAGGCGTTTTGTGGCTCTGTTGAGGAGGTTTTTATCCCATGGGCTGCGGGTAGAGAACCAACTACGCCTGAGTCGCCTCTTTTTCGCAACGAGAGCGGCCACCTCAGGAGTCCAAAGATAAAGGTCTCTTACTGGCGTTCCAGGGTTGAAGCTGTTTCTCGGGGTGGCTATCTCTGCAGCATTGTGAATTTCTTGAGTTAGGCCTGCTACCACACTGTCAATGTCGTCGGCAGAGAATAGTGTGGGGTTAGGGTTGACCCTGGTTAGCAGCCGTGTTTTGTATCTGTCTATGTCCATGTTGTTTTTAATCAGCCTTTTACGCGGCGCTTTTTTCTCGACCGGGGTATTGATATGTAGTGTAACAGCGGTGTGGTCGGAGAATAAGATCTCGTTGACACTGCATTCTATTTTATTGGAAGCTATACCTTTGGATATAGCAATGTCCAGTATGTCAGGGATCTTGCGCAGATCCGTGGGCCAGTATGTGGGTTCACCAGGTGAGTGGCAGCTAAGTCCTTTTTTCTGAATGCATCGGTAAAGTGCTTGTCCTTTGGGGTTGTTGGTTCGCGAGCCCCACCAGGAGTGTTTGGCATTGAAATCGCCTCCAATTATAAACCTGGGGCCAAGGCTTTCCAAAAGATGACTAAGCTGGACATCCCTAACATTGTACCTGGGTGGGAGATACGCAGCCGCGATTGTGAGGTCGCCGAGCAGGCTGGGCAGCCTAATCTGGGCACACTGCACCCAATCTTGTTGGTATGCTGGTAGTTCAATATATTTAATTCCTTTCTTGATGAGCACTGCAGCTCCACCTCGGGCTCTACCGTTTGGGTGGTTGGTGTAAATAATATCAAAGCCATAGATGGAGAAGTACGATCTCTGGGAGAAGTGAGTTTCTGATATCAGGAGTATATCTGTGTTGGTGGTCTTCACAAAGTGTTCGACCTCTGGTCTGCTATTGCACAGACCGTTCGCATTCCAGATGGTGAGATTCAGCCTTACTTGCATAGCTTACCAACAAAAGTGGCTAGGCATTAGCGACATCTGGCTAAATATCTTCTCCATCATTTTTTCCATCATCAACTCCAATCGGGATACCATGGTTTCCATAGCTCCTGTTGCTGACTGCTCAGATTGGCGGGCTTGGCTTTGTGAATTATAATTTCCTCCTCTAAGCGCGTCCGAGAAGCTGACTTGTGGGTCGATTTTAGCAGATGGTAATCCTGAAGTACGCCTGGCTGAGGCATTTGGGGGACGAGAAGCGTTTGGGAACGCCTGCGCCTTGGCCGTTTTATAAACGGCGCAGCCTTGCTTGAAAAGCAAAAAGGAGAAGAAGAATAAATTATTTGTCTTAATTGCGTTTCCTTCTTAAATATATAAGTTAATCATTCTTGTATCTAAATTGACCATTATTGTAACAAAAGAAATAAGTTAAAAATAGAAAATACAAAACTTGATTCTTAAGCTTATTTTGAGTACGAAATGAATATTATAACCCTTATGTCGTCCACTACACTCTATTTAAACCTAATCAATTCTGCTTGAACGCAGCTGCAAAAGTAGGGAATACTATAAACAAATTGTCGATCGGCTTCACTTCATTTACGCATTAAATTGCAGCGCAACTCATTTACTACATGTAATCAATGTGCAAATTACATTTTGGCCAACAGCTTGACGCACAGATGTGGCTGAAAGCTGGGCAAACGGCAAACCAAAGGGCACTTTAATGTACTACGTCAATCAGAGAACTCGGCTTGACCTCCATTTAAATCATTGACGAAGCCGCCGACAAGTGACAACGCTTGGCAACAGAACGGAAGAGCCGACCAGCACACGGACAAGAGGAGGCTCCGAGGCTGCAGAGGAAACGCATTGCAAACGTAATCAAGTAATCAAAAGTCCAAATCATGCCACTGACAGACCCAAACTTAGGCTGTGGGAGCAGCGGGCTGTGGCAAGAGTGGTGCATTGCGTGCTCTGGCCGATTGACAGCTGGACACGACAGACCGGCCGAGGGGGGTTGACAGACGCAACATGCAAAGATGGCACTTAACGAAAGCAGTCGACCGACAACTGATTGAAGTGAAACAAACCAATGAACAGACACTCAGGTCATCGCTTGGTGTTTGGATCAAAGAGGGTGGAGAGGGGATCCGCAACTTGCAAGTGCAACAGCAACAAGAAGAAGAACAATGCTCCACCAGATAGATATCCAGGCAATACACTTGGACACGTAGTCTTAATACAAGCCATGACATTAGCAGAAATCAAAAAACAAATTACGAACTTTGACTTTTGCCATTTGGCCTCAGCAAAAAAAAAACACAAAAAAAAAACGAAGCAAATACAAAAATCATTGCTCAATCGACTACAGCATTAAAGTTGGCATTGCGAACGAATTCGCAAATCCTTTCAACGGTTGTATCTATCACATGTGGCAGAGAAAATGCCTAACGATTGGCATTTAAAGATTTGTTCGTATTGGGAAACAGAGACAAGCGAAAACATGCAGCAAATGCTTTGGGGGCGCATGGAAAAAGGAAGTCAGAGAAATGTCAGACAAGGTACTACATGAATAGGTGACTTTGGGGATTAAGTTGAAAGTTCGATTTTAAAAGCGTGCGTCTCTTTTTGGTCAAACGGGATTAATTTCTCTACAAAGATAAATATGTATCTGCATATATCAAGCTTGCAAATTCAGGCTATAAGCTTGTTGAATCAAATTTGTTTGGGTTTCATCCGATTGAACATTTCATTTGCACAGATATATTTCAGAGATTGTTTGAGAGTTTGAGAAATACATTTGACTCGTGTAAAGCCGGGTAATGCCAGTAAGTATACTATACAAAGTACATATACTCTATTAATTAGCACTTGTTCCTCACATTTTGAGTTTTTTATGCATGGTGTCAGCTGTATTGCAGGCACATGTGAAATGCAAACAAGCTGCTATTGATGCCGGGACCAGGCAATTGGCCATCCATCCATCCGTCTGACAACCCGCACAATCTGACCCCCATGACCTTGCCCACCCATCGATTGCTTTGAACTTGTAACTAAAGCTGGCACGTAGTTGAACCTAAGCTCACAACACAGACGCAGCACATACCGGCTGGCATTTAAGGAGAGACAGTCAAACACTGAAAAAGGGATAGAGGCAAAAGCTACTGCAGGAACTAGAGATGGGCGGCCGTGTGTTTCTCCGTAGGAAACCTGATCAAAACGATTAGTAAAATCTTTTATAGTATGTCCGGGCTACAATAAAACACTTTGGTCAAACAAAATTTACGACTCAAACCAATTCATAGTGCACATCTTTTATCTTAAAATCGTAAACAAGACTTAAGTAATAAGCAGATCCTGAGATTACCATCCTTGAAACTCGGAAAAAAGCTAATAAAACACTTAAATCACATATAAATTTGAAAAAGTTAGTTTCGTGTTTGTGTTGGGTCGTCTCTTTAAAACACGGCCCGCGCCCATCTCTAGCAGGAACTACAGCAGCAAGTTGTGTAGTCAGCAAAACTATTCGTCAACTCGTGCGAAGCGTTTATTATTGTTGTATTTGCTACGTGACGTTGAATTCGAAGACGCCTTAAAGGTGACATTGCCAGGACCCATGCCGGGGCAGACGTCATAAAAATGTCGCAGGATTTGCTGCCAGCGCTCATTTGGCTGCAAATGTCCGACCAGCTGTATTCAAGTCGGTATTTCCTTTGCGCCGCGCCAGCTCTTATTCCAATTGTGCGGCATTTCTGGGTATCCTGCTGCGGCCCTGGCCACCAGCTGCCAACGCCGTTTAGCTGTTTAGCGCCGCAAAATCACTGCAAATCCTTGTGAGTAGGAGCCCCACTGCAGTTGCTCCTTGCCAATCCCAGTGGTTGATCTAATTGCGAATGCAGCCGTTTGGAGACTGCAGCTGAACGTGCCGCGAATTGAGGCAACGATTTAAGCAGCCCAATTGGATGCACGTAGCTGGAATCGGCAGCAGGTTGATCTACCCTATATGTACATAGCGTGTTCATGGCAAAAAGAAGTAGCATATAAAACGCACACAAATCTAAAGAAAGGTCAAAGCTCAATGCCGAATTTGGTTAATAAAGAGCTGAGCGCAGGTTCAGGGTCCCTTTCTTTTTATGGCATTTACGTCTGGACCGCAGCCCACTTCATTCGCACTTCCCTTAGACTAATTTTAATGGTTGCCTTTGGGCGTGCCCAAGCCAAAATGCAAAAAAAGTTAAGGAAAAAACGTAAAATAAAAGAGCGAAAGCCGCGCGAGACGTAGGCGTCTTTCAGGGGCGTATCTCCATTTAAAATTTAATTTGAGACCTATTGACATCAGTCTCTGCCCTTTGCCTCGTTTTTTCTTACGTTTCGATTTTTTATTTACAGCAATTCAAATTTAATTTTTTTTTTTGGTCTTAGCAAGCCCGCAGGTACTAAAGGCAGCGCCACTTTCCAGAATTGGAACAGGTCATGAATTATGAATAGGATGCAGTACGTATTATTATGTATGGAAGGAAGTGTATATTTTACAGATTTTGCTTCATTTGCTGTGGGCTATGAAAAACTGGTTAGGGAATATTTTTTGATTTAAATTTTTGTTCTTATTATGGATGTATTGTTTTTGTTTTTGAATGCTGCGTCCTCTTTACTTAAACAGTTTTTGCCTTAAACAGCATCTATCTCATATATTCAATTTATTCACAGTAGAAGTAACTATCCTGCGTTGCCGGGGTCAAACCAATTATGTTGTAAATGCAGGGAGGACAAATTTAGACCACTGTTATCCCTCATTCAGAGAAAGAATTTCCTGCTAATAAGTAAGCTTCAGTAATTATTTCAGCTTCCTAGCTCTTACGTTTTGAGCAGTGAGTCAGTCAATTAGAACTATTACATATACATATATGCATGTATAGATAATTCTCATGAAACTATTGGCCATAAACCCATAAACCCATAAACTAATTGACAGTTAATTAATAATTCTATTTTTTCATCCTTAAATATTCATTCGATTTGCAATTGCTTTCAACATAACAAGATATCTCCATTCGTAATCCAATGCCAACCTGATCTCTACTGACGTAACTTCTGTGGATTGCGGGCAAACTGTCAATCGTATGGCAACAGCCATGACGATGCAAATCTTTTATTAATTGAATAAGGAAAAATGCATTTACAAGAACTTAAATCGAATAGTCAAATATGGTGATGGATACTCGGGATGTATGTGGCTTATGCTGATAGCGCTGTGCGCCGTAAACCAATTTCATTGGAATTAAAATTCTAAATAAAATAAACAAAGTTAGCGAACGAAAAAGAACGCAGGACATGAATGTGAACGTGGACATGGGTTGTGGACATGAACATGGATGGGGCTTGGGAAGCCGCCTTCGGCTTCCGCTGCTTATGGCCAAGTAAATGGCGCAACATTCGAGTAGTTTTAGTTTTACTAGTACTTTTAGTGCAGCAAATCCCAATGCCAAACCCAATCCCAATGCCAAAGCCGCCTGCAGTCAAACTTGCCGGCGTCGGCGTCGGCGACGTAGTCGCCTGCAGAGATGCTAAAGCTGATCCTGAGATTGTGTTGTAACAAGTTAATTGAATTTGCACTCAACCAAGCGTCATGCATCGGCATCACGAGCTGAATGCAGACGTAGCGATATGCTACCGAGAGAGAGGGGGAGAAAGAGAGTGATGGTAGGGAGGGAGTGGGGGAACTTACCCCACTGGAAGGGCAGAGAAAAGTGGTAGATATACCGATACAACTTACTTAGTTTATGGCAGCACCAACAAACCAATGTGGGTCCCTCTCTCTCTCTCTCTCTCTCTCTCTCTCTCTTGCTCTTACTCTCTATCTCTCTCTGTCTTCTCTTTTGTGTCCGGATTCGATTTCAGCTCCCACTTCCTCTTGACTACACACACTCATACCGAATCCCGATTTCAGGCCCCAATTTTCACTGCCTTCATTTTTGGCGCCAGCAAAATTTTGTGATTTGCACAGATTTTTGCTTGTCGTTCTCAAGTTCGCCTTACTTTTTGTTGCCTCTTTGCCTCATTTCTGTTCCGTTCTGTTCTGTTTTATTCTGTTCTGTTCAGTTCAGTTCAGTTCTCTTGTCGAATCCGGCGCATTTTATGCTGTGCAACATTGTTGTACCTGCTGGCAGCAGCTTTGAAGTTCATTAAGCGCATGTGAGCCGGTGCCAAACAATGTCACACACCCTCCTCTAACCCCACACCTTGCAACACACTCGCCTCATTCTAGCCTGTGTTGATCCTTGCAGACAAATGAGCCTCCTGCTGGAGAGCGAGTGCACAAGCTTTTAGCAGATTAGTTTTCATCATCTTAACATTCCTAATTAATGACGCCTTTGTTCAGCTCCGTTTAGGTGTTAAATCAAAGACTTGCCGGGCATGCATGCGTAATGACTAATGAGTTGCAAGAGATGATTTCAGATGAGTTTGGATGAGTTTAGATAAGATGGGCTGCGATGAGAGACCCCAAATTTTGAGCTGCACTCTTTGATAATTGGCATTTTGCCTGCAATAGCAGCCATGTAGGTGGATATAGCTCATTAGTTGTGCTTATTGTAAGCTGCTTGTAAAATTCCACAGCACAATAGGGAAACCCTACACTAAATGCGCTTCCCTGTTGCTGCATGCATGTGTTTGATATCTAACTAAGATAATTATCGTGTACGCATGCAAACTGCAGACAAAAAAACTTTTTGTACCCTTGTTGAGGGCATTCAAATTTGCTCATGAAAACTGTAAAGCTCAGAAAAGACATATCCGACCCGAAAAAGTATACTTAAACAATATTCCACACGTGTATTTGTTCTTCGGCTTGTTAAATATTTTCATATAATTTATCCCCATTGTATATAAACGTTGAATTTCCTAAATTTGATGCTTGGCTCTTTCCATTGTCATCTACTAATTAAATCCAATTCATTTAATTCATTTGTGAGTATCTCATTAACCCACATGCTCGTAATGACAACTTTAGGCAAACAAAAGCTTTCAAATATCCCAAAATATTTTATTCTCATTGTTTTTTGAAATGCCAGTTTTTGAATATTAAATAATCTATTCGGCTTATTCTCTTGGCATATTCAAATTAAATAAAATTTTGCATATTCATTTCAAAATGGTGTCAAACAGTACGTGACATTTTTGTGCAACTAGTCAGCCCACGAGTTAGTTAAATTATTTATAGCGTATACAATTTTAATGCCATTATTTGACTCCACACATTAATTAACATTGCACTTAATTAGGCGTGGGTACATATTTGTTTTAATCAGTATGAATGAGACTTCATGTCAATTTGCCAGCGTAATGCAAACCAACGGTGCGTTTTCAGGAATACAATTTCCTTGTTCACATTCTGTTGGGGCCAATCATAATATGTTATTATGATCGTGAAAATCAAATACCGCATAAAGTTACAGTTACAAAAGAGCGCCCAATACACAAAAAGTTTGTAAAACTAATTTCCTGGTGGGAAATGTCAAAAATGCTTTTGACAAGTCCAATTTTGGAAAATTTGAAATTTTAGCTGTAATTAACTTTGGGCTAAGGCAATTAGCGCCGCACAGAAACTAATTTATTTTATGTGCGTATTTGTGTGTTGCCCTAGTTGTGAGATGTGTGTGTGTTTAGCTGGTGTACTCACCCACTGTCCAGGACACTCTTGCCATGTACAGCATTATGTCAACATTGTAAATAAAAGTTGTCCAACAACTGCATATTCTGCATAATTATACTGGGAATATATTTAAAACAGGAGCGGATTCAGGGTAGTGTTCAAAAATTGTTTATAAAATATAATCAGCTTAGGATGAACTAGAAAATTCTTCTCGCTAGAGGGAAACGGTGGTCAAAGTTTGCAAGAAAAACATCGAGAACAGCGCATAAATAAAGTTGTGTTTTGCACACGTGACGTTATGAGCCTGTGGACTAGCAGGCGATCAATTCAAAATCCAGGTAAAAAACAAACAATTTTGGTACCACTTTCACTTTCAACATTCATTTTAGCCGGCTTCAAGCAATGAGAGTATATTTTGGGCCCACTTTTTAACTAATAGCGCTCCTGTCACTGACTATGGTAAATAAATTGCAAATAACGAAATGAGCCGAGTGTCGTTTAGTCGCCATCAGAAAGAGTGACTGAGTGAGTGAGTGAATGAATAAATGACAACAGCAGGAGCAAAAGTATGGCGTTGGCTGACATTACACTTGTCAACGGGTAGTAATTGCTTTGACGATGCCATGCGATGAGCGAATACTGACTTTGACTGCGGCTTGCCAGCCACACAAGAGCTCATCACAAAACACAATAATTGCCAAGTGACGGCGCAAAGGGGATGAGCATGGCGATGGCGATAGCGTTGGCGATGGCGTTGGCGATGGCGATGGCGTTGGCCATGGTGTTAGAGAGTGGTGTGTGCATCAATAACGCGCCGCGGCGCCTTGCTAACTTGGCCAAGTGGCCACTGAGTTGGCAGCAAGTCAACAGGCAGCGCTGGGCAAAAATCACACCCATTTATCAGTGGCAACGAAGGCACCAGCAACAACAACAGCAATATCACCAGCGACAGCGACAGCTAATTGCAGTTCATGCGAAAAACATCGTTAATCAACTCATTGACAGTTTGTTATTTGTTAAACAAAGCTAATGACTTAATGGCATAAATGGTGTGGCAACGGCAACTATATACATACATACATATATAGACAAGCAAGGATATCCGACAGCAGAACGACCAGCAGGTCCATCCGATAGCTGCTCAGCGGCATGACACACCAGGCCACGGCTGGCTGGGTGAATGTGAGGCGGACGCGTCTCGTGTTCGTATTTATGTAGATAAACAATAAAATGACAAGCGAAGGTAAAATTAATTGTGCTGGTCCGCTAAGAGCTGGGCATTATGGCGGACGAACTTGGGCCAGACTGACGCGGAGGGTCGGCCAATGTGGATCACGTTATGCCCAAGAGAGACAAAGAAAGAACGAGAAAGAGAAGGCAAATACTAAATTGTACACTTAGGCATAAAATTGATCAAGAGTGCTCTAGTCGAAAGGGCCCGTCAATAGAGGCTGTGTTCCATGAAATTTTTATGGCATAATATTGGCATATAAGGCTATACCTCTAAATCTGAAAATAGAAATAGGAGTAGGTATCGAAAAGGGGAAAATAAATTGTATATTTCCAAAGTCTACCTTTTGTAAATTTGAAAAAAAGATTATACCCATCAATTCTTATCAATTCTTATAACCAATTTTACAATTCACCAGAATTCAAAATCACTTTATACAAAGCTGTTTGGCCTGACTGACTGATTGACTTATTAACTAATCAACGTACAGCCAAAACCGTAAGAGCTAGGAAGCTGAAATTTGCACTGCGATAAAGGTGCACGTTAAGACGGGGTTTCGGGAAATATCACCCGCATGTGTTTATGTGAATCTTTTTTTTACCATGCGATCGGGCTCAAACTCATTTTCAAGATCTTTATTCAAATTCATGAACTTTTAAGTTGTGTCCGATTTTCATCAAACTTATTTTCAAAACTCTACCTGTGTTTGGGAAATGTCACAATGGTAAATTGGCGGAAAACGCTCATTCATACGTTTACCGTCCGATCGGTTTCAAACTCATTTTGAAAGATCTCTGAAAGAATTTATTTTATACGTGCCACGGGCAAGGCCGGGGTATACCCGCTAGTTTGCTACTAAATAAAAAAAACAATGAAATATCAAATTCGATAACAATTTTCTAAATTCTAGGCAGGCTTAGACTCTTCAATCCTATTTTGACAGACATTTTCTGAATTCTTGCCTCACAAAAGTCTTTTAGTTAGTTGGCTCGCAACATTCAGATCGAAAAAATAAAAAACTTTTAATTTTTATAAAATTTAGCCTAAATTCAAAGTGAGTAATTTCCAAGTAGATATTTTTTTTGAAAGAATCCCTGGCATTGGACGATCAAAATGAACATGAACTACAACAATATACCCTATGAAGCGAACTACTCTGATGACGTCAGTACGCAATAACTATCGGGCTATAGTATAATATCTAATTATTTGTGTTCTTTTTATAGATGGCGGGCATGCATCAGATGAGTATGCCGGCTGGATCCATGCCGATGACCATGCCGATGGGCATGCCAATGAACATGCCGGTGGCGGGCATGAACCAGATGCAATTACCTATGGGTAACATGCCTCCGATATCTATGCCTATGACAACGGCCGGTCAAATGTCGTATCCGATGCAACGGGCTATGATGCAATCACAGCCAATGAACATGTTGCAGCAGGCACAGGCCAATCAGTTGGCCATGTCGATGTCGCAGCTACCGCCTGGAGCTGTAACGCCCTTGAACAGTGTTTCCGTGATGCCAGTGATGGGTGGCGGGGGCGGTATTGATGGAGGTGGCATGAATGTTGTTGTGCCCGATCTACAGCCCTTGTCAGCCATGTCTCAAATGAATCCAAATACTCAAATGCCGCACATGCATCAGGGCCGAATGACTGGCGGTTCATCTGCGGGAAATACGAATTGGATGCAAGGTGGCAACGCCACCCAAATGATGCCAAACAACATGTGGAACTATGCTCAAAGCTATCAAAACATGCAGCAGCAGCATCAGCAAGCACAGCAACAACAACAGCAGCAGCAACAACAGCAGCTACAGCAGCAACAGCTCCAGCAGCAGCATCAGCAACATCAACAGCAACAAGAACAGCACCAACAACACAATCACCAGCAGCGTATGAAAAGCCACTATGATTATTCCAATGCCAACAACTACAGGGAGACTCGCAATGGATTGAAGTAAATAAGTTATAAAATTTATTCCAATTTTCTCGACTACAGCTGCGTGTTTGCTTTCAGCTCGCCATCAATGCATGATGCATTGAGGTTAAGGAGTAGCAGTGGATGCATATCTGGTAAGCCGTTAATGTAAATTTTCACAGGGCTGTAACCCAACAAAAAGTCACTGATTTGCCTCACGGCTCGAACCAATTCCTTGCCGTAAGGTTCAGTTAGTGAACCAGGTCACTCAGGTTGTGGTTCGTAGATTCGATTCCAAACCGGTTGGCAGCCTTGAATTTGTATGCATCATCGACTTATAATGTTTCATTGTCTATTACAGGAAAAAAGGTTCCGCAATGGCGTTAATCTACTAAGCTCGTCCGATTTTACGTTCATATTCGTTACCATCAATTTGCAACAGTTTGGGTTTGTGAGAAAATTGTTGTGTTCTTCACATGTACACATTATACACATACAGTACAATTTTCTAGATGCCATAATTTTCCTCGAGATAATATTGGACGATTTATATAGCTGTGTGGACTTGGGTCTTCAACCAACCAATTCATGTTGCAAAGTTGGTAAATTGTGTAATGAATTATTTAAAAGTATCTTTGGTGTTCTAAAATATAATAAAAATTCTTAGTATTAGTACATTCAGCTTAATTCTATATTCAAGAGAAAAACCAACGTAAATATTCCAGCCTACTTTTTTGATCAGGGCGGGCCGCAATTTAAAAGTAGCTCTGCGAATGCTTTGTATAATTCTAAAGTCAACCACAGCCACAAGCACCGCAACGACTACAACAACAAAAGTTACGCGACGCGCGGAGAGGGGCAAGTAAAAGTTTTCACAATTTTCGCTGGCGGGCACAAATGCATTTGGCGTCGGGTTTTCACTTTGGCTGCGGATTTGGCTTTAAACGCTTTGATTTATGGCATTCAGACATCAAAATTGGCAACATGTTGCAAACTGGCCCGAGTCCCGATATCAAGACATTTGGCTAAAAAATGAGCCAAGCAAGGCAAAAGCCAAAACCGTACGCGGTGCGATGAAAAATTTATGCTGACCGCATGATGAACGCATAAAAAATGCTGCCAACTTATGGCCAAAATGCAATCCAACTCGTTCCAGCGTATATAAACAATGGCTTTATCGAGTCAACGGCATCAGCTGGCGTTACGAGGCCACTCTGGGGATACTGTGGCCACGGATACCGTATAATGCACAGTGGGACGTAACGCATATACATTTGTATACACAAACACACACACATAAATATGCTAGTCCGTGACAGGGACCAAAACTAAGTCATTTTGTTTGGACGTTAGATTCTGGCAGCGAAGGTGTGAATATTTTATGTGACACTATTTTGATATCATAAATCTTTTAGTTGTTTATTCAACCGCAGTGGCTTTAGGGGCCACCAAATTTTCAGTTGCTTCGCTCTTTGAAGAACGTGGCGCCAATCGTAGACTGACAGCAGCTTAGCCAGTTGGGTCAAGTAGTTATTTTAAGCCTAGACTATGAGTTAATCTATATTCTGACTGATTGGCTGACTTATTGCCCGACTAATGTTTATGAAGCTGATTAAATCCGAGTCTAATCAAGATATATTGAAATTCAAAGAATACTTTACATTCGATTGGTTTTAAGCTCGTTGACAAATATTTTTGAGCAGATTGGCTTCAAGATAATTAAAATTTTTATCGGAATTTTGAATAACTAAAAAATAGCCTACATATGCAATAGTCTTAATCTTGGCCTTTCTGCTTTCTGTCTTAATAGAGCTCTTTTACCTCTAAGCAGAACAAAATATATTTTTCGTTTGTTAAATTTACGAAACGAGTTGCTTGTGTTGGCAAAATTTCAACTATGCCAAAACTAAAATAATCTCATTTAAACTGCCATCCAGATGCAGCCATTGCCACAAATACATACGAATAAACACACGCACACAGAAATACTTTTCATAGAGCTCCATCTGAACCGGGTCCTGAGTCTCGATGCGCACATAAAATGCACATGCCCAAAATTGTTTTGGTTGAGAATTTCTGCAGAAGCAGCTCCCGCAAGTATTTTACATTTTTTGCAAGGGTGGGCGGGTGTCAGATGAGGCATCATTAAAATTAAAAAACCCACAAAAACAGACAGCTGAATGGAAGTTGAATGCTCCACGAATGGACATTTGAAAACTTTCAAGGAAACTGACGCACACGACAATGTGAGCTCCAGCCCTACAGTGGGGCTTCTTTTAAGGGGAGTTGAAGCATAGCTTGTCCAAAAGTTGAGAGTCCTATGCTGTTGGTTATGCGTTGCGTTATCTGCACGAAAATATTATTCATGACGGAAGCAATACTCAAAATTTTGTCTATTAATATCTAGGCAATTCTAGGGATGAGAACAGAGCGGTTGGTCGACATAGGTTGGCTAGAACATGGTAGTGCTAGATACTGTGGGTTGGCGGCGCATGGTTCGCTTGCTGCGTCTGCATATGTCCAACTGCCAGACCAACTGCCTGTTTGTCTAACTGACATACACATACTACACTGTAAATGCGGTTGCTTGGATACGGAGGCGACTACCGGGACCGAACAGCCGATCTGCCTGGGCGCACATTGCCAGCATAACCTCAAATTGCATTCCTAATTCCTTTTATACTTCGCATGCAGTACGCACACACACACACACACCATCCCACCCAGAAACCCCTATCTGCAAAATGTGCAATTTCCGCTTGAGGGCAGCGCGAGAGAGAAAGAGGGCGCATTGAAATATTTCGTAGCACAAAATTTATTAGAATCATTTTATTATTTTGCGGGCAACTTCATGTTAGCATCAACATACGTCATATTTTCCATAGAAGCATCAGCTCCTGGAGCACAAGAAGCTACAGCAGCTGGGCAGGCACAGCAGGCAGGACAGGTGCTCGGCTCTAAGCACTTGGAGAATGTAATTTTGCAATTGCTATTCTGGGCTTGAGTGAAATGGTTGTGGGCATAGAGCAACAATCAAATGTGGGCATTTCATTTAATTCAATACAATACTTGGCAATGCAAAATGCAGCATTAAAGTATGTAACATCAATAAAAATAAGCCGCTTAAAAACATGAAAACTGTATAAATATTTGTCTTTTATCAAATAAACGCACACTCCCAAATGTAAGCAGATTTAAATTGAAAACTAATAAAGCCCAAATTACTCAAGTTGAGAGTGGTCAATTAGCAGATACCCTGTAATCAAAACAAACCGAGGAAATGTCCTGTGGTCGCTCAGGTCAACTAAACAGTACGCCAACTTTAGGCAGATATTGCTAACTAGCCTCTAAGCGGCGAACTCCCTTTTGGACGACGTCACATTCGCAAAGCCCCGCTTAGTACTTATGCGCTTATCAGCAGTCAGTCAGACAGTCTGACATAAATGTTGTATAGTATACCACTTGTTTAAGCCATTGGCTATTAATATTTCTTGATTTGCCACAACAAAAATTCTTTTCAATTTTGGTAAGAATTTTCCTGAAAGCATTCTTAAACATTTCTGTTTGGCTATAGCAAATTTGTCACTTTGTCAAAACAGCAGCTGTGCAAATGAGCCATAATTGCTGCTTAAAATCAAGCTGGCAGCTACTTCATTTTGCCACATTTTCGAAATGCCTTTCCTTAGCATGTGGTTGGCCGCCAACTGCATTGAGATAAGTGCTTCAGCAGCAAAAATGAAAATCTCATTTTCATTTCTGTTGCCAACATGAATGTCAACATGTATTGGACTTGTCGTTTGTTGCTGCACAAAACATTTACAGATTTGACATCGCCTTTACTTGCAGAGAAAGAGCAAAATATACCGGGGCACAAGGCTAACAGGCAGTGCCGACAAATCAGCTATTTTCTAGCTAAATTTGGCCTTTTTCAACTGTCGTTAGCCGAAAACAGTTATAATCCTAACCTTATTTAGGTACTTTTTTGGCATCTCAATAAGTGCTGCCAATTTGAGCTCAGAATGTGAATGCCGTTATTTTCGCTATTTCCTACACTGGATTCAGCTACATTTTTGGAGCGACAGTTGACAGTCCTGCTCACAGGACTGCTGCACCGGTTTCTGTTGCAGTGTAAGCGTTGTGCCTTGTTTAGAATTTGCAGTGTGCTTTTTTGATTGTTGCTTTTCGTTTTTGCATTTCTCTCTTCCTCTCTCCAGCTCACTATTTTTTAACTTTATGGTTTTTTGAAACTGTACCAACATTTTGCTTGTTTTTGCTGATAACTTCATCATCGGCATCAGCGGCATCGTCCTTGCCATGCTTGAATATTTGCACCAAAAAAACACAAAAAAAAAAGGAAAAACTTTTTGGCCAAATGTTTTGTCATGATTTGTGTGCATGCGCTTGGGTGTGTGTGTCTGTCTGTGTGTGTGTATTTTGTGCTCAGCTTTTTCCTTTTACGAAATGCTGTCAATGAAAACTTTGTGTATGTGTGTGTGCACATCACTTGGCCCAGATTATCGAATGTCTGGCATGGAATAAATGCGGAAGGGGTTATAAGGGGTTTTGTTTTGCTCATTTCTGGTGCTTTGAGTAATTAAATTTATGGCCAGGCGGCACATGTATAACTGGCAACCTGTTCGCTTCGATCTCAATATTCACCAGCCGCAGATGTTATTCAAATGTTTGACTTTTTGGCCCGTGTCCATAACTGTCCATGTTCCAGGCCTGGTATTTCCTAGTTGTTGTTTTTATTGTCGTGCCCGACTGGCTGGCTATTAATTTCGAATGGGCTGAGGGGAGGGGACTCGGACCAGAGGCCCATGTGTACACATGTTTGGGTTTGTAAAAATGTCATGTTAATTTGTGGATTGTGCGACCAGCACCGGACAGTGGAGCATGCAAATAAATGTCTCGCTCATGCTCACCAGCCACCCACGCCTCAGGCGATGCCCAGGGCCTTTTCTGCAGATTTATGAGCAAATCTGATAAGTGCTGCCAATAAATTTCGGATACAACAATTTGCATTGCATGCTGTTCGTCTCGCTGGAAAATAAAGACTTGCTAGGTTTTGTTTTGGGTTCGGTTAAGTATTTTGGCTTTTTTATAGCCACAAAAGCAATTGAAGATTTCATTGTGGATTACTTTAATGATCCGCTAGTGGTCTAGTATTAGGCATGTGGATGAGTAGAATAATCAGCAAGATAATTAGCATTATATATGCTAATCATTTTTAAACTTGCTTAAAATTATATAAACATTTTACTTCAAGTTCGATTGAAATAAAAGTATTTAAATTCGATTTATGAATTTTTTAATATCAAAAATGTTGTCGGTAAATATGCATTTTGTTTTATCTTGAGCTAACTTAAGTTTCCTCAATGTCTGCTCAAAAGTAAAGCTATTTAATTATTCCATTTCCTCATATTTCCACATAGGAATAAACACGATTCTCTCCAGCATTTTTGTCAGTACACAAAACGAACATTGCTCATACGCATCATGCGCCCAGATTTCAAACCAAACGTAATCACAGAGTCGCACACAAAAATACAACAAAAGCCACAAGAAATCAGTGAATTATACAACATTTAAACAAACACAAAACTCCCCATACACATACATGCAGAGAGAAATGCATAGAAATCCACAAAATTAAGTTAAGGCGCTCACACAATGACGAGCACAAAGTTGGCCAAAAACTTTTCAGAGAGCGAGAGAATGAGGCAAGTTACAGAGAATGGCAAAAAACTATTGCAGCAGAAGTGAAGCAAGTTGAATGTAAGCAAACAAGTTGAACCAACAAACCGAGTCTCTAATTGTATTTGTGCATGTGTGCATGCGAGGGCACAGTCGGGGTTGCAGGCGCCTGCTGCTGCTGCTGTCGGCTATATGGACTGTGGGCGCACTGTTTTATGTGGCAGACCGGAACACGCCACTTTGGCTTTGGCTCTGAAGTACTACAACAATAGAGCAGCAAGAAAATATGAAGAAGCATAGCGAATGTTAGAGCCAGAGCCAACAATACGTGAAATGTAACATTTTCGGTATGACGCTCGAGCACAAAAGCTCCTCTCCATGGTTTGCAAAGACCAAAACAAATATAAAAAAGTCAGCGAAAAATTTTGGACCTAATCATTAAACATACAGGCAATTCAATGCGTGCATAAAATAAATATTTAGCTTAAAAAATTTTGCTTATGCCAACCATAGATTGTCATAACACATTTATAAATAATGAGAATAATGAGTATTTTCATTTGTGTAAACAAATTTAAATCTTATACCATATATAGCTATTAATATTTTAAAGTTACCTTTTTATTATGTCGCATTTACAAGATTATTAAAAGTTAGGATTTGAAAAAAAAATAAGTTTATATTAAATTCTTAGAGCGTATATGGCTTTTACAATAATGCGGTTACATTTTGGCGTAGAAGTCGCATTTAATGATCTTCTTTATTTTTTGTGCAGTTCTTCTTCTGTTTTTTTTTTTTTAGTTTGAAAGTTACGTTTTACCCTATTATTTAAGTTATTTTCCTTTTTTATCTTTTTTTTACCCTTGCAAACTAGTTTTGTTGTCAATTTTCTTGCCCAAAACGTTTTCATGCAACTCGCACTTGTTGATGATGTACTGAATGTCCTTACTTGCTCCCAGACTTACCGGATTGCCAATTATTATTAATAATGACATGGCTCGCGAGAGTATAACATTCAGTAGTCGAGGATTAGTTACGAAAGTTGTGCTGGTATATGAAGAAACCATGGAGACAACAATAATGGGTTTCTCACGTCCCTGGTAGCGTTGAACAGTGCCCACATCCACATCGAACAGACCCCGTTCGATAAATATCTGCTTGATCAGCTCACACTGTGCCAAGTATGGTGTGATAACGCCAATGTCCTGCTGCTTCACACTCAAGCCACCGCCGATGCCCCTTCCTAGCAAAATTCTGACGTACCAGCTAAGCACCTGGGCCTCTTGCTGATTGTACCTACTTCTCGAGTGCATCTTGCGACATGTTTTTCCGTATATGTTGTGGAATAATATGGGAAACTTGGCATTGGCCAGCTGATTCCATTTGGCGGCCATGTTAATCTTCATTGTTGGCGCCAACGGTATGAGCTCATCATGATAATAGAGCTTATTAAAGAGTCCCACGATCTCCGGATGGGATCTATAGTTGCGACGTAAGCGCGTTTGTAGTGTCCGGTCATAGTTGCCACTGGCATCCAACTGGTACAATCTGCTAAGCATCAGACGCTCCAAAAGAGATTGACCGAAGCCCAAGCTGGATGCACGCTGGCTACCAATAAAAGGGCCCAATTGGTTGTGATCACCGGAGAGTATAATATGGCATGCGGCATTCTTAACGCCAACAATGCCAAGCAGCGTCTCTGGTTCAGTAGATGCTGCCGCCTCGTCAATGAAAACATGCGTAAATTGGACATCTGAATCATTTAGTGCCAACAGGCCCACTAGGCACAAAGTGGACACAATGATCCTATATTTTTTTAACTTTAAACTGTTAAAGTTCTTATAATCATTTGCACAATTGGAGTATTTCACCACTAAAGGATGCACATTTTCCAGTCCTTGCTCATATCTTTTCCTCGAGAAAACACGCAGCACCACATTTTTTTTTTGATCGGCAAATCTAACATTATTCTCAATTAATTCACATATCTTCAAAGCTACCGTATCGCAGGCCGAATTAGAGCCCGCCGTGACAATTATGTGACTCTTCGGGCGTAAAAGGCACAATTGAAGAACGGCCTCCACAATGGTTGTAGTCTTTCCGGTGCCTGCAATCGATCGACAAAAAGTCTGTATCCAGGGCTAGCTGAGTTTTTACTTTCTTTACTCACCTGGTGGTCCAAATACAATGTATGGCGCCAGAGAGTTAGGTCCATTAACTATCTGCTTTACTGCCTGAAGCTGTTCACTATTTGTGGCGATTTGTGTGTTGATCAGATTAAAGTCTTCAAAACAGTCGGACTCGTGAAGCTGATTAGCTAAATTAGGAATAGCAAACAAATAATTGCGCTCTGTGCGACACACCATAAGCAGGTCGAGTGCGTGGTACATTAGGCGAAACGGAATGCGCGGGGACCTAAAGATAATGTTCCATTTTTTGTTTAAATTTATCAAATCTATTGTTGAGTATTCAAAAATAACACTTGTGTTATTCACTTGTACAATGCTGCCCACATGACGGCGCTTATTATCTCTTGGATTGAGAGATTCGTGTATATGCGGCATCTGTGCCAAGATCAGCGGATTGGGCAATGGCATTTCCAACAGACTTGCATTTGGCACAAGTACTAGCTCGTCCACGTCGGGTTTTAAGACATCTTTGGCATATACTTCAGTGTGGCTAAGATTAATTTCATAGTGTTCGCCGTCTACTCTCGTAACGCTTACATTCGTCTGCATGAGTTGAGTGTAGTCATCCATTTTGCTCAAATCCTCAATGGTGAGCAGCTTCTTAAGAACAGAGCAGATATTGTCAAAGCTCAATTGGCGTGTTTCCAGATATTCGCCGAAGCAAGTATCATTTTCTCTTAAACTTTGGTCGTTAAAATTTACCATGTAGGCCTGCAGCATGGCAGTGCTAGGTTTGTAAAACTTCAAATTAGCCATATTTTCAGCAAAAGAAATTTACGGGTCTTTAATATTTTGTATTGTTTTTGCAAAACCGAATTCTTTTCGCCGGTCCACAGGCCACACACCGAAAGAGCGCAGAACAACTAACGTTGAGTAGGGTAACGGAGTATGTGGCTGCTGATCTTGCAAAAATATCAACTCGACGATATATCGATACTTTGCCTATTGTGCACTCGCAGACCTAACCAAATTAGTTTGTTCCAGAATTAAAAAAAAAATAAACAATACCCTCTCCATTTCATTGGGTACAGGGTATTAGAGGCAATTAAATGTTTATGCCTTTTCGGAGCCTATAAATGAGAACAACGTTACAAAATTCCAATGCTTTTTTTTAATATATGAAACATGTTTTAATATGGATTTGAATAAAATTTATACACAATGTTTAAGCCCAATCAAATGTCTTATATGTTCAAATAAACAGTGGCAGTTTGTATATAAAAACTTCATCATCCAAAAAATTATTTTCATTCCAAGTTTTACAAGTAAAAAAATGAATTCACAAAACTCCCGCTTGGTTACAGCTTCTAGAAGCTGAGTATATAGTTGAGCTTGCATAAATAACTTTCCCGATAAATACATTGGTCCAGCTATCACAGACGCAGGCTCAGCGCTATACGAGTTAACTTTATATATCATCTAGCCTCTGACCGACTCTTTTTATGCATCACAATCAAACCCAGAAATGATAAAAAACTAAATGTACTTGTGTAGTGTATACCTGAGAATTCAATTCGAGGCAAAGCACAAGAGGCACAATACAAAAAGTCGGAAATATGGCAACGGCTGCCATTGTTGAATGGCGAAAGATTGAAAATACTGGTAATATGCTGCTGGAAAGGGGATGGGTTGGTTCAGCATCTGAAAACCGGGAAGTACATTTGTTTATGCGGCCTGGCAAGAAATGCGACGGAAGCTGCCTGCTGCCTGCTGGCTTCTGCCTGCTGCTGGGAGCGTTGAAATGGAACAAATGAACTTAGTCGAGAATTGCCACTGCACACTCGAAGCAAACACACACACATGCATAAAAGGAGCAGTCGTCTTGTGTGGGTGTGTATGTCTGTAAGCAAGCCAAACAAATGATTTTACTCGTTACAAGAAAAGTTAAACTTGTAAATTCAAATTTCACATTTGTCTGAAATTCGCAATTACATTTTCGGCAACAACAATGAAAAACGAGCACCTGAGTGTCGGATAGAACCAAAGCCCAAATACGCCCACCCACTTCATGGCTCATTGTTCCGGGCAAAGACGCCGCAAATGGAGCATGAGAAATACAGAGAAGCCCGAGAGAGAGAGAGAGAGAGAGAGAGAGAGAGAGAGAGAGAGAGAGAGAGAGAGGAAGAGAGTGAGAGAGCAAGCCACGGCAAGAGCCAAACATTTCTCAGCTAAACTCCTAAAGCATATTGTAATAATCCAAATGAAATTAAATGTACCGTAAACATTTCGAATTACGGGCAATGGGCGCTTAAAGCTTACCACATGCGCCACCACGAAAGACCACATCAGGTGCAAGCGGCACACACAACACGGAGACTATAAAAATGCCCGTAATTGCAGATGCGAGTTGAGCAGACCATTGCTAGGACCGGCTAAAAGCGAGCCGTTGACCTATGCATTCCTAGATCAAACCTGGCTACAAAAAAGCTCAGCACATATTTGCAGTTTCGCCCGGAGTAAATGTGAAATTAAGCTGAAGGCTTTGGCAGCGTCCAGATATCATTTGGGGACTATGCATTTGGCTAAACTTCTGGAAATTGTTGTTCAAAATGTTGATTGCGACTGGTGCAAAAATGTGAGTTGAGACTGCCCGACTCGGAGATACCCTCAATTATAAAAAAGATTATTGCCGGTTCGGTTGCGATTCACGTTATTGTTCACTACAGGGCATACAAATGTATCTTTTCAAAGTTATCTTCAGCACCTATTTAATTGAAACCCCTTCTGAAATCCATAAGAAACGTCAAATTACCACCCGCATGCTATAAATCAACACAACAATATTCCAATCAATTTAGTCGACGATTCGACTTGCAGCTATATTCAATTTGGCTGCTTTATGGTATAGCACCATTAAATTAGTGCGGAAAATGATCGGCCTAAGTAAAAGCCATGCCAATGAAATTGCACATTTTACAATTTAACGGCCACTAAACGACGATGGAATCCTCCAGCCGGCAAACGAGGATCTACAGCTCGACTGGTGTGCCTTGGGGATAATTTATTTCTAAAACAACTCTATCGCGATCGAACGGACCGATGCCACACAGTGGTCCTCCATTAAAGAGCTCGATTTATTGTGCCGGTTGGCAACAATTTGACAAGCAAATTGCTATAATTTCTTTTGCTCAATGATCGAAAACTATGTGAAGCATCAGACTGCGGGGGCGGGGCTAACGAATGTGAGTGTATCTTTGTATATTCACACACACACACACGTGTGTATGTGTGTGTGTCCTTGTGTGGACATGTAGCCAGTCATGAGCAACATTTTCGCGCTTTTATCTGAGAAAATTTATGTTTGCGATAAAATCTCAACGACTACCGGACCAGAGCAGAGCTCAGCTCCAATGCAGAGCTGCCCCGAGGCAGCGTTCCCAACTAATTGCAATGTGAGACCAGGTCTGGAGGATCGCGATCCTCCGTTAAATTGCCATAATTTCTTTTGCATTACGAGCTGGCGAATCGGCCCAATCGGCTAGTTGGCTTATTAGGTGGTCACAGCTCTATTGCAACTGTCCGCGCTGTTTAGCTGTTGAATATTTTAAAGTGGCCCAAACGATTGAGCCGCAGCTGCAAAGGAGTAAGTGTTTTTGTGAGTTGCAAAAGAAAAATTAAGGTAAATATTTTACGACAGCCACATTTCAGACTTTGTGTGTGTGTGAGGCTTATTGAATTACTTGTGCTATAGTTATGAAGAAACCAATTGCAGTTATTCGAGCTACTTGCAGCTATTTGCTGACATTGGCTGCAAACGAAGCACTTGTATTTAAAAGTTCCTTGTGTGGTCCCAATATATAAAACTAGACTCACTTACAATTATATGTGTATATTTATGTATATATTTGTATGGTATGGGGCAGCGTTTAAGGCCTGATGATCAGTCAAAAGACGCAGGCTAAGACCTTGAAACACATCTGGCCAAAAGAGAGGTTATAAATCAAGAAACACGCATTGCGCTCAAAACGCAATCATCATTTAAATTTCAAAAGCGCCCAAAACGCAGTAAAATGAAATGTTTGTACAGTGAAAACTCCCTTAAGCGACCGTCGGGCAAATCTTTAACCGTTAGTAATAAGTTATGTATTAATAATAATACACATGTATTTATTTTTTTAAATGACGTTTGGGCATTGCTTTTCGTTTAGAGAGATTTTACTGTATTTATATGTAAATATATGTATATAATTTCTCCAGTTCCAATTTAATATGCAGCTCAAGATGCTGCTCCGTTTTTCGCAAAGATGTAGAGATGCGGTCATAGTAAATAAAACTCTTTGGTAATGTGCAAAAAGCGGCCTCATAAAAAATTTGAGGAGAAATCACAATTTTGTTTTTATTGGTTTAAATATTACTTTGCTGGCACATTTACGAGGCGGCGTTGTCACTGGTTACGCTGGTAAATTAGAAAGTTCGCCAAGCGCATCAACATCTTTTTCGGTATAAAAAAATGTCATTTTATAGCGATTTTAATATGCCACATTGGACTAATTGTTGGCCAGAGCAAACACTCCGGGGACTTTGATGGCACTTAGAAAGCCGTTAATCCTAATTTTATGTACATACTATGTTGGCTTTTTCAATTTAATGGCTCACTTCATGTGGTTAGCGAAGCTCAAAATGTTGATTCCTTCTTGTTTTAGCAAATTTTAGAAGGCAAGAGGGTTGGACAAAATCATTTTTGGGATGTTCAGGCACAAGTCTCATGGGTTCAGTTAGTTTGATACAAATCTTGTACCTTATATACCTTTTGAAATGTCCTATTTGATGACAATAGGATTTTAATTCAACGTCCAGCAGATTGCTGCTAATTTTAAATCGATACGGCCGCATTTATAAGCTGAAACTTTAACAGCCAGCCCAAGTTCGTGTCCTTTTTTATACTTAAACAATGACTAACAAGTTGATTCATTTAATATTCTTAAGTTAATAAGTAATCGACAACTCAAGCAGATACACTTAAGAGTTAGGATTATCGATAACAGCAAAACGTTGAGCTGCACACGTTTATCAACACTTATTCTTTCAGTGCTCGCTACATGTGCCTTAAAGTTCGAGAAAAGCCAAAAAAGTTTTGTAAAGAAAACTCTGAACAATGGCTGAACATATTGAATCCAATTTGTTGCAAATTTTGTCGGTAAGTTGTTGAATTTGAGTGTAATAAATATTTATCTGTTATATCCACACACACACACACACACACTGCAGTTGACCATTGAAGATTGTCTGGGTTGCGAGAAGGAGTATTTAAAATTTTCTCAGGTGGACAATGTGCATCTATTGCTATACAATCTGGACAAGCCAAACGGAACAATGCCATCATCGCCACTCATAGTTACGCCCGTTGGTCATGCGCTTCAGCTTATGTGTGGCATGGAGTATGCCAACGCTGAGAGCTTGCGCCGCCTGCCGCAGCTGGAAATTGGCAAGGGTAGCGTTGGGATGACTTTCAAGCTGGAACGCTTGGGCGGCATCAGTGTTCAGTATGATCCTGATCCAGACAGCGACTTGGACATGGAGCCGAGCACTTCGAAGCAGGCCAGAGAGCGCCAAGAGCGTCGCAATCAGCAAAAGCAGCAAATGCGAGCACGTCGCCAAATGATTTACGACGTAAACGTGCACCGTCGTTTTGATGATGTGCATCGCTTGGATTCCATCAAGTTTCAGATCAACTTGGGTGATTGGCGTGAGGTGTCCGTCGCCGAGTTCCATAACATATTCTTTGTACAGCCGCCCCACACATCTGACCTGGTGCGCAGTGTGCATCAGGATTGTGCAATTAACTGGCTGAAAATCATCCAGGCTGATGCAAGCAGCTACAGCAACTTCAGGTGGGCGACATTTCACAAATTGCAAACATATAAGATATTTACAAATTCATTTCAGAGATGGCAATCCGTTTGATACCTTTGCCAAGCTTCTGGAGCGTCCGGACGATGACCAGCAGAAGCTTTTGAAAAGGCTGGCCAACAACTTTCTGGTGGCCAATGAGACAACTCGTCTCACCGAGCGCCGCTTTTTGCTGCATATTTTTGACCAAGTGCGTTGCATTTTCGAATACATCACCATTAATGAGTACACCGTGTGGTTCTTTGTGCCACGCCTCAATCGCTATACAGCTTTGGATCAGGTGGTGAGTTATATGTATCATATACCGATCCAAATCGGGCCAGGCCAGATAACCTCCTTATGGCATATCATCTATAAGTCTGGTTTTTTAGCTTCAATAACATTTTCCAAAAGTAAATTTAAACGGTCTTTGGTTTTCCAGAGTGTTGATGACTTTGATTTTCGCAATGTGCGCACCAGCATCAAGTTAACTCGTGATGAAACCGACTGTTTTTGGCATCGCGCTGATCATAATATTATGGACATACTGCTGGTGGCCTTTCAAATGGCACTGGCACATATTGCCCGGCAGTCGGTGCTGTTTTTGGGACAACTCGAGAAGGTGCGTAAACATAGCTACATAGTCTAATTAGCCAACATACACTACAACAACAACTGCTACCACAGCTTAGCGAGTTCGTTTGCTTGCAATACGCGACGGCCTCCTTTATGAACAGCATACATTCTAAAGATGCGTCCAATTCGACTGTAAGTTTCGGTTAATATCAAAACACTAACGATCTGAACGATCTTTCTTTTCTCAAATATATTTTTAATAGAAATGGTTTTACTTGCGCTATTTGCATCGCATCATTGAGCTGTCCGAGACGCTGGGTCTGGTTGTCTTCATTGAGTATCCGGGCGCCATGACACTGCTGCCAGAGAATCGTCAGGTTATAAAATGTGTGCAGAGGCGCGATATGAAAACTGGCGCCATCTCTTGGCAGGTGGGTGAGGATGTTACCAAAATAGCTGGCAGCGGTATCCAGCGTCTCAAAGAGGCCATCGATTTGAAGTGAGTGCATGGTTTGGTAAAATATTGTTAAAAGCAATTTTGCTCTTCGAAGATGTTTGCAATTGCTATTTTTTTTGTTTTCGAATAGAAAGCATATACATATATTATTATACATATATATTTTTTATATTTTAACCTGCCGTTAAATTCGAGGTTCCAAGTTCATATTAAAAAAATAAATGTTATTAATTGAGCTTTATAAAAAAGAATAAATGAAGGTTTCCCGTAATATCTTATCGCTCTTAATGAGAAAGTTACTTGTTTTTTAGTGTTTTAAAAGAATCAATCACTTATCTAATTTCTGCTGCCTCATGCAAATTTTTCTAGCTTGCGGAGTTCATTCTTTAGCTGCATTTCAATTAAATTGCCTGTCTGTCAGCGTGGCCTAGTGCTAGTAGCACAACGGACCGAAATATGCCGGCGACCACAGCTAAGAGCAACTGCAACAGTAAACTGCATTTGCTTGTCAGTCAGTGGCACGCGTCATTTGCCGGCGAATTGCATTTTGCGCAAACCGAAAGCATTTTTAGTCAGCGTCCTTCGTTCCGAACCTGCCCCTGTCCCTGTGCCTGCCCACTGACACAGATTAGAAGAAGCATAGCGAAAGGATGTAGCTGACAGTATATGTTTTCCGCATCCGTATCCGTAAACCAACACGCTGGCTGACTGACTGCCTGACTGATTGGTGGTTGTTTGCGCAACTTTTAGTGGTGTGTTTGTTGAGCCCAGAAACCATTTTAAAATGTTGCAGCAGATGCGAGAGCACTTGCACATCTTGTTAAGGTCGTCAGTCAAAAGCATTTGTTCTTCATCGCTCATACGCAATGTGGCCAACAGAGGAAAATTGCTCGAACTTTAAAGCGAGTCTCTGTTTTAGGTACTCAAATCTATGTATATAAAACTAATTGCCCTGATTGACTGTTGAGTGTTTGGTGATCAGCTGAAATTCCGCCCGCAAAAAATACCATTCGATCGGCCTCAAGTTAATTTTAAAAGATCTTTTTGAATATTGACAGGTGTTCATCACTTTTTTTAAAAAACAACCCCTCCATGGTGGAAAATAGTTTTCTTGGCAAATCAAATTTCAAAATAAATTTCAAAGTTCTGCATAGAGAAATTCCACCAGCAACTGTACTAACTCTGCACGGCACACAACTAAATGAGAAGACGCTGAAAATACACCGAATTTAATAAAATAAATAATTGTCATCTCTGATTGTTTTTTCTCCTAGCCATGATCTGTTGCTCTTAATAGAGTAATTAGTTTTTTGTACCTGCTGGGCATACATTTTTTAATTTATTGGCGAGATGTTTGCCGTTGGGGTCAGATTGTAGTTAGTCGCTGCCCAGCTGCAGTACCATTACAGGCTTGCCTGACAGGTTTCACTGTACATAGCCTCCGACAGCTGCAGGCTGCATTGCGTGCCAGTTTTCGCACCTCATCCAACCTGACGAGACTCCGCGACCTGTGCAGCACTCAACGAAATGACAGCTTAGCTTCAGATACACGCACTGTGTACTCAACTTTCGCGCGCAGACACCACACCCCCCCCCCACCCCCACCCTCGACTAGCAATTTGAATAATTGCGAAATGGCAACGAAATAATTCTCAGTGAGGAGATGCCTCAGTTTTGATGCTCATTTCATGATTTGCAGCGAACATATGACAAATTAGTTGTTACATTTTCTGCTTCGGCAATTGGAAAAGAAACACAAGCTTAAACACAAGATTAAAATTCCCTTTTCCCGCTTTTGTTTGCACTGCAAACACTGTCTTGAACATAGCAATTGCACATATCAAAACTAAGTAATGAAATTTGTTACGTATACGACGCATTGTTTTCATGTGAATTTTTATTAAATCCAGCTTTGGCCAGGCGAATAAACAGTGAAAATTGATGCTAGATTTGAACCGGCGACCTTCCGTTTTATAAAAATAGATTACACCAAAATGTTTTACTGCCAAATGTCACTTTAACAATTTTAGCTTAAAATGCGAAGCTGATTACCCGCAATAGAATATCTAAGGAGCTAGAAAAGGAAAGCCAAACCGAATCAACGACAAGAAAAAATGCTGTTCAGTGCTGCATAAAAAAGGTCAAGACCGACTTTGGCATAATTAAAAATTAATAAGCGGCTGCTGCTACTGGAACAACAGCTGCTCGGCTCAGCGAAGCGTGTTGGTATCACAATCCGTAATTATGTAAGGGCGATTTCATGATGCGACTCCAGTAATAATAACTACAACAACAAGTGCGTGGCATTTGCCCTTTTACTGGCTACTGACCCGAGCAGCCAAAAATATTAGCCTGCTTCTGGCCCGCTTCTCAGGCGTTTGCTGTTGCCAGCTGCTAAAAGCGCAAATGAGCATTAAAAACTCGTTTCAACTAAATATTTAAACAGTTTATTATGCTGGCAGCCATCCCCTTTCAGCACAAACACACACGTATGTTCTGGGCGTGGCAGACGCTAAAAGCCGCGCATGATTATGGCCACCTGACCGCCATTTCTTCCTCTGCCTCCCTTCCCTATGGCAACCACCACAACGTGTCTCGCCAGTGTAAAATGGCGCGTGCAATGCGCCGAAAGGAAATTTAAATTTGAATTAATTATGAAGCTGGATTCTGGTCTGGGTCGGGTTCCTTGTCCATGTGCTGCTGCCGGGTCCTGGCCAGTGTCCTGCACCTACAACTGACTGCAATTAGGTGCTGTGGCTGGCTGCATGGGTGTTAAATTTGCCAAACAACAAATAATAGCACTTAACACGTCACAGAATAAAGGACTGTGAACATTTTAACTAAGGCTTTGATAGGTTGTGGAAAAATGAGAGTGTAAAATGAGTTTCGTCTCAAAAGCTTTAAAACTCGAAGACTAGTTCACATAGAATCAGACGTAAGGACAGACAGACACACGGAAATGTCTATATCGACTTGGCTGTTGATACTGATCAAGAATATTTATACTCTATGGGGTCGGAGATGTATCTTTATAAGCTTTACATACTACTAAATAAAATGGTTATATCCTCTGGAAAGCTATAGAAAAACGTCTGTATCAGGTATTTTGACCAGTCGCTCGCAAACAAATGGACAGTAAACAGTTTGATCCCTCGTCAATTCCAATCTCCTGTGCCAAACAGTTTATCCGTCAAAATGTGAATGGCAGCAGCTTGTTAAATTACAAATGAACTCAGTGGCAATAGGGCAACTGCAGCAGCAGAGTAGCCCCTGTTGTCCAGGCGACGTCTACACAAGGTCATTAACATTTCACGATTGCCAAATTCGAAATTCGTCAAACTGACCGCAAACACGCAGCAATCGCTGTGACTGACCCATAGATAAGGTCGTTGGAAATGGAACTGCATGCAGTGAAATCAAGCATTCAAGTGTCATTAATTAGTCAACAAACATGGCCAACAATCGACGGCCGCTTTGGTGGTCAGTCAAAAACAACATTCATTGGCCACGCCCACGCGCTTTTACGCATCATTTGGCCAAAATGAAACGAAGGCGTGGCACAGGCAACATCAACAGCAACGGCCGCTGCATTTGCGTTTAATTACGAAATAATCCAGTGAACGGTGCGCACGAAAATCGATTGCTATTGGGATTGGCATTGGCGGCTCTCTCATCTACGCTTCACTCCACTTCAATTCGTGGCTCACCCGCTGCAGGCTCGCAGCATGTCAGCGCCAATGATCCAGCTCTCTGGGACGCGACGCCCGTTGACGTTGCTAACCCAATTAAACTGTCGCCCCCCCGTCAAACCCAGGCAGCAGAATCCACAGTTGCAACTGTTGCCAGCATTTTGCCTGGCACTTTGCCCAAACCGCAGAAGCAAAAGCCTCGCAAACGCTTCACTTCGCGGGCTTCAATAGCAATTTGGGTAAATTCCTTTTTAATTTCAACCGCAGCCGCCCAGCTCTGTCGTTATTATGGCCTATTAGCCTTCCTAGAGATGTCGGCGTGACTTATCGCCAGAAACTCCGTCGGACTAACAAGCGTGAGTTCGCCAGTTCAAATCCGCAAGCAATTTCTTAATCCTTGTATTTGTTTACCAAATTTGTTATTGTGCACAAAGAAAAAACAGCTGTCAGAGATTAAGAAAATACAAAGATATGCAAAAAGAAAGGGTACTTAATTCAAAGCTGAGCTTAGATTGGATTTAAGGGTTCAAGCCCCCGAGAGGACGGAAAGCAAAGCAAATGGATAGCGTAATATCTTCTAAGTATATATGTATTTAATGTAAAAAACAGAGCTCTGAGTGGGAAATGTGGGTAAAAAAAAAAAAACCAAAGTTTATTCTTCAGTTTTAAGATTCTCACCGCAAGACTTTTTTTTTATTTATTTTCTTTTCGCGTGAATCCCGATGCAATGTACCACCTCCCGCCCAATCGACCGTGTAACGTACGACACGAGTCTCGAAGTACAAAACGAATACAAACTGCGACTCTCTACTTGCTTAATAGTTTAGAATAGAAGACTTTATACTAGGCAGAGAAGACTCCGAGCAGAATCCTTTGTAATGCTTGTTATAATCATAATCAATTTAGTATCACAGAGAATCCTGAACGGTTAATGCAAGGCATAGTTAGTTGAACAAAATTGAATCGATTAAGGTGTATAATTACGAATTTGTCTAGTAGGGATAGAGAAATTTAATTGGCTAGTCAACCCAGAAAGTCGATTTCACCCGTAATTGGCTTATGAATAAAGAAGTCTGCTGCTTACAAGGGCGGTAGCCATTGATTCCAGCACTTAGTTCATTATTCGATGCAACTTAAACATATTTTTAAATAGAAGTGAAGATCAAGATATGGTGGTGGTGGGATAGTGGAAAGGTAATATCTAAAATTTTTAGCACAAAACGTTCCATGGGCAAGGCCGGCCAATACCCGCTAGTAATTGTATATTTCGTGAGCTTTGTGTATTTGAAGTGTATTTTCACGCGCTCATCTCTAATGTGCGTTTATAGAGACGCGGCGCTGAAATTGAATTGAATGCTAGTTTTAGTTATCGTCTGGTTTGGGTTGCATTTTTGGCCGCCTCGTCGTGCAAACACAATTTTCAATGCTATAAAGACGAAAATTTCATTATATTTTCAAACACACAAATGCACACATGTACATAGAGCGTCTAGGCTAGACATAATCACAAAGAATATCATGGATGTAAAGAAGACGCCATTTATTTTTTGCCTTTTTGACTGTCTTTACTTTTTGTCTGGAACAAATCAGATTTGCGTAAATTTTGCTGTTGTTGCTTTTAGAAAAGTGGGCGTGTCAGTCGCGCGAGACAGCGGCAACAAAAAGTATCTGTTCGCTAATTGTCATGTGGAAACTTGGCTAAAAAATGTGGCCCTAAATTGCTTATGAAATTGCCATGAAAAAGTTGCTGCTGTTAATTGCGTTAACTGCTCTACTTCCACATAATCTTCATATTTGATGCTCAAACATGCAGCAGCAGACTGGCGAATTTCTTATATTTTCTTAAAGCAATTTTCTTAGGAACTTTTCAGCCATTTTTCGTTGTTTTTGGCGCGTGTTGACTTTTGTCAGCGGCTTTCGGCGTTTCGCTCTGCTCTGTTTATCTTCATAAAATTTACCCATGCAGTGCATTTTCTTTGTGCTTATGCAATTATGACTGAAAATGTAATTTCGCCTCTTCAACCTAAAACGTTTCTGTTTATCTTGTAATATTGTTTACACAATTGGAAAAATGGCCTCTTGCCTGCCTGTTTGTCTGTATATTTGCTTGTTAAACATTTTTAATTAGTTTCGCATTCAGAGTTAAGCTTTTTTCTGCAATTTTTTCATTTATTTTTTAATTTACTAATCGATAGTCGTTAATTGATTTGCGACAAAGCGTTGCAAAAAAAACCAACAAGAACAACATAAATATTTTGATTCCATTATTAAACGGTTGATTAAAATAAAGAATATTAATTAGAATTATAAGCATACAATTTTTTAAATGCCCTTTAAATCACCGGATAAATATTTATTTAGGTGTTAAGGTTAAGAGCCATTTAATATCCCGATTACTAATTTATATGTATTATACCCTCCACTAATTAAAAGTGGATAAGGATGTGATAATGACGTTGTGAAACTGGCTGTGTGTGAGAGAGAGAGAGAGGGAGATAGAGAGAGAGGGAGATAGAGAGAGAGACGGAGAGAGAGAGAGAGAGAGAGAGAGAGAGAGAAAGAGAGAGAGAGCAGAAGGAAATATTTTCGACTCCGAACAGTTTTAAAGCTATCGTCATAAAACTCTTGCGTACGTCCCTCATTCTGTTGCAATTTTCTTTGATTTTCTTTGTGAATATCTTCTCAAAATCGTGGGAAAATCTGAAGGCTACCCTCGGCTGCAGGGCATCTGCCGGTCGTGCTCTCTCGACTAGAGCACATAAGCTCATTTTTTCTCCTAAAATTACATATTTAAATAACAACTTTAAATGTTGAAGTGTTCCAATTTACGTATAATACATTTGCAATAAATATTTTTGTTTCAACTTTTCTGGTATTTTTATAGGCCCTTATACAATACTTAAATTATAATTATGCAATAATTTTTAATGTTGAAACACATTATCGTTGCAATTTAAATAACTTGATTCGGTTTAGCGTGAAATAGACAAATTTAATTTAAATTAGTATTTTTACCATATTTAAAATAGGCTTTTAATAACGTAGACAGATATAGAAAAACCATTGGAAAATAAAACTGTGCATGTGTGCGAGCGTTTAATTCGCATGTATTCCATTTGATGTTTTTTTTGAAATATCAGAATTTAGAATCCAAACGTTGCCAAAGGCGGAACATTAATTCGAGGAGCTCAACAGCGATGTTATTCACACACACGCCCACAGCGAGTGGGGCTGGGTGGTGCAAAGTAAGGGGCTGTGGTGCGGGCTACAGACAGATAGAGAGAGAGAGAGAGTGGGATAGAGAGAGCGAGTGGGAGAGAGAGGGAGAGCAAGAGATACACATGCTTCCAGCAGCATCCTTTGTTTGTAATTAATTTCAATATTGCGAAGCATTACAAGTGAAGCCCAGTAAATTTCAAAGTATGCTGCGAGGCCAATAAACTCAGAGAGAAGCGCGCGCGGGCAGCAAGGGGCGTAGGATGAGGGCGTGGCTATGTGGAAAACACATTCTCAGTATATTACACACGCGAGACGCGTGAGATGAAAGGAAATGTTGAAATTTAAACTTGCACGTGGATGGTGGGGGGCAGGCTGAAGTCCTTCCCTGGTACTACTGTCGGGCATTACTTTGCCCATAAAAGTAGTAAAATTATGTTGACTGAAAACAGCGGCAGTGTTTGCTGCCACGTGGGCGGCCAGCCGCGGGGGCACGACGGGCCGATATATATCGGCGTCTCACAAATACCCATTCCTGAGGCTTGCAGCTGCAGAAAAAAAGTAGTCGCTGGCGTTTTAGTTAAAATATTTGCACGCCTTCCCCAGCTGTGTGCTCGCTTTGTATCTTGCAGATACATTTTGCTGCTGCTGCTGCTGCTGGTGTTGCTTCAGTTCATTTTGAATAAAATGCTCGCTTATTGACCGGGGAATTGTTATTTGGTAGCTACTCTAACCCTGCGCTTGCAAACAAACAACAGTTGTGCATAATTTCAATTTACTGGATAACAAAACAGAAAACGTTCGACAGAGACGGCAGCTCAGAGATTTGGCGATTGACTGAGGGGCCTTGGAGCTTTGGCCTTAGAGGCACGAGATTATAATCAGCAAGCGAAGAAAAGTTCTTTGATAATACGAAAGTGTGTTATACCGTATCCGCTAGATACTATTAATGAAATTGTACTTTAATAGTTTGCAAGAAACAGACAAACGCATGCTAGACAAAGCATGCGAGCTAATAAAAGTAATATTATACTTAATGAGTTCTCTGGCATTTTCTTTATTGTGTTACATATTCTGTGAAAAAACTATTATACCCTCTTCTAAAATTTAATTGTATATAAGAATTTTCACGCACTATTTCAACCAAATTGTGGGAGCACAAAAATAAACAGTTGCCCCGAAATACAGCAAAAATCTTACAGCCCTTAAAATGAATTTAATAATATTATTGATTTGACATCTAATTTAAAAGAAAAATAATAATAAAATTAGCTACGACAATTAGAAGTTAAGAATTTCCTTCAATTTTATAATTCGAAATTTACATGATGCCCCAAAATTCAGTGGACTTTGAAGTGTGCTTTCCGCCCGGCGATTCCATTTCCGCATTGGAATTTAGTCCAGCACCAAGGAATATGCTATGCGCCGGCAGTTGGGATCAGACGGTACGCACCTGGCATGTGGAAATGAACGGGACAACAACTCCAAATGGTTTCTGCAAAGTCAATTCACCCGTTTTGGATGTGAGCTGGAGCGATGATAGCAACAAGGTGTATCTGTCCACGGCGGGACGTGAGGTACATCAATGGGATTTGCAGTCGAACCAACTGACCCAGATAGGCGCACATGACGCAGGCGTGCGCAGCTGCCATTGGATCAAGGCACCCAATTATGCCTGCCTAATGACTGGCTCGTGGGACAAGACCCTTAAAGTAAGGCACCTGATACCCTGATTTAGATGGAACCCAGCAGTAGTAGTAACACCTGTTTGACATAGTTCTGGGACATACGCAGCCCAATGCCGATGCTTTCGCTGATTCTGCCCAACCGCTGTTACGACGCCGATGTCCTTTATCCAATGGCCGCTGTGGCCTGTGCTGGTAACAACATCATGGTCTACGCCCTGGACAAGATTGCAACGGATTACAGACATATGGAGAGTAATTTGAAGCAGCAGACACGTTGCATTAGCATTTTTAGGGAAAGACAAAACCAATCCGGAGGCTTTGTTGTTGGTGGTATTGAGGGCCGTGCGGCTGTGCATTATTTTTACGGCAAGGAATCATTTGCCTTCAAGTGTCATCGTTCCCCCTGTCCCATGGGCATACATAATATTTATGCAGTGAATGATCTTAAACATCATCCTGTGCACCAGACCCTGGTCACGGCCGGCTCCGATGGCGTCTATACATGTTGGGACACGTGTTCGCGCAACAAGATTTTCTCCAGCAGCACCAAGGATCAGCCATTGACCAAATGCTGCTTTAATCCGGATGGTCAAATATTTGCCTATGCTCTCGGTTACGACTGGGCCAAGGGACACGAGCACTTTGATCCGAACAAGAAGCCCCAGATCTTTTTACATCCCTGCTTTGATGAAATGAAAACAAGGTAGTAAAACCGACGACACCTAATGAGTTCGATAGTTTTGAGTTGGCAGTAAAATAACAAAAGACTGGTCTAATGTTGTTTCAAATTCTGTTGTAATATTGTTAGAAAAAGGTAACCCGTTTTATGTCGATCGTGGTGGGAAGTGTTCAGTCGGGACAAGGCAAGGTCAGATGTCATACATTTTCAGATTTCCACAGACGTTAGGCGTGGTCAGAGGTCACATAATACCAGACGCGATCGGACGTTGTGTGAGTTGGTCAGACGTTGTCAAACTTTTGTCAGACGCGGTAAGACTGTCAGTCGTTGCCATACGTTGTCAGACTGTCCAAGACGTTGTTAGGCGTGGTCAGAGACCTTGTCGGACTTGGTAAGACGCGGTCAGACATTATCATACGCGGTCGGACGTTGTGTGAGTTGGTCAGACGTTGTCAAACGTTTGTCGAACGCGGTAAGACTTTTAGACGTTGCCATACGTTGCCAGACTTTGCAAGACGTTGTTAGGCGTGGTCAGAGCTAGTCAGACCTTGTCGGACTTGGTGAGACGCGGCCAGACATTATCAGACGCTGTCGGACTTTGTGTTTTGTGGCCAGACGTTGTCAAACGATTGTCGAACGCGGTAAGACTGTCAGATGTTGCCATACGTTGTCAGACTTTGTTAGGCGTTGTCAGAGCTAGTCCGACCTATTCGGACTTGGTAAGACGCGCTCAGACATCAGTAATCGGACGACGGACGATGCCGGAAGTGGTGAGACTTAGTCAGACTGTCCAAGACGTTGCTAGGCGTGGTCAGAGATAGTCAGACCTTGTCGGACTTGGTAAGACGCGATCAGAAATTATCAGACGCGGTCGGACGTTGTGTGAGTTGGTCAGACGTTGTCAAACGTTTGTCGGACGCGGTAAGACTTTTAGACGTTGCCATACGTTGTCAGACTTTGCAAGACGTTGTTAGGCGCGGTCAGAGCTAGTCAGACCTTGTCGGACTTGGTGAGACGCGGTCAGACATTATCAGACGCGGTCGGACGTTGCGTGATGTGGCCAGACGTTGTCAAACGTTTGTCGAACGCGGTAAGACTGTCAGACGTTGCCATACGTTGTCAGACTTTGCTAGGCGTTGTCAGAGCTAGTCCGACCTATTCGGACTTGGTGGGACGCGCTCAGACATCAGTAATCGGACGACGGACGATGCCGGAAGTGGTGAGACGTAATCAGACGTTGGTAGACGTAGTCAGAAGTTGCCAATCTGTGGTAAGATCTGGTCGGACACAATACAGACACAGTTTACTTCAATACAGTTTACATAACTTAAAACCTTTTAATTCACTCTACTTTTTAGCTGGAAAGAGTGAAATGGAATGAATCGGGTGGTTAACTGTGTAAGCCTGCCAGCTGGCCAGCTCTGACTACTAAGAGCTGCCTAGTTGCTTTTATTGCAGGTCCGCTGGCAGTGAAACGTGTGTGGGCAATACGAACTAAAATTTCACACTTTGTCGCTTTACATATTGGCCATTTGAATGGGGGGAGAACTGGCTGTTAATACAAAAGGCGCCGACTTGTAAATGGGGCCAGCTTAGCGGGCATCGCGTGCCAGGCGCGATAATGAAACTGAAAGGTAGCTCCAAGCCAAGCAAGTTGCAGCCAAACGGAACACTTTGGCAGCTGGCCACGATGCACAAGAGTTTATATTTTTTTTTTTAGTTTTTGGCCAACTAATCAACTGCGAATCCAAAGCTGCAGAGACTCTCGGTCAGCAGCGATGCGTGTAAGTTTTTCAATTAATTTTGCTTAGCCTGCGAGAGTTCTGAGCTGAACTGAACTGAGCTGAGCTGCCACTATTTACGACTGAGTTATTTCAAAAATGTTTTGCATATCAGATTGAGCTGCAGCTTGGAGCTGGGAGTTGGTAGCCGAGAGCTTGGCGCGCACTTAAACGCCTTCGTTTTAATTTAATAAGAGCTTGCCAAGGCAACCAACCGGCAACTCCAACACGAGCACTGCATCCTAAATGAATGGGAGCTGAAAGCTACAAACATAGAAGCCAAAATAGAGAGAAAAAAACAAATAACAAAAAAATTCAAATGTGCGCTAGTCGATAGTGCTCGACAATAGCATACCCTGCCCCACATACACATGCGAACTCTCCACTAACTTTTGGAAGACTAATTTTGGAATGTGTGGTATAAACATTTATAAGAAGAGATATCCAAGTTCTAAATAATTCTATCCGAAATATGTTAAAAAAACGTAGTTTATAAAATGAAATTTATCGATTTTGAAGAAAGAAAGAAACAAAGCTTCAAAGACAGAATGAAATAAAGGAAGAAAGAAAAAACAAAAGAAAGAAAGAAAGAAAAAAAGAATCGCATACTTGAGATCTAGATCGATGCCCGTTCATTATACCCGATTTAAGTAATTTGATAACAAGGTATATATAAAAAAAGGAAACACCAGCAAAACACTCGCGAGTCGCGGCTTTGACTCCAGCTCTGAATCCAACAGCGACTCCGCCTGCCGCATGTCAAATTTGAATTTAGCTGCAATTTTTACAACTGTTGCAAAGTCGCCTCCATCTGCGAATGCATCTGCATTGGGAAGTGGCTGCGCATGTGAATGTGGATGTGAATGCCTGCCGCTGGCAGGGTAATAGCAAGAGCACATGCCAGTGTGGAGAGTGAAGGAGCATGGAGCGTGGAGCATGGAGCATAGAGCATGGAGCATGTGAGTCAGTCAGACAGTTGGCAATTTGCATAAATTTAGATTAGTGACATCTGACGTGAGTCTGCGATACGAGTGAGTGCAGCGAGCGAAGGAGCCGGACGAACAGGCGAGCGGAAATATTAAGTAGGCGACTGCGCGATTGCCACCTCCTAATTCTCAGTCAAGATTAGCTGGCACAAGTCGGCAGCAAGCTGGCAATGACAATGCATATGATTTATGAACTAAACTCCCAGGCGAAGTCGCTCTGTTCGGCTCTGCTCTGAAAATCAGCAGCAGCAGCAGTTCATGTGGAAAATTAACCGCATGCAAGCTAATTATGAACTATAAGACTAGTGTTTGGGCTAATTGTCGCCAACCAATGAGCACGCAACTTGCAGCATTTAATAAAGTTTTTGGATTTGTTTGGTGAATTTCGATAAATGCAGCAAATGTAACACCACTGTTAAATTAACAGTTTTTACTTACCTGCAAAGCCACAATTGCAGGTTCAATTTGCCTAAGTCCCGTCCACCATAGGCCAAAAGAGAGTATAAATTTCAGCATGCGCGTTGATCACCAGTCAGGAAAAATGATTTTATATCAATATAGAACGCAATTGTCTATTATTTGGCAAGCATATACTCATTTTTGTTTTCTTTAGATCAAACAAGCCTACAAGTTAGATAGATAGTTGCCAGAGGCTACGCTTCGATGGAGGGACCATCTTTCTCATCAGCTCTCCCATATCACAGCAACAAAAGCAAAATGCTTGAGAAGGCCCCAAAACCTCGACAGCCGATTAAAGCCGCAAAGCAAGCTGCACATCTCCGCGAAGGCGATGCTTATTAAAACATCTGGATATCGCAATCCAAGTCTGGCGCACGAATAAAAGTAGTCCAAGTCAAGGCAGAACGCAAGGTTGCTGGCCTGCCATATTACGTGACAACCTACGCCATCGAACGCGATCTCCGCCTAACAAAGGTTGGAGGTCAGATTAACTCTTTAGCAGCCGTTATGCCGACAAGCTTCTGCAGCATTTGAACGTGGTCGCTACCGTGGACGGTTACACCCTGGTGACCTACCTATGAGGCAAATCATTTAAATACCTGACAGATTACGTATTTATGCTCTTCACATTCATTGTATACCCCATCATTGTAAATACCCCTCATTGTAAATATACCATGTTTCACAGTCTTTCGCTTGGTAGAGATCAGATGATACTGATTAATTCCAGCACTAAAAATCCAACAGTCTTAAATCTACTCTACTTATTTCAATAATTATATTAAAATATTGAAGTTCCGCTTGGTATTTCGTCTAGTATATCCTATTATTTTATCTTAGTTTTTACACTGTTCTTAGCCTTGACGCTGGCATAAAATAACTATAAATTCAGTTCAGCCAAATCGCCCATTTTGCAGCTTCTGAGTTTCTAGTTCAACATTTGTCAGAGCCGCACCCGCGCACTGGCACATTTTCTTAACCGCTTCCCCCGACAAAGATATTACAATTCAACCTATAATTTATTCAGCTAAATCCTTTCGCCAGCCACTTACAGTCTTAGAATAAGCAGCGAAAATAAATTAAATGGAAATCATTTGTCTTGCTCAACAAAATATCACGCAAATGGGCAAGCTGTGAGCTGAGAGCTGAAACAGCTAAGGGAAAGGGAGGAATTCAGACTTGACAGCTAGTCGCAACAACAAGTGGCAGCAGTTGAGAAAATTTGCATAAAGAAATAATATTCATTCGTACTGTGTACGCTCTAAAGGATGCCAGCATGTCAAAATTGTCCTCGACAGGCGACGGCGAAGAAGCCAGCGTCCGGCGTCCAACACCCAAGTAGCAGAGCGGATAAAAGAATTTCGTAGCGATTGCGACATAACATTAAACCAAGTAAAGGAGGGGATAGTTATTTTACGGACACCTCGAATGCACATCTTCTACATATTTATCTCCGCTTGGGCAAGGAACTGCGTTTTCTAAGGGACTTTTATAATATATAAGATTGTGTTCAAGAGTTTAGATGCCTTTAAGAAGTTGAACATTTGAAAAAACTATAGCTATGTCGACTCGGTTGTTGGAAGAAGCTAACTCCTATGCCTGTTAAATACATATGCAACCCTTTTCACTGGAAAGGCAACTAAAAAAATGATGTATATGGGATCATAGATGTCTTTACAAGCCAAAAATGAGTCTTTAACTCTAAAGACGCATGAAAGTATGCAAGAAAAATACATACTTATATTTTTACTAAGCCTCCAGGGCTTTATGTAATCTTACTCCATGTGTAAATATGTACATATGTGTTTATATTGTCGGACTAAACAAAACCCAACAGCATTTGCATTAAACATGGCAATTTCAATAGACACGCCTCTGCTCCGCCCCAATATATAAACAACAACAACATCTGCAACGGCGGTCGAAAACTATCTGAAATCTCTGCTAACCAGCCAAAAGGCCGATTAACAAGATTAAAAGCGCCATTAAATGCTTTGATTCCGGCTACAAGTTAAGACCACGCAACCGCAGATACGCAAATTGTTGTTGCTGTTTCGAGTTGGTGTTCGGGCTTGCTCTAAGTGGGGGCCTTAGTTTGGGTTCCAAATAACATCTAAATAACAACGAGCTCCTGCTCTGACTGCGCAATACGCTCTTTTCAGTATAAACAAAATGAGTACAACAATTAAGAGAAATACAAATTGAAAATGTATGCTAGATTTGAGCCAGTTACCTGGCCCTTATTAGCCCGATGCTCAGGAAACCTGTCCACGCAGGCTCATAAGCTCGGTTGATTTGATTTTAACCTGGATTTAAGCATGAGAAAGTGAGTACTCAATAGCTTACATAAATTCAAAGCCAATATACTCTTTATCACTTTGTGCACTGTGTATTACAACACACTCACCCAATAATTTATCCAGAGACCAAAAGTTCTTTGGCACTGCTTAAAAGAACATATGTTCTGTGGCAGCAGCAGCAGTCGCCGCCCATTGGATATGTGTGCCACGGAGAGTATCTGCAGAGCTTGGTTTAAACGCATACGCTGAATTCCTGGTTAAGACGTAAATTACGTTAAATTGCTGTTAAGTAGAATTGTGCTAGCGGGCAAACAAACGAATACAAATACGCACACACACACATTCTCAGCGGTAAATGTATCTGTAATCTGTATCCCATGCGTCGGTCTGCGGCTGCGACTGATTTGCGTGCTTGAGTCCTGGCGTATCCTCCTCACTGTTTCGCACGCCGCCTCGCATGTTCGCTTGATTGATTTAGGTTGGGTTTATGCCCCACGGGGCAAGCGTTAACGAAACCAGCACACTTAATCCCAATTTGCAAGAGTACAAATCAGTTTTAGTTATTTTCCTTAACCCGCAAAACTAAATTATATATCATGTGGCAGCAGTATACAGCAGTCTTCAGCTCTGAGGCGGGCAACAGGTAAAGAGGTTAAATAATTTTCGTACTTCTAAAAATGTGGTCCCAAGTACTACATATGTTATTGTTCCTTTGGTCTCTGGAAAACTGCAGATGGATCAGTCCACTGCGGCATTACAATGGCCCAACCTATATCTGACTGGGTCGAGGGCAAACTGCACTATTGTTCGCGCGAATCCCGATGCAATGTACTGCATCTAACCTCCCGCCCAATCGACCGTGGGGCGCAGTCGTATAACGTACGAAACGAGTCGCGAAGTACGAAACGAATACATACAATGACTATATGCTAAGACTATCTACTTGCTAAATAGTTTAGAATAGAAGACTTTATACTAGGAAGACAAGACTCCGAGCACAATACTCTATAATGCTTGTTGTAATCATCACAGAGAGCCCTGAACGGTTCATGATAAAGGTGTATAATTACGTGTTAGTCTAGTAGGAATAGAGAAGTTTAATTGGCTAGTCAACTCAGAAGGGTCGATTACGCCCGTTATTAGATTTACGATTTAAGATTTAAAGGTGAGATAACTGTTACGCGAACGTTAATAGATACTCTTGCTCAGAATTGACTACCCTTTTAATATATTTAGAAATGAGAAATAGAATATTATAATTTTCATGATCTGAGGTTTCAAAGTAATTATATATTCTCAGATAATTACTTTTCGAGATAATTTTAACTATTTCACAGCTTTCAATCAATTTTTGTCAATGTAATTATCAAATAGCTAAATGAATTTTACAATCAAAACTAAAATAAAATAAAATTGGATTTTAATTCGTTTAACCCTTTAAATCGCAAATGAAATTCCAAACAATTGCATTTATGTCTATTGCCCATACACATGTAAATTTTATGTTAATTTTATGTGAAAAATGTTGCTGAAATTTAAATTCCTCTTTTATTCGTACAATGTGTGAAACAATAAGGCAAAATATAAGTGCAGAGTAGGTGAGAGGTGAGGAAAATGGTCTAAATTTGGGAATGAAATGCATTTGAAATGCATGGAATATTTTTAAGTAAAATTTATTGCAATTTTTCTGGCAACAATTGCCCGAGTTTAGCATTAAATGCAATTAAACGCAAAAACAGCAACAATAAAACCAAATTACCAGAGAGCAAAATTGCATTCACTGAAAATAACAACAACAACAATTGGTAAGAGGAACAATGGCCAACAAAGAGCAAGCGGCCAACACAAATGAGCAAAAATAATTTTATGGTCAACGGCAACGGCGTTAAGTTGGCTGCGGTTGCAAGTAGTGGAGGCGGTGGTGGAGGAAGTGGGGTTAGGCCAAGTGGGGTGGGTGGCGGCCAGAAAAAGCGGCAGCAACAACTAATTTAAATTGAAATTAAAATTGATTGTTTTTTAAACGCGTCGCATTGCTAACGAGGCACGTAGCCAAACATTGACCACGCGCCACCCCTTTAGCTAGCAGCGGGCGTATATAGGGGGCAGTGGCATGCGTGTCAAACCATGGCGGCGGCGGCAGCGGCGGTGGCCACGTCATTTGCAACAATGGGGCAACAATACAATGAACAATGCTATGAGTAGGCAGCTCGCAATGTGCTACAAGCAAACAAATACGTTAACAAATGCTGAAATTACAACAGCTCCCCCCACCCCTGACTACAAAGTGTAATACAGAAGGAAGTGAAGCACAGCGAGAGCTGGTCCAGCTGTTGTTCCAATGCATCCAGAATACGATTGCCACAGTCCGCCCTCTACAAACACGTTTACACACACACATACACCCTCACATACAATCACACACACACACCCGCACACCCAACATAGAGAGCCACTCAATTATTTTGTGTGCTTGTTGCTTTGTTTGCATTTGTTGCTGCATTTATACCCTGTAACTATTAAAAATTAAATGAAAAAGAGTATACCAAAGTGGAGCGAATGTATGAAACGGACCAAAGAAGCTATCTTCGAGCATACAGCTGCCTTTTCTCTACTTTCCTTGACAACGCGGAGATTTGCCTTAGTCGAGCAAAAAAGTTAAGCTGTTATCAGTAAAGAATCATGTTCGTTGTACAGGGTATCTTCTAGTCTGAGCATAAACACTCTTCTTTGTTGCTGCAGCAGCTGTCGTCGTTGGCAAATGCGGCAGCCTCTTATTTATTTGCAGAAAATTGTTCCTAATTTCGCATATAACCAAATTGAATTTACAACTGCAGCAGCCGCACGTGCAGCTGGAACCGACCGCCGGCGTCTCCTGGTAACCATAATTGCCGCCATGCTCATACGCGCGCGCCTACACATTTGGTCTGTCGGCTATTCTGGTCTCCAATTGGACGTCGGCGCTGCGCTCAATTAACTGACTCATCGTTGTCGCAGTGTTGGCTAATTTGCTTAAATGTTTATGCTACATACATACGTCTATGTATGTACATCCCCTTACACCTGCCTCAAATACGGCGAACAAGAGAACAAAATGGCAAAACGACAAATTTCCAATTCGATTGTTTCCAATTGGGCGTTTACTTCAATAAGCACATATGCAGTGATATAATTATAAGAAAAAATCTGAAGAAATTGTGATACGAAAAATTTCACATTCTAAATGTCGTTTTGTGTCCAATAAAACTCCTATTTCCACTTAGCACACGCGTTTTTTCATATGCAGCATACAAAATATGGGCAAAGTAAAATACAAAAAAAAAATGCACTCACCCAGCAATTACAAAATAGTCAGCGCAGCTCTTAGCTTTCTTTTCTATACCAGCTTCTCTTTGCCCAAAACACAGCAACATAAATTTATTATTCACCGCACTTCTCTTTACATAAAACTTTACACTTTAAAGACTCTTGCTTTCTCGCTCACTCACTACAAGTGATGTGTGCCCATTATTTGATGCAATTATTTGATTTAATTAAACACTTAAAAAAACACGCTGTGATTTTATGATTTTGAGCATTGGCCACTTTATATACATAATGCACTTTATACTTTATATATTTATTACACTTTTTTGCATATTGCATGTGAAAATTAATGTTCGCGTTGTTATACTGTGTGACCGTTTAACAGATAAGACACCCACGCCAAAATATTCCCTGCGCTTTAATTGGTATTTGTTTTAGTATTTGTATTTATTTGTGGATCGTGTGGATCGCGTGGCTCTTGTTGTGTTGGATGCCACACACGAATGGCATCCACAAGTAAATAGCTTCCACCAGCAGGATCTCTCGCTTGCGGCCATTCTCTTTTGCTGCGCTCAGCCTTGCGCGACATGATAACTTTTCATTTTGTCACGTAGGCACGCATACACTTATGTAATATGTATGTGTGCACCGAGTTTAAGAAACGAGCAAAAAATCACCAGCAGCAGCAACAACAAAATAGGCAGTACATTCTTTTTTCAAATTACAATATTCACACGAACAAGAAAGCGTTATGTAACTCTAGTCTTTTCTTTTTTTTCACATCTTTGCCACTCACTTATTTTGCAGACGACATAACCGTAAATTTTTGTTTCGAACGACCAGCGGAGCGCTAGGGCTCCGCCAAAGCAACAAGTTGCGCGGGCACTGAAAATATGATTACAAACACTCGACGCATTTTTAGCAGCACTTGTGGTTGTTGTAAATACACTTTCACATTTTAATAACTCATTAAAAAAACATTTAGACAAAATTCGAGCTCTGAGGATGACACGCTTGAAATGGCTTCGTTCTCAGATCGTAAAAGAGTGACCGTTCTCCGAAGAGACGCCCACGCCAAATTTTGCTAGTTGGCCCACAATTAAGAATCACTCTCTTGCTCTCTCTCCCTTTTCTGGTTTCCTTTTGTTTTTGTCATTAAAGAAAAGGGCGCTGCAGACTGGGGTGAAAAGGGTGCTCTCTGATGCTCTCCTGCTCCCAGCATTTGATGTTGCCTAGCTCAGACTTATACATAGTATATATTTAAATACATATTCATATATTCATATTTATATTAGATTTTTATATCGTTAAATGCGTTTAATTATTTAAAATAACTAAGCAATCACATTAAATTATTGTTTAAATTTCTATCAATATTTTTGGCATGCAAATATTGCTAAAACAACTTTAACGAGTCATTTAAGTTCCTAACGCGAAGTTCTTATAAGTTGTCTTCGCTTGACTTTCGAAAACCCTCTCCAAAGTAGTCGCTATTGTGTTAGATAATTTTAAGTGCGACCCACAGGTAAACAGCATGTTAGAAGAGTTTGATCTTTTTTTTTGGCCAGCTCTATCAATAGTTTTTGAATAATTAAAACTGCGCTAAAGCAATTAATTTTAAATTTCAGCTCCTTATGTATATGAGAGTGCTTTAGGGCGTGCGATGGGCGTGGCTGTGGATGTCGCTGCGGTTAGAAAATATTAAACATTGGGCGACGTCTGGCAAATGTCACTTAAAAAATTGAAAGGTTGCGCGCTGCCAAACCTCCCCCTGGGGAGTCAAAAGCGGGCACAGCAGGACCAAAAGGGGCGGCGTGAGGCGAGGTTTGGGCGCTGGCGCACGGAGCGTAAGCGCAATGTTGGCAAAGGCGAAACTTAATTAATTTGAGTAACTTGGCAGCCGGCCGGTTGGGCGGCTCTTTCACCCCGCTGCTGCTGCCTGACCCGTTGGCGTCTTTGTAGCGCCGGGTGTGTCACGGATTCTTAATGTATGCTGTGTGTGTGTGTGTTTGTGTGGAGTGTGGGCGTGGCCACTCTTTTTTTTTAAAGGGCTGTTAAAGAAAGAAATAACTGGAACCGACTATGTCAACATAATTAACTTTGAAGTAAGAGCCCAACAGCCAGACACGGGCAACTATGAGAATCCTTCAGATAAAAAACTCATACATAAGCACTCATATGATGTGCTAAAAAAGTGGCGAGAGCCGCCTAAAAAACGAATCTCCGCCTCCAAATGCAAATTATTGTGAGTGTTGCAAATAATTAATTAGAATGCATTTGAAGCCATAGCTGCATAGCTTTCATACGGACTAGAGATGGATCCAAACGAATATATCTCTGGATAATTTCAATGCTAGATTTGGATTCAACCAGACAACCAGACATTAATCAAACAAAATATCGATTTGTTAAGTAAGATTTTCAAGTGCATAGCTCCTGTTCTTACACACCGAACCCATTGAAAATTGTTTAAAAGGGTATAATGTTATATTGCTAATGCATGCAACAGGCGGAAGGACGCAGCTTCGCTCGTATATAAAATCTAGGCTATTGAAATATATGTTTCATATTCTCCTATGTCCAACGTAGCACGAGGTATGTTTTTTTCGATTTTTCACTTCGTCATAATATCGTTAAATATCTATATAACTTATTCAAAAAATCGATGAACATCGGTTTTTATTATAAACAATATCGATTTTTATAGTTGGTTTCTTAAGCATTAATCAATATTAGCAAAGGATAAATATACAAAATTCCGTATTTAGATTATCGTATCATATAAAAAATTTAAAAATATTAAACTCCAAAAACTTGACTGCTAGATTGTTTACAGGGTATATTCTAGTCTTGCACTCCCTACTAGAGCATTCTTACTAGCTCGAGCACGTGGACACACAAATCATGTAAAAACACGCGCTGTGCACCGCTCTAATTTGTATGCTACAAAAATGCACTTAGCATAGCTGGATGAGATATTCGTTGAAACGGAATTCATAATATAATGGCAAGCACTGCAGCAAACCCAAAACTTTTTATTATTTTTTTTTTTTTTTGTTAAAGTACCCAAACTAACACTCAAAATAAATGAAGTTATATGAGAGCAAATTTTTGATTGATTATAATTTGCTGTCACTCTTTTTGGATTGGTTTCACAACTTTTCATATATACCATATTTCGAGCTGCGTAAACAATTTACGTCATCTTTAAGCGCTGACTTTCAAGTCGAACAAGCGCTTGCTAAAAGTTTTCCATCATATCAGCTCATTTCAATTTAACCTGCTCCAAAGTTTTTGATTGCCCAATTTGCAGGCGAAATGCAATCGTAGCCACGCCCACTGCTCAAAAAGCATTTCGTCGAGGATTTGGCCTTAAATAAAACTTAAACACGGAGTGCACTTAAAGTCCAATTTGAGGTTCGAAGTGAATGTGTGTGTGGATGTGTGTGTGGATGTGTGCAAGTGGTGGCTACTGGTCACAGGCCACATGTGTCTGGGTGAGCCAGTGCCAGTTTTGGACACCGCCACTCCTCGCCAGCAGCTCACGCTTCCAGAGATAATGCGCAACAAAATAAATGGAGAAACTGACAGCTTAGGGGAGACAATTCGGGTGGGGGAGCGGCAGCTCGGGAGCTGCAAATGTTGACGACGATGACTTTTAAATTGTTTTATTGAGGTGCCAGTGTTGGTCAGAAAGTTTAGCAAGTGCAGAATAAATGAACATGGAGGAAGTCCATTTTAGAGCATTACAAAGCTCCTCCTGCATCCTGTCAGCCATGCCGTTATCCTGTACGTTACCATGTCCGCATGTGTGTCGGCCATACAAAGTCAAATTGCTTACAGATTCCCGAGCAGCTGGGCGGGAAGGGCAGCGATGGGTTGTGCCTGGGTCCAATGTGATTCCCCGGCCGCATTTTGTGCCTGTCACGTTAAACTTTTGGTTTGGTGGCCTAAGTAGCTGGCGCTCAATATGCGCGCTGACATGTCCAGCAGAGCTGCCCGAGCATTTAGTGTTGAACCAAAAATGCTCATAAAATGTTGCCCACCAGCCCAGAGCAGCCCCGACTGCACATGGAGCATCGGAATGGGGCCTTAAGCTGCTGTCAATTGGTATTAGCCTGGAACTGGGCCGGCTGCTGATGCTGCTGATGCTGCTGCTACTGCTACCCATTCTGAGGTGCAGCGTCATCCTAGCACTGCTCAAAAATGTGATTCTTTTAACAAATTAAAATTAGTTATTTAATTAATCGAATATGAATTCAAAATTTAATTAAATAATTAACTAGCTGGCTTGAGGTCAGGAGCTTAATTTATTAAAAAAAAATTATTTTATTTCAAATAAAATTAATATTAATATATAAAAACCATGGCTTCAGGTTCGTTTCATGAACCTTTTTATAAACTAAATATTATCTATACCCAAAATTAACGTCTATCAAATATGATTGGAGAAATTATGATTTACGGCTGTGGCTGTTCCTCGAGAGTTTTTCTTTTAAGCCAAATGATTTCTAAAAAAAAAGTGGTTCAGTTTGTGCTTTGGTTAGACTACTTTTTGAGCAACTGGCTTGGATTATGGTTCGTTTCATAGTAAAAAATAAATGTAGTTCAAACCCGGCTTGTAGCCTTTACTATTTAAGTAAGCATCAACGATTTTTTTCCGTGCATCTAACAACAATTTTTACGAGAGTGTGTGTGTGCGCACGTGTGTGTAACTGGAAAGTTAATGCTGTCGCCGTGCAGATTAAAAGCAAAAGCACATCCAAGGTTGCCACATGGGTATCCTGGTAGTCGGTCGTATTAGCGTTGTGTCATATTAGCTCAACAGATTTAAAAGAATTCGCTGCGTAATGGCAGTGGGACACGGACAAAGTGTACTAATTCACCTTTAGGCGACATCTGTTGTTTTATGAAGCAGCTCGGACGGCAATACATGTGGCAATTGGCTGCGGGGGTAAGGTTTATGCGCGAGTGCCAGTTTTTGTTCCAGTTGGCTCGATTTAGGGTAGAGCTAATATTATTATATAGATACAAAATGTTGAACATTTAATTTTAAATACAAAGAAAGTACTTGAACTAAACTTTTTTGTTTAAAAACTAGCTTAGTTCAGGTTTTATATATTTTTGGGCAACAAAACTCCGTTCAGGTTTTGTTTTGGAGTATGGAATTACGTGCTCGCACTGGCTTTTGTGAACCAGAAAAAATTATATTTACTTTATTAAAACACAGTTCTACATTTTCTTATCAATACGCAAGCAGCAACAGGCGTGACATTGTCTGTGTTTTGCTTATGCCTTTCAAATTCTCACCACAAAAAACATTTAACCTAAGAACAATATGCCAGCATTGGCGTTAAGAAAATAAACAACAGATTAAGTTTAATTATTATTGGATTCACATCTTCATTTTATATATTTTTTGTTTCATTTTTCTAAAATGTATTTTTCTAGTGTTTTCAGGTGGGAATAATAATAAAATTTTATTTAACCTCTCAGTCGCTAGTCCGTAGTTATAGTTTTATATTTGGCTCTTATGTTATATGATTTATTGGTGCATATTATACAGCTTTCAGGCATTAACTCTTAAATCAATATTGAGTTGAAGCTGTATGCAGCTGCAATATGTAACGCCTTAGTCCAATTAAATGCCAATCATTGTGTGCTGGATGCGTTACTGGGTAGCGCTCAATTAGCCGCTGTTCCAAATCAATAACTGCAACACGCAGTAGCTGCAACTGGCAATTGCGACGAGCAGCAACTGGCAGCTGCGGGCGGAGGCGGCGTCAATCGAGCGCTAACAAAGATAAATGGCTGAAGCCACGAAATTGATTTGGTTGACAGATGAATTGCAGAATCAGTACGTAAGCGGCTGAACGTCAAAGCTGAAGAGCAACAACAGCAAGAATATCAGCATTTAAATGACAGCAGCAGCATCAATAACAGGCAAAACAACAATAGCAACAACAACTTGAACGACGGCAACAGTTGCCGGTCAACGACAACAATAAAATCAAAAGCATATTTTTCAATCAGCCATTGAATGGCAGCAATATTTCGCATAAAATGACAAAAAGTGGTGGCAAATGGGGGGCTGGAAATAGGGGGCGTGGCGGGCGAGTCTTGGCTGCAGGCCAGTGTGGGTGGCTGGCGCTGTCACTGGAGATGTGCAGCTGCGCAGCGCAGCGCATTCGAATATTGAATGAAGCACTTAAACGCATTTCAGGCCGCTGACCGTTCAAATGCAATTACGCATACGCCATGGATGCCCGGCTTCTACTGCTGCACTGCGATTGCTACTGCTACAGCAACTGCTGTTACTGCTGCTGCCGCCGCTGCTGCCAATTGACACTTTGACGCATAAATCAACTTTATTGTTTATTGATTTTTATGTTTGTTCCGACGCAACGTTGTTGAGTGTGTTTCATTTTATTAAATCTTTCTCGTGCCGTAGAAGATCATTCAATCAGTCCGGCCTGCCCACTGTGCCCCACAGTCCCTTGTTATTTATTTGAATTTATGCGATTTTAATGAAATTGGTTCATTGTTTGCAATTGTACACATCAATCGCAGCCAGCTCTCCTTTTTCCTCTCTCTCACGCTCTGCTTCTCGGCACTTCACTCGATATGTGAGGCATATCTGAATATGCTGAACAATTCATAAATCGATTAAAGATGTTTTTGAGCTCACTTTTATTATTATTATTTTTTCAGCATCAGCAGTTATTTGCATGTACATACATCTATATGTCGTTGTTGCTGGCAACCGAAATGTCAGGCCATAAATAAAAACGGCTCCCGTTTGCTCGGATTTTAGTTATCTGCATAAAATCTGTGCATGCCCAGAGTATTACATTTATTGATTGACACGAGATTTTAAAGCGAATATCCTTCTATTTTTTATTGACAGTTGAATAAATTTGAGCTATCCATGCGTAGGTTTTAGCTTTAACAAGAAAGAACGACACGCCGAATATAAAATACCCTTTTAAAATTATGGCTTCAGGTATATGACGAGAATTGTAAAGCTCGTAAGGCTTATAAATGCGGAGTTTAGTCGAAATAACCTGAGAAATAAGAAAGGTGTTCATAAAAGTTCCTAATGAGCTGTTGATATTTATCAGGAATAAATATACTTAATTGGTTCGGAGATGCCTTCTTCAAGGCATTACATATGGCATGTCAAACCAAAATAGCCTCTATAAGGGCATAATAATTGAAATTTCGGTTATTTAATAAGCCCCATAAATAAACTACAATTAAATGTCTTCAATTTCTTCAATTCCTTTAAGTTCTGTCTGAAACACTAATAACTTTTCTTTTTACAATTCTTGCCGCCCGCACCGCCGCCCACAATCAAAGTAATTCTGGTTTTAAGTCAAATGTATTCATGGGGCTGTGCAGCAACAGTCAAGTGGCAATGCTTCGAAATATAATGGGAATTCCTGAAAAGTTTCCCAAACGCTGACAATTCCCCAAAAAACTTTTGGCCCAAAAGTGGCCATAGACAAGTCACTGAATGCGGCCGGGCGCAACGTAAAATACAAATTAAAATTTAAATGAGCTGCCGCGAATCTCCTCCAGCTGGCAAGCCATCAGCGCCAACGCCAACTCCTCCATGTTGACACGTGACAAAGTCGAACGGCCAATAAAAAAATATACAATCTCCCAGCGGCCACGCCCACAGCGATTGACTGAAAGGCGTCAAGTGTTCGAAACAATTCCAATAACCGTTTCCCCGAGCACAGGAAGCGGAGCCAATAAGCGTTAGTGGAAAGCAATTCCCCGAGAGACGCCCAAAGGAAAAGCCCAGCTAATAATAGAAAACCCCCGAAGCGACGTTGACGCCGGCAGCGAATGCCAGCTAAGCATTAAATTTATAGAAACAGAAAATGTTGTATTTAATTGCAAAATGTTTCCAATGAATTTTTGCCGGCGCTTTACACAAATCTATTTTGATTTTGGTTTTGTTGAAAATTTGTATTTATTTTTGTTGGGCTTGTGTAAATGGGCCGGAAAATTGAAATGTGATGAGGCTAAATATTTAATTGTATTTATGCCCTGAACCTATTAAAAATGAGTAAACAGGGTATATTGACTTTGTGCAAATGCATGTAAGCGGAAGGCACGACCCCGTAAAGTATATATATTCTTGAACGGCGTTGGACATGAGATAGAGATTTAAAATTAATATTCTCATATACTTAACGCAGAACAAGCTTATGATTATTTTTCGATATTTCCCATTTTCAAAATAACGATAACTATTGATGTTGAGACATGTTTCGTGGGCACACAGATTATGATAACATAACTTATTAGATAACTCCTTCCATTCTCCATTTTTGGTATATACACAAATTTAAGTGACATATTCTAAACCTAAAAAAATTCATAAGAATTGGACTATAAGAACCGAAGCTATTCAAAATTGTTTTGCAGTAACAAGTACACTGCAAAAAGTTATGTTAGCCATATAGGACTTAAGTCAATCCCCGATGAGCTTCGCTTTCGCTTTTGTTTGGCCTCCACTCAACTCGGCCTGTCTACGTTTTGGACTGCTTCAGTCGGAGGCAAAAACTGCGATTCATCAACTCAAATCAGCGGAGACATGGCAGCGACATGTGACGGGCTTGTCGCCGGCGGCCGATCCTCGACTGCCACCCACTGTGACCACAAGTCAACGAGGTGATTTGCATGCATGCAACAACGGCCACAGCAATAACAGCGTGAGGCAGGCGGGTGGCAGATTAGGCGCTGATTGTGTCGATTGGCATCGCCAAGGGAGCTGCTGCCTCTGCTCCCTATCAGGCCAACGCGTCAAGTGCTGACTGTGGATGCACTGCAGCATAAATAGTAAAGCAAAGAAAGAATGAAAGGAACACACGCCGTAAAGTTAAATTCGGCAACCAGGATGCCCCATTCACATTCACATTCCCCATTCACATTCGCATTCAGAATCGCATTCACATCGCCATCGCCGCATGCGTTACGCAAATTGAATTCGTTGGCTGAAATTTATGCACCGTCGCGTTCGCTGTTGTTGCCCAACATGGAGACGATGGAGCTGATAGAGCTGGAGCAGCAGGAGCAGTTGGAGACAGCCACTGGTTACAGTTCCATATCGACACTGTTGCAGCATTCGGACCGCAGCTACTGCATGTTACTGCCAACTGGTAACTGAGAAATTTATGCTTTGTTTTGCCCTGCGAAACATGCAACATCAATTCTCGTTAACTTTTCATGCACGGCTGCGCCGTGGCGCACAAAATGGACACACTCCATTCTTTGGCCTGCAATTGGTCTAGTCAAAAACAAGTATGAGTGCTCCAGTCGAGAGTGCCCGACCATCAGTTACCCCGAACCCAGCGCCAAGCTGACCTTACAATTATTACAATTTTCTTCAATAGGAGCACCAAGGTATTCAAAGAGTGAAATATTCTACATCTGTATATACCATACGCAGCTTAGTTTTAATAAATTTATTTTATTAACCCATGAATGCTAATGTCAATATTATAGCCGTTGCGAAAAATGCAAAGTGATTGGCGGCCCACAACGTCTCAATGGTCGCTCGCTCCATCCCTCTTCTTGGGTTCGGTGACATCTTCAGTTGAATAGCATTTTGCCAAGATATTAATAATAAAATAAACAAGAAAGAAGGGTTATCTTTGCCACGCCGAAGATTTAATACCCTTGCAGACCCAACCTTTTCACAATGCTCATAGTGCTTTGCCCGTATCTAAGATGATGATATCTTGAAAACCAAACATTTTTCCATACAACAACCTACTTTTCGATCGTTCCTATGGCGGTTATATGATATAGTATACCGATGTAAATAAGATTTTGCATTTATGTAAATAAACAAAAAAAAACAAAAAAAATTTCCATACAACAACTTAATTTTCGATCGATCGTTCCTATGGCAGCTATATATACATAGGGAGCATAAGAAAACTAATAAATGTCGAGTTTGGTCAAGATATCTTGATAAACAAAAAATTTTTCCATACAACAACCTACTTTTAGTCCGATCTTTCCTATGGCAGCCATATGTTATAGTTGTCCGATTCAGCTGGCTCCGACATATGTTCTGCGTGCATCAGAAAGAGGCACTTCTGCAAAGTTTCATAAAGATAGCTTTAAAACTGAGGGACTAGTTCGCATAGAAACAGACAGACGGACAGCCGGACAGACGGACATAGCTATATCGACTCGCCTGTTGATACTGATCATGAATACATATACTTTATGGGGTCGGAGATGTATCCTTCTATGCGTTACACATTTCACGAAAAAATTTTAATACCCTCTGCAAGGGTATAATAAATAAAAAATATATGTATACAAATATTGTTTGATATACATTTTGAATTTTAAAGCAAGAAAACTGAGAAAATGCAAAGTCTGTTTTTATACCCTTGCAGAGGGTATTATTATTTTGTCGTGAAATGTGTAACGCATAGAAGGATACAACTCCGACCCCATAAAGTATATATATTCTTGATCAGTATCAACAGCCGAGTTGATATAGCCATGTCCGTCTGTCCGTCTGTCTGTTTCTATGCGAACTAGTCTCTCAGTTTTAAAGCTATCTTTATGAAACTTTGCAGAATTCCCTCTTTCTGTTGCACGCAGTTCATATGTCAAAACCAGCTGGATCGGACCACTATATCATATAGCTGCCATAGGAACGATCGGTCGAAAAGCATGTTCTTGTATGAAAAACATTTTTGTTTTTAAAGTTATCTTGACTAAACTTGGTATTTATTAGTTTTACTACGCTCCCCATATATATGCGAAATTCTATTAAGATCGGACAAAAATATCATATAGCTGCCATAGGAACGATCGGTCGAAAATTAAGTTTTTGTATGGAAATTTTTTATGTTTTTCAAGATATCTTGACCAAACTCGGTATTTATTAGTTTTACTACGCTCCCCATATATATGCAAAATCCCATTAAGATCGGACAACTATATCATATAGCTGCCATAGGAAAGATCGGTCGAAAATTAAGTTTTTGTATGGAAAATTTTTCTGTTTCAAGATATCTTGACCAAACTCGATATTTATTAGTTTTACTACGCTCCACATATATATGCAAAATTCTATTAAGATCGGACAACTATGTATAGCATATAGCTGCCATAGGAACGATCGGTCGAAAATTATGCTGTTGTATGGAATATATTTTGTTTTTCAAGATATCTTGACCAAACTCGGCATTTATTAATTTTACTATGCTCCCTCCACTTATGCAAAATCTTATTCACATCGGGCAACTATATCATATAGCTGTCATAGGAACGATCGGTCGAAAATTAAGTTGTTGTATGGAAACCTGTTTTGTTTTTCAAGATATCTTAACCATACTCGGCATTAACTATTTTCCCTGTGCTTCTTAGATACGGGCAATTCACTATGAGCATTTTGAAAAGGTTGGGTCTGCAAGGGTATTAAATCTTCGGTGTGCCGAAGATAGCACTTCTTTCTTGTTTTTTTTTAACATATGAACCAACCAACAAAAAGATTTAACAACCACAAAAAGTGAGCAGGTTGTCGCTACCAAAAACCTTCAGGTGATAGACATCAGCAGATTTCGCTGTAGATTAAAAGCTTAAACTTGTTGGGAATTGCAAGCATCCAGCAATGAAAATAAGGTAAGTGCATTCCTGGGTTAATTTTCTGTGTGCTTCACGTCGGAGCTACAGCTGGGTTAGTGAAAGAGCTTCACTTTTTTGCATAAATAACTTTTTATTATACATTCTAATATTAATCTGGCCAATTCGAGGTCAATGTTTAATTTAATTCATTTTTCTAGCTGCAAAAAAATACTTAAAATGCTATGAAATTTTATGGTAGCTGTGATTTGAGAAAAAAAGGAAACTTATTAATTTTCTTTAAACAAAAACATATACTGAAAAAATTATAACTGAAAAGATTAAGGTTCTGCTCGGGACTCACGATCTGATGAACTCTCGCTCAATGGCAACATATTCAATTACAGAACGAGCTTAGAAGAATTTTCACCTATTATTATTTAATATAAATATCAATTTATATAATTATAATATAATTTGGATATCCACTCTAAACTCTCAAGCGAATTGGCTTAAATGCTCGCAAGAGCTAATATTATTTCTGATTTTTGAACGCATCACAGCACTGCTAAGTGATTTTTTGTTGGGCCTTTTGCACAATTGAGCATTGTGCACAGACGATTTGCTAGGAACATAAGCCACAAATACTTTCGATAAATTTATACACATACCAGAAAAATATAACAAAAATAAAAAGATGTGCACTTGAAGTACGACAGGGGGGGTTGAGTTGAGAAATAATATGCAAAACATGGCCTGACCTTCGTGACAGGGCGCACAACGACACCTACCACCAATTGCGGGGGCCATTCAATAAAAATGTAAATTAACTTATCAATTACAACGCCAAACAACAATAAACTCGAAGAGGCAACTGGATTGGGGCTGGGCACTGTTAAGATGCGCGCGTGCCCCATGCAAATATTGTTTGAGGGGGCGACTTCATCTTGTGGCCAATGTTGAGTGCCGGGGCATGGGGCTTTTAACGATTTTCTTATGCAAATCGCCCGGCCAACGTTAAAATATATTCCTGCTCATAATTTTTATTTCCGTTATTCAAGTTTCAAGATTGTATTGCACACTTTTTGGCATCGTTGTCGCATGGCCAGCAGGCTGCTGCCTGGCCAAGTCCTTGTCCGCCACCTTTCCTGTTCTCCTTACGAAATTTGCCTTGCTAATAGACTAGAAGTGTGCCGACGAAGAGCCAAGAGCTCAGCTTGCCGTCTGGCTCTTTGTGGTGCGGCGGCCAGTCAAAAGGACAAAGTGGAGTCTGGCGCACAGATATGGCGCCATCGTGATGCCTTAAATGACATAAGTTACGACTGCCCGGGGGTGCATTTATTTTAATATGTAGCTGATAAGAGCCCGTCCAGATATCTTAATGAGATAAGAACGCTGTTAACTGCGACTTCTTCGTGAACTTTAGTTTATTTTTTAAGGTGTCCTCTCAAACATTGACTGAGTGCGGTAAATGCATTAAGACGCTCATACAACAAGACATTTGGTGTCTATGGACTGACTGGATATTCGGAGAAACAAAGAGTGTTTTTTATAAATAAAAGACAACATTTTTAACTTTAAACATAATGCATTTTTTCAAGATTTTTACACACTTGCAGCTTTGTAGTTTTTTCAGGCCTTGGGCTGCGTGCTAATAACCAATCTGCCTGTAAATCAATCAGTCAGTCAATCAGTCAGATAGTCAGTCAATCCGTCAAACAATATTTCAGTTAGTCAGTCAGTTAGATAGTCAGTCACTCAATCAGAATTTCAGTTAGTCAATCAATTAGATAGTCAGTCAATTAGTCAGTCAATCAGATGGTCGGTCAGTCAGTCAACTAGAATTTCAGTTAGTCAATCAGTTAGAAAGTCAGTCAGTCAATCAGTATTTCAGTTAATCAATCAATTAGATAGTCTATCAGTCAATCTGTATTTCAGTTAAATAGTCAGACAGTCAATCAGTCTGGCATTCAAGCAATCACTCAATTAGTCATTTAGTCAGTTCATCAATAAGTCAATCGGTCAGATAGTCATTGAGTCGATCAGTCTGTCAGTCAGTAATTTGTTCAGTTGTACAGTCAGTCAATTGTACAGTTTTTACATATAAATATAGATGAACCTAAAGATGTCTCGTTCTCTGTTCAGTTCTCTGTAAGCTGTTTTGCCTTGCATTTTCCGGCTTGACTATAACCAAAAATTTCGTAACAATTTTACTTACTTCATTTGAACACATACCGGCTAGCCTAACGTGGCACAAAACGTTTCTATTTGCAATACGTTGCCTTTAAGTCACCCAATATTCACATCTCCCGTCCGCCCGTTGCTACTTTTATCGCTTGTTGCAGCTGCAAGCACCTCTGGAATGGCAAGATATGCTCATCACATAAGCCGCCTACAGCATTTTCACACAATGCACACAAGCCTCATCAGGCAACACTCGCACTCACCTTTCTGGGACTGGTCCAGAATTGAACCATCAGAACGTATGAGAATATTCACGAGTCGCCAGTTCTGTTGGGACTTGGCACTCAGCCCGGATGCAGGCGCGGCGAAGCGAGGCAAATGGCTGGACATGAACTGGATGATTCGGAGCTGTTGATGGTCATGCTGGTGCATTTTCATATTCACACCATTTGGGCTGGTGGAGTGCCTCTTATGGCCAGGCTAGACAAATTATGGCCACGATTCTGACTACTTGTTGGACTCTGAAGGGCTCTTAGAGAAGAGGCTGGCAGTGCTGCTGCTCCGGCGATAAGCATTTGCGTGATTAATGAAATTTGATGCCCCTGCTCAGGAGAACGGCGCCGAAAAAGAGCTGTGAACGGCGCTTGAGTGGAGGAACCAAATAGGAAAGGCTATCGCCGAAAATTAAATACCTTTTTTCTCTTTTTTCGATCAATGCTTCTATGACAGCTATATATTGTAGTGCTCCGATCTAGCCAGTTCCGACCTTTCATGACGATAGCTTTAAGACTGAAACACTAGTTTGCATCGAAAGAGATGCGGCTGTTGATACTGATCATGAATGTATATACTTATTTTATGGAGTCGAAGAAGTCTTCTTCCATTTCCATGCCATACACATTTTGGCACACAATAAAAATACCCTCAACAAGGGCATATTAAGAAAGGCTAGCGAAAGGTAAGCTAAGGCTTTTGCACACCTTTCCACAAAGCAATTGCACAATCGGTCAGCATGACTTATGAATATGGGCAGACAGTGGGCGGGCCAACTCGTCTCACAATATCTAATTGGCTGGCCTGGCCAGTACAATATGGTCCAATTAGAATTTGTAATCGCGCACGCTTTGCCCATTTGAATTTATATCGAAATTTAATTTAATTAATAGACCGCCAAGTGGGGCAAAAGTCGGCCAGGTGGTGTGTCCACTGCCATTCTTATTGGCCAAACGCGCGCCTATCGCAGCGGGAAGTGTCAAAAAGTCAACTCAATAACTGTTTATTTAACTGGCATATTTCCAATTTCCAACTTTGTGGCCTAGTTGCAATTGGCGGCTGTGTGTGAGTCAGGCCCAGACCGAGACTCAGTTAAACTGGTAGTCAACAGCTTCGTTGGAGGCTCCACGTGGCGAAATTTGAGCCTCTTTGCATGTTGGCAAATGTTTTGAGCCCGATAAGAGCTGCATTTTATTTGCCCAATCAATTTGATTTCACTTGCGCTGTTTGGATAACTCAATAGATAGTTGCATAAGGCTTGATAGCTACGGAAAGGCACAAAAGCTTAACTTTAAGGGTTACAGAAAGTCAACAATTGAACTACTTCCCATAGATGGTTTTGTTGTTTCTCTATAAGTAGAAACATTGAATTTAAGAAATTAGGAAGTACCAAACTTGCGTTCATTTTAAATCAGAAAGATCAAAATGAAAGAAAATCTGCCGTGAATAACTCAACAAATTTTAAAATGGCTTAGCTTTCCTTGGCATCTCTAAGACAATTGCTGTCAATTTGTGTTCAGTAAGATAAGTCACTATTTTTAGCTGTTTTTAAGATTGAATTCAGCTTGTTTTTGAAGCGGCCTTTTATCACACTGACAACAGTTGTCAAAGTCGGCGACTAGCTCATATCAGTTCGCTCTCAGAACGCTTGCAGCATTTATTTCCAATTCCATTCACTTTCAATTTATTTTTGGCCAATCTGCACATTTTCCCATCTCTCTTTTACGATGGCTGCCCACCTGATATAGTGATCGATATCCATAATGGGCGACTAGCTTATACCGCGCCCACATCTAAGCCTACACGCCCATTTGCTACCGTTTAGCCAGATTGATTTCATGCCAGCCGCTGCACGACTCGCTGATCATTTCCATTTTCCAGTGGCAGCCGCACAACGCCCACAAATGTGGGCGAGCCGCATTTTCCCAGAGGTGGCCATCAATCAAATTCGAATACCAGTGCGAGGACGAGAACTGCACTTCACTTGCCTTTGTGGCATGGTGGCGAACGGGATGCAGGGGTGCTGCAGTTGGGACCCTGAGCGCTTTTGGTTGTTAAAATTGTAGCGGCATCATTTTTCATATCCGCGGCAAACAACTGCCAGAAAAAGCTAAAAAAAACAATATACAGTCGAAGGCATGGAAATCGAGTAGCAGCTAACAGCGGGAGCCGCAATTGGACCTGGAGCTCGACCTGGACCTGCAGCTCGTGTCTGTGGAGCTGTGGATGTCGAATGCGTGATCGCCAGTTGTTGCGTTTCTTTCGACTGCGCCTCCCTCCCGAATAACGCTTTGTTTTTGTACTAAGCAAACTAGTCATCGCCGCCCCCTACCATTGGCGGCCCACCCCCCTGGCCGTTACTTGCTTTGTGTGCGCAGCGAATGTTTCGATGCGCGCGAATTTGTTGCAATTTCTCATTGTCAGCAACGCGTTCGCCGGTAAATTTTGATTAAACGCTCCACGGGAATTCACTTTGCTGGCCCGTTTCGCGTTTCGAGTTACTCGTGCGCTTTTCTATATCCTGTACCCATGGAAAGTGCCCAAATAGAGGGTATAATGCACTTGTTCCAGTGCTTGATCCATTCGTGGAGCTAAGTTTATCTAGCCAGAGCAGAGATATAAACAGCTTGACAAGCAAACAATTTTATTTATGTTTCAATTTTATACTAGTTTATATTTTATTGAATATCGATAACTCGATTTCTTCAATATCGATAAATATCGATGCAGCCATGTTATGTTAAGCAAATTTGAAATATATTTTAGTGAATGCCTTTTCTGATAACTCTTCTCGATTTCTCAAACATCGATAAATATATGATATATATATATATATGAAGAACGTGTATGAATACAGGGTGTCTTATGGACGGGCAATCTTGATTGCAGTACTCTTACCTGGTTTTTGGAGCTTTTTTTTGTGTACTCTCCGATAGCTGGACCTGCTGTCCTTGCCCACTTTCATTTGAATTTGATAAATGATGCTCGTCCCAGAGCGATATGTTATGCAATTTAGGGATTTGTTTTTGGTTGCGATATTGCGGAAAAAAACCTTAGTTGGTTAAATGCTAGCACATCGCAGTTATAAATGAATACGGCTTTTGAAAATCAATTAGAAGGTCTGCTAGGTGAAAGCGCACCTATCTACAGCAGCTAAATACAAGCTTCTTTTTTGTTCAAGGAAACCTGATTAAAGAGATGGCTACAAATGAAGTGTGCAGAGGCTGCGGGAGAGCAACGGCGGTGCGCATTAATAGCGCCTCAATAACAAGCTGTAATAATAATTTTGGTCCAATTAATCAGCGTTAAATCAGCGAACCGACCTCAAGCGACGCGATTCCATTCGATGTTCACCAATTGCCGCCTTTGTTTTGCCAGCCTTTTTGTTATTATATGTATATTCCTCTTGTTGTTGTTGTGCCCGTTGTTGAAGCGGATCAATGTCTGGGAAAGTAGCAGATGCCCAAGTCGATGTCTGGTTCCATTAAGCTTAAATAATATTAAAGCAGCAGGCAAGGGAATTCAATTTGTGCAATAATATTGCTAGAGTTTTAAATTTTGAAGCTGAGTATATAATTATGTAGATTCCTCTTTATATGGTTTCCTGATTAGTCTTATTCATTTTATTTATATATTTTAAACTTGCGCCTATAGATGAAAAAGTTCAGTTTAAAGTTATAAATTAAAGATGAAAACTTGGATCGGGACAACAGAGTAATAATATACAACATATGTATGCATGCTCAGAAATGCCAAACGCAGGCCACTTTTAAATATGTATGTATATATGTACGTAAGTATGTATGTACGCAGGTATATGTATTTATGCATGTGTTCGCATCTTTGTTGTTATGTATGTATGAATGGATGTATGTACAGATGTTCTCTTATACCAGAGGCAGGCCAAGTTTACAGCGCTGTAAATTTAAATAAAACGAATTTTCCATCATAGCTGCCCTACGCAATTCTCATAAATCTAAGATGGCTCAGCAGGTGGCCATGCTTTGAAAGTTAATGCAGTGTTACATTAGTAATATTGTCAAGTAAAAAAGTTATATTTATATATGTTCAAGTGTGTGCACATATATTTTATACATATATTTTATTGATCTATATGTAAATACGAAAACAATTCAGACCTGAGCTCAGATCATCTCCTAGTTACATACACATGTCCGTCATATTGACAATAATTGTCAATTTGATGGGTTTCAAGTGTTTTCGTTGTGGAACCTTTGACTTGAACATTGTTGTCTTTACCTTTTTGCGCTTTTGTAAATACATAAAATTGCCCAGCATCGGTTGTCTCGTTGCCTGATTGTTTTCGATGCTTTTAGCAACTGATTTTCAACTTAATTGCTTCGTTGTGGGTCTGTCTCGAATATCCAACGTCTGTCAGCAGGCAACGGGTGAGCCGTAGGTGGTCCCATAACGAGCTAATGAAATGTGAGGTTGGTAAAGAATATTGTTGGGTCTCAGCAATGAGTCAGGAACTGTCAAAACTGACGACTCCACTTGCCAGAAAGAAAAACATAAAATACATGCAAATTGTGCGGTAATTGCTTAACTTATCATCATCAACGTTGGGTTTAAGTGATTTCGATGCTGTTGAACTTTTGTAAATGCTTACAAAAAAGAAGAGGTGTGTCTTTGGAATGCCAAAAAAATAGTATTTTTAGACTCATACTTCGTTTTCATAACAGCACTATAAAACATTTTTACTATAGGAGCTACATATGTACATGTATAAATGATATACTAGGATATATTAAAATATATTAAATATATTTTTCAAACATAATATTTCCAGCATCCGAACATATCGACTCTTATATACATATAGGCAGAAATGCTTGGATTTATAGACTGGGTTCTAATGAATTCTGCATTGCCTCGCAGGGTTACATAAATCATAAATAATATTTGTATAACAGTTTCGAAAAAGAAACTATGCGTATTCCTTTGCGCAGGTCTCAGACTTATCGATAAATGGCAAATGCCCAGTAGCTTTTTGCAGCTGACAAAGTCGTTGAACACGTGCAATATACAATAATAAAAATTGATTGGTATCAGCAATTAAGTTCCAGTTTTGCAAGCTATTTGGATTTCTGTAAGTTTGACTTGACTTTGGATTTGCTAATTAACACATCGCGAAGTTTGTGTTGCGTTTAATTAATGACGCCCATTAAAATTTGTAAATGTGTGCGTCCCCTTGACCAGAACAGGCTCTGTTTATTTTTAGAGCGGAAAGCAAAACGGCAGCTGCCATTTTTTTAAGTTGAGCGCGTTTAATTTGCATGAGGATCAGGAAAAAAACCAGTCGACCAATCCACCAGCTATAAACTGGCCAACTGCTCCGCCTGACCCTCTGTGTAGGTGTCGTTGTCAACGCCGGCTCAGCCCCGACTTGTCAATATCGCTTACATCATCATCATCAGCATCATCATTATCATTGCCAGCATCATATTGGATGCCCAACTAGACAATGTCAACTCCGGGGGCAACCGGCCAACAGCGTGGCGCACATGTCAACCCGTTTGCTGGCTACCCAAGTCCAAGCCCTTGTCACTGGCCACTTGGCTGTCAGCCAGCGGCGCCTGCGGTTGACACTTTTTCGCGCCGACACGCCCGCTAATCCTCTCATGCATAGCATCAGACGAGGTCGAGGTGGCAACAGCAAACGCGATGACTTGACACTTTGCCCAGAGACAACAGCGGACCCAGCTGGTGGCCGAGACCCAATTTGTTGCGCACAAACCTTGGCTATAATATTTATATTAGCCCTAAACCCTTCCATATCGTTTACACGTTGTGCTCTCAAGTGAAAAACCTATTCAAATAAATAAATACATAAATATACTTATTTACAGCTTGTTTGGGCGATACCTACTCAAGATGTCCAGTCCCAAGCCGAAGCCGGAGAATAAGAAGAGGTAAGTCTGCGTTTAGCTGAAGTCGATTTGTCAAAATATTTTGCAGACACCCATTGAAAATGACATATAAGGATATAATAGTTTTTGCAAATGCAAAATCACAGAACACTTTTAGCGCCAAAAGGAATATATGTATTGTTGATCAGAAGATAAACTGAGTCGATATAGCGTAATATAATCTATACAAGCTAAAGTCTTGAAATTTAAAATTATCAGCTCCCATACCATACGCAGAAAAAGGTTTTTATTTTTCCTTGATATTTTTAAAACAAATATCGATAAATATCGATTTTTTGCTAGAAAATCATAAGAGCTAGATACACCGAAATTTCTCGTATAGAGTATAAATATTGAAAGTATTTTTTTTTTTCCTATACTCCTCCATAATCTTACAGCCAAACGCAGCCGAGCTCTGGCTTTGGCAGCGTCATGGTTGGTGTCTTATTTGACGACGGCATTGTGCTGGCCATTCACACAATGGGTAATCTTATATACTATCTGGATGATCATATCTAGTAAGCGGTTCGAATAAGTAAGCTCGGCCTTTCAATTAACTAGTTTAATTTAGCTGTGGCGCCAGTAGCACAGGATTTGATCGAGAGTCGCTGATGGAGGTTTCTACAAAACTGGAGAATATAGCGCGCAACAATAGCAACAAGGGCGTAACAGTGGCCCAAGCGCTGGACCTAATTGTCAAGCTGTACGAACAGGTGGAGACTGCAGAGCTGCTGCTGGCTGGCGAGGATCCGAGTGGATTGCATTTGATAGCACTAAAGTGTCCGGGCACCAGTGCGCGTGTCAATTATGCGGCTCTGGGACCAGGTTCGGCAGCGTCTTCCGAATACCTCAAGAGTCAATGGCGCCCGGATATGAATCTGAGGCAGGCGGAACAGCTGGCACGCGCAGCGCTTTTAATGGGTAATATGAGTAAAGTTGGAGTCGATGTCTGCATCATATTCAAGCGCTCGCCGGAGTCAGCAACTCGAGTGGAAGGCCATGATTCATCATAGCAATCGAAGAAGTTGCAATATCATATCTATCGATTTGACTGATTTTGCTTTACAATTCTTAAATGTTTATTTTGTAGCATAAATAAATTAATTGTTGATGCTCCCCAGCTGGCTCCAAATAATTAACCACATTTTTCAGCATTTCAGCTGAGGCAGCAGCAGCAGCAGCGGCGGCGGCAGCCAGGAATAGATTATCTCTCTAGCTATAATAAACGTCCTGGTCATGGACGTCTATGTCTCTCTGAGCCCAGTTTGGCCAGATGATTATCGCAATCGCTGGTGCCCTGCTGCAGGTAAATGCAGAGTAAGCACAAATGATTTATGCGCCCAGGCAGCATATAATTAATAATGATTAAAAGCTGGCGCCCATCAACAGCCCCATGGACATGCTCATAAGCAACTCCGATTCCTTGGCTGTATATAAAGCTACTAATCGCTCCGGACATCGCCAGAGACGACGGAACTTTCCTACGAAATGAAAAGTGGTATAGTCGCGAGATCCACTCTCTGGCGCCCTGGAGACGGCCCGCTGTGTGGATTAAGTTGAATTTATATATGGCATTTGAATGTTTCTCATATTGGCCACGAGTTCACGATTCATTGCCAGCCTTCCTGCTGCCTGGTTGGTGTGCGTGACCAGGTTTCATTTTCATTAGCCTCGTTACCCTCGGCCTCAAGGCTCTTTGGGGCCTGGCTCGGTGTGTGGTCTGTGCTCCATTGACAGCACCTGGGTGGCATTATGTTGTCAGCCTCTTGATTTTTACCGCAGCAAAGTTGCTAATTGATTTTGGCCCTGCAAATTGTTTTGGAAAGATCTTTTGTATTTCTGCGGTGTCATAATAGCAATTATTTTAATAACTTATTATTTAGGGCCAAGCACGCCATGTATATTTATACAATACATTGTTGAGTTGGCAACGAAAGGGAAACCTTGTGGAGGTTTTGAATATACGTAAAGGGATTTTCGCATGATCCGGAAATTCCCCGCGGCCCATCTCCAATCTGTTGTTTATTTAGTTTCATTTTCTGGCTTTTGGTAGTGACGATATTCCTCCTTTAGTTCCCACATCTGTCTATGAGCCGGATCCTTGCTATAGTCGCCAATATCCTTGAGTATAGCCTTCAACACAAACACCGATTGCTTGGTAATGAATTGCAGATCCTTCAGCGTATAGTATTGATGCTTCTCAAAGGCCTGAAACAGCATATCCATGATGTTCTCCTTGCTGAGCACCTTTGTGGCATCCTTCTTGCGTTTGCCATCATCCTTCTGGAAAAGACATTGAAAAGGGATCTGAATGAATGTTTAAGCTGGCGGTAACTGAAACAAACATTGTGAGCATGATTGCTGACAGGCTTGTAGCTCTTCACAATATGATTGAGGGCTTCGGCGCTGCGCATGGGTCGTACGCCCCGTATGGACTGCTGCTTCATCTTCAGGTACTGAGCATTGCATATGGGCAGACATTCCATCTTGTGGGTTACCCAGCCTTCCATGACGGAATCTGTATCATCGATTGTTGAAAATATGCCCGTAAGCCGTGCCCCTTTTATGGCTTTGCACAGCTTCAGGTCGTGCTCGCTGGCTAAGAGTTTGTCTGGAGCCAGTTGCATTAGGTCCTGGCTTAAAATCAATTTCACCTTGGCTGGTTCCTTATCGTCGCCGGACTTTTCCATGCGCATTGTTGCCACTTGCATATCGTTTGGCGCCTGCTCCCACATTTGGGCCACATAGTTGGGCACCTTTACTAGCCAAATACCGCGCGAAGCCTTTGACATATCCATCTTTTTTTTCTTTTGAATTTCTTGCGACATATTTTTGAACAAAACTTCGTAAGTTCACAGAGAACAAGAACTTGAACGCGACAGAGCTCAATGGAAAATGAAAAAATGCCACTTACAATTCAAACAACAATTATGCAAAGGCATACTTTGATATATATTAAGTTAAAAACAGAAATTTATCTAACATTTTTGTAATGCTTACTTTAAACTGAGCGCCCAAAGCAGTTCAAAGGTTTTTACTGAACAACAATTGAACCAGTGTTGTCAAAAGTCGCTATACATATGTATAGCTAAATCAGTTTAAAAAATAGCCAGAGTAACAGGTATTATTTAAATTTCAACAGATTCCGACCTCTGAAAACATATAAATTTAGTTGTAAGCTAGCGATTTTGGGAAGGAACCGGAACTTGAAAGCTCGATAGCAAGCCTAACGCATCCCTGGACTATGAATATTAATATACCAAATATGGACACATTCATTCAATACTGTGTGCTGGGCAGGTACATCTAAATTGTATACCGTTTTGTTATTATGTTGACAGCAGCGACTGTTAAATCAAGTCTGTTTTTTATTTAACGTCAAGTCAAGCGGGCTAATTATTTATTATAATATTAACATTCGTTTTACGAGAAATTGTTGAGAAGCGAGCACCAGCAAAAATGGGAAAAAAGAAGAATCTACATGCGGCAAGTCGAGTTATAATTTACTCATCTTATATTATTATTTTTATATTTTATTTGTTTTATTTTAGCAAATTTATGGCAAAGCGTATAAGCCAGCACCTGTTAAAAAAATGCCGGGTAAGATTTTTACCATATTTTGAGGTTAGCCAGACAAAAACAACAACAGACGCAAATGCCACAAAAATGTTATTTTTCGAGAATTTGAAAACTTACGAAATGTATTTCAGTAGCTAATGCCGAAGCAGATGCTCCTCAACGTCCGGGAGCAGCAGCTTCTACAGCAGCAGTATCAGCAACCGCAGCTCCAATAGCAGAGGGAACACAACCGCAACCTGCTCGCCCCACACCACGTCAGCGTGTAAGTTGAACTCTGTTTAGCTTTTAATTAATTCTTGGCAGTATCTTTGCATTTTTCTTTCTCTTAGGGACGTCCGCGCAAGAATCCTTTGGCGCCCGATGCCGCCATGAAACGAGAGGACAGTGTGAACAATACGAATGCCATAGTCAAGGTACTGCTGCGTTCGCTGAAGGATCACAATAAGCCCATGGCTACTGTCAATAATGGATTTGCACGTGGTCTCAAGCCGGATACAATTGTTGCCGGCTTTCGTCATGAGGGTCAACTAATGTTTGCTGTCAAGTTCAAAAATCGCAAGTTACCTGAGTTAATTAGTTCGATGGAATTGAAGCTGCGAGCACCCAGCCTGTTGATTCAATACTACGTTACGAATTTGCAATACCCACACAATGAATGATTGATTTATTTTTACAATATAAATATATTGTATTATAGTAGAAGAAATAATAGAAAGCCCTAAAGATATTGTCGGTGGATCGGCTTACGATTTGAACTGTCTTTCAGCCTCAGCCATGGGACCAAATTTGGGCTCAAACTTTGGTTAGTCACATATTTTTGTTATTGACACAATTTTTTTTAATTACTTCATTCATGATTTATTATTTAATTTATGATTGCACAAACATATTTTTCTAGAAAAACATCTTTGGGGTTGATTCTCCTTCAAAAGTTCCTTATTTTTAACGAAACCATCTTTGATGAAATATTTGGTTCGTTTCGGGATTCAGTTCCGCTGTTTGAGAAAAATTACTTTGCAACTGGCTTATATTAAGAAATAAATGAAATTTAGTTTCAAAGGGGGTTGGTTTCAAAACCATTGCGGTCTTGCTGTTCACCTTAGGGCAAATGTAAATCTTTTGGGCAACTGCACCATACAATAGCAGCCACAGGTGTCTTTCGTGCATCAGTGAGTACAGTCTTCGCTCAGAAAGTAAAACGGTCGCGAATTAGAGTTTTCGAGAAGTTAGCACTATCATATATTCGCAGTTTTTTAATCATTAAATCTTAGAGCAGAAAAAAACAAACGAATCTTTTGGCATATCTGGGAGCGTTTGGTCCAACATTTAAAAAGTAATCGTAGGGAGGTTGAACAAGTTGCTTAGAGAGTCTCAGTCACAGTAGGCTGTCCTTGTTGATCAATTACAATCAAATCAATCATATATATATATAATTTGTTTCTTATAAAAAAACCAAAGAGTTTAATTTTCTGAGCGACCACTGTACTTACAGATTTGCAAGTTCACGTCGCATTAAGGTTACCATCACGCTCTGGTTCACATATAAATTCAACTGGTTGCCGGGCCAAATGCAATACCAGCGCACTCATATATATTCTGCGGCGTTCGCGAGGTACCGCCTGATGGCAAGGAGGGGCCGACTACTACAGCAGCCACAATGCCGCAGATAAATTTTCATGTTGTCACACCTGCGCCTCGCATGCACACGTAAATATATCTTCGAAGCGAGCCGCCAAAAGGTGGCATTTGCAACAATTTCAGGCGAAATAAGATATCAAGGGAGAGGCACTCGATTCAGTTCGCACCCTGCCAAAAGAGGTGTAAAAAATTGAAAGCGAAATATTATTAAAATGCCGCATTGTCGGACGTCTTTCAGTGGCGGTTGCAGTGGCCGCTGTGGCTGCTTCTTGGAAGTGGAATCTCTCTCTCTCCCTCTCTGTCTCTCGGACGCGCTGCCTGTCTCTGTCTCGCGATGCGTCTTTATTTATGGCGTATATTTGATTTTCGAATTTCGTCCCTGGGATTCGTGTCTCGTGCTGTTATCGCCATGGCATTGACATTTTGACTGCGCCTCCGCTGGGCAGGCGTGTGTTGCAAGAAGGAGACCTCGCTGCATAAATATTTGCTTATTTATGTTGCAAAGTCAACACTCTGTACACAAAGTACACAAACTGTGGCTGTTTATTGGTTTCATCAATACGGGGAGGGAGCTGTGCTGCATGCGGGTTAACATTTTTGGCTTTGCCATGCAACAGGCTCGATATAAGCCCAGAATCAAGATAAATGTGCAAAGTTGCACGAAATAACTCGGCGAATGATTAAAGGTTTCAAGATAGGGATTTACACCGATGTGATTTAAAGATTAAAAAGAAAAACATTTATTTATATAGTAAGTGCTGCAAATACCAACCTACATTATGAAAATCACTCATACGCAGAGTTGCATAATTTTAAATTATTTCAATACATTCATACACAATACTTTTAATACACAATACTTTTAACAGTTCACAATTCTATTTGTTAAATATTTGTGAAGACTGAACGGCTGCCAATAAAGAAAACCGTTTTATACACTTCGATAAAGTTTTATAATAATGACATAAAATGGGTAACACATATTATCGATAGAGTACCGTTCTTGAATATATCTTAACCCAACTCAGCAGCAGCCATAATTCTTCAAGGGTATTTAACACTCGACGTGCTGAATATAATTATATACTTATTCAGTCAACTTTTAAATCGAAGCATTTTTGCTGTCTTCGCACTTGCTTCTTATCGACAGCAATTCTTTGATATACACAATTTATTATCATAATTTTTTAATCATTCTGCTCAAGTGACCCACTCATTGTCAGCTGTGTATGTGTATACGAACTCCTCGTACCATTGTTCAGTGCAGATTAAAAATTGTTCACATCGGCTCGGCAGTTTATTATATGGCGCTGTGGTCTGTGGTCTGGCTCCGAGCCGAGAACTGTATCCGGTTCTTTTAACTACCCAATCATAATTCACCGGCCAGCCAGGCGACGCGCCCATGAAGCGAAAGGATAATCGCGAAATGCGTGCGCGACCTCCAAAAAAAAAAAAAAAAGAAGCCGCATACCCCTGCGTCTGGGGGTAATAATTTAAAAAATTGCTCTATTATTTATTTGAGCATATGTCAATGAAATTTATTTATTTATTCACAGCAGCAACAATAAACAAAATGCCTGTGAAGTCAGCGTGCTGTTAATGAGCAGCCTGATGGGTGGATGCATGCGGCAGAGGCTGCTGTGCGGGGGCTGGTAACCGTCGAGGGGCAGCCGCTGTTGACGTTAATTGACCGCAACCATTTTTTTGTTGCAGCGTGCAGTAAATTTTAATGAAATTGCTGCCGTGCACTGCGAAATGCTGTTGTTGTTGTTGTTGTTGGGGCGTGGCCAGCGCATTGCTGCATCTGCATCTGGATCTGCATCGGCTCAAAGTGCTGATGACACGCCTGTCAGCGACACTTTGCGCCGCTTGTTGCATAAAAACATTTACAAAATAAAATAAAAATGTATATATAAAAATAAAACTTAAAACAAAATATAAAATCATGTAAATTGCCGAGGCTTAATTTTCGACGCACTGACAGCGGATAAGCGGGCTATGTTGGCGAGTCTGTTTAACATTTTGCTTTCTGGCCATTTTTGATGTTGCTGCATTTATAAATTAATTAAAAATAAATTACTTTATGTTGCATGTCACATTTCATTAAACTTAGCAAGCGGCAAGGTTGTCCAAGTAACCCTTCGGGCAATATAAATAAATAAGTACGTTGCATTTTTAATGCGGCACAAGTTTGGGACAAAATTTCTATGGAGAATATATGAAAAATGTTCTAGCACACTTAAAAGAAGAGACCTAATAATTTATCTTTCATGCTATAAAATAAATATCTAAAATATGTAATTTTATTACTTTAACAGAGTTTTCTGACCCTGAACAATACAATTATATTCTTAAATCAAAATGTTGTAATACAGGGCCAACATTTTTAAACAATAATCCTAGAATAAGCGAAAATGGAACCAAATAAATTATATAGTTATATTATTTAGTGAAATTTAGAAATTCAAGTCCCACAATTTCTTTTGTATTCATATATTTTCATATATTATATCATTTACATTAATTAGGAAAATGTCTTTCCATCATACAGATTTTAAAGAAAACTCGCCTTTTCAAAAAAAAGCGTTTATAATTTTTTCTGAGTGTACATACTACCTAATCTAATTGGAAATAATTTGGGCGCCTATTGCCCAAATCGAATAATGCATCATAAATAGCTCTTTAATTGTCAAACTTGGCAACTAATTCAACTAACCGCCGGGTTTTGGGTCTGACCCGAAAATTGGTTCATGTGTAGGATTGAAAAGAATTTGATTAAGCACGCCAGAGCAAGTGAATGGTTCTCTGTAATTTGCCTAAAACTAACAAGCTGAGTTAGTTAGACTGACAGAGAGATTTAGCAAATGCCGCTGGCATAATACCGAATTTAATTTAAGAGAGACTTGCTGCTGACTTGACCTGACCCCAAAGGTTGCCGAGCAAACAGAACTTATTAAACCAAAGCAGTGGCTATAAGGGGGGAAGGGAAGCTGTAGGGCGTGTCCGGTTGGTTAAGTGGCAAAATAACAGAGGCTCTCGAAGTTCGGACTTGAGCCCAAACTGGGTAAGGAAATTACAGGCACACACTTGGCTCGAGTGCTGCAGTCGGCTCGCAACAAAACCGCAAATTAGTTGGCTGCCTCGACGGACCACAGATGGCAAAACAAAAACAACAATAACAACAAGAACAGAAACGGCCACAGCAAGAACAACAAACAGAATGAGAGCTGCCAGTTGCCAGTTGCCCCCAATGTCAAGCGCATCCACATCCACATACACAGAACAAACCCAAAACCAAAGCGAGAGACAAAATAAATAAGAAAATATTGGTCGAGCTGCCGTCGCCGGAGGCGTCTTTCCAGGAAACCCAACAAGAGGCACAGCCACAGCAGCAGCAGCGGCGGCAGCGGCAGCTTCACCCCCATGACTGGCTTCCTTGGCTTCCTCAGCCTCTGTTGCAGTCTCTTATCAGCTCCCGCTGCTGGTGTCCCACTTCAAAAAATGTTGACGCGAGCATCGCTCCAAATCGCCGTCAACGTTGTCATCGGCGTCCGTTGTTGCTTGTATCGACTCCAACTCCATCTCCATCTGCATCTGCATCTCCTCCATATGTACTTGTGTGTGCACTTAGATGCCAACGTCAGATAAGCTCGCCCCAGCCAAGTGGCCACGACTCCTCCGGCTGCTTCTCGTGCGCATCACGCGTTCGCTTTTGTTCATAAATTATAATTTTATGATCACGAACATCTTCGTGGAATATGTTGGCCGTTGCCGTTGCCGTGGCTTCATTGTCGCCATCGTTGTCGCTTCCAAAGACGCGTTAAATATTAAAGTGTCTGCGCGAGAGACTGAAAATTGGCTTCGCCCGGGCGTTGGCTTGGAGCAGTGTCATCGTTTGTGTTTGCCATTTGTGTTTACACTAATTGAAGAACTCCACGTGGACACTCACTTTGACTTCGTCACAGCCATGGACACACTTTAAGAGCACAATATCCAGCACCATCTCAATGCCAAGCGGCTTCCGTGGCCAGTGGCGCAGACGCAGACACAGACGAGACCCAGTTCTCTTCTGTCTCTGGTTTTAATCGTAAAAATTCTTTATTGCCTCCGGTTGGGGCAGACCTCTATCCTAGGCTGAAATTAGTTTGTTTAAGTTTGCCGACTGAACAGCAATAGCAAATGATGAGTCTTGTCTCTTTATTGAAACTCGTAAATCAATTAAGTCACCAGACAGCTGAACTTCAAATATTGCATTATTTATGCCTTTTAATTAGCATACTCCAAACGCTTCACTCCCAGTTTTAACACTCGCAATTAAAGACAAAGATTTTCAAAATGATATTCGAATTCAAAGTGTGCCGCTCCAGAGCCAAATTGTGTGCGCAGCGCTCAACAGCAATGAAGAAGATCGATCGAATAAAGTTTTCCACACAATAATCTACTTTTCGACCGATCGTTCCTATGGCAGCTTTTTGATATAGTGGGCCGATCCGGCCGTTTCTGACCAATGAACTGCCTGCAAAAGAGAAACAGACCGACACGTCTATATCAACTTGGAAGTTGATGCTGATCTAGAGTATATATACTTAATGGGGTCGGAGATGTCTCTTTTATGCAAAATCAAATCACCCTCTTCAAGGGTGTTATTATAATAAGAGAGAGATAGAGAGAGAGATTCATAATTATATCCCAACTAGCTTAATTGGCGCAGGGGTCTTTTTGGCGAACGGTCACTCTGTTACAGGCTACAAGCGAAGCCATGACTCGAATTTTGAAATATTTATTTAATGTGTTTTTTAAAGGTGTAAGTGTGTTTGAAACAGCCACAAGTGCTGCTTAGTGTGTTTTTTGTTTTTTAACCTCTTAATCAGTGCGCGTGCAATTCTTTGCTTTGGCGAAGCCCTAGCGCTTATCAGTGCAAAAAAAAGTGAACGGCAAACGCGTGAAAAAATAAAATGAAAAAAAAAAACAGTTGCACAACTGTTGTCCAATCCTGTGTACATTGTTCTAGAAAAAAGCGTTGTCTATTTTGTTGTTGCTACTGCGGGCGTTTATTTTACATTTCGGCATGCTTGTTCCTGTAACTCGGTGTATGCAAACATATTTACATATGTATGCATGGATATAATGCGCGTACGTGACAAAATGCAAAATCATTATGGCGCGCATGTCAACTGCTGCAGCAAAAGAGAGCGATAGCAAGAGGGAGGCAGAGAATGGGAGAGATCCTGCCTGTTGGCGTCATGTTTATAAAACGGCTACACAGAGTTGGTGAGAAGCAAAGAGGGAAAATGGAATAAAGGCAAAGATGCGGCGCCTATGTTGTTGTTGCTGGGTGAGTGCGATTTCTTAGTATTTTTTTAATACGCAAATACATACGGAAAAGAAATACATTTGAAAAATAAATGTTATGATGATGTATCAATTTAAAACATGATCGATTTACTTTTTGAATATACATAGGTATATCTAAGCTTGTCAGAGCTGGAGATGTCAGTTATGTATGTAAGACTCCTATAGTTCTTCTATAGATTTGTGCATACCCTACTAAAAAATGCATCCTAAATTTTTTTTCTTTAGCTCTTATGAACTCCACTATGTGGTCAACCATTGTATTCTATTTGCATTTAGCTGAGCTACAATCTAACTGTTGTAAGCAACTTGTCTGCAAGTTAAGCTTAACTTTAAGTCAATTCATAATAATTGAAGATTATTTGAAATTTATTTTGTGCTTTATTACGTTTCGACAATTTGTTTTATGTTCAGCCTATTGCATTGCACGATATTCATTATGGAACAACAAGAACGGCAGCAAAATATTAACACATTTTGCTTCGTTTATGCAGCTTAATTTGAATTTGCAGAGCTAATGAACTTTAGCATGCAATAAAATGAAATTTAATACAACTGCGTGGCTTCATAACCGGCCCTAGTGAGTTCTCTTCGTGGTCGTGATCCTAATTAGTTCCTTCCGCATAATTGTGCAGGCAACAAGCTATTTTAATAATGCTGCAGCAGCTAAATGAATTTATTGTTCTGCCCAACCTCCAGTGGGATTTTCTAGGCCCCTTTATGCCACTTGCAGATTTGAAAATGTACGAATTGATGTCATTTAACATGTATAAGATTTTTGCAAAATCAATTGCAATCCATTCGTTACTCAATTAAAATGTTGGCAAACTCCTCAAACTTTTCTCACTCGCAGTGTCATAAATCTCCATTTGCAAGCAACAACAAAATGTTTGGGGACGCAGCGTGAATCATCATCATCGGCATCATCATCATCATCATCTAGTTGCAGTCGGTTGCTGGTTTAATTCCCTGGAAATCCAAGTTGAAAGTTGAAGGCAAATTAGCAACAGCGTCAACATTGCGCTAGCGTGAAAATTAGAATTAAAAGCTGCAAAAGTTTCCAAGCAGCTAAACAAGAAGAAGAACAAAGTTTTGGCTTCAGCAACAGAATTAGCCAAAAATGGAATTACTGTTACTTTATGTGTGTGTCTATGTGTGAAAAGGGCGATGTAAAAGCGTGTCTCACGAAGTGCATTGCTCCTAAATATATGCTGACAATTTTAAGGATATTTTCTTTTAAATATGCAGTAAAAATTTAAGTAATAATACAGTGTTAGCGCAGAAACTGGAACCCTTCAGTTCCAGAGATGCACTGTCAATATTTCTTACTTTTTTTGCGAATGTAAGATTTTTTACTAATGTGAAATATGTTGAGAGTACGTTTTTCCATAAGAAACGTTTTTAACCTTGCAAAAAATGTTGGTATTCGCCGCGAGTAATTGGTGTTTTTTTTGGAAATTATAATTTGAAATAATACTAATCCCACAGGTTTTAACATTTAAAGATGGCCAAATCTGGCAGAGGTTCCATTAAATGGAGCCTTTGGGAGGAAATCTTTGCGGCGCTTAGGTAAATCAAATCAAACCGATTACCTGTTCATTTAAAGAATCGGTAATTTTGTCATACATTCATACGTTACCGATGACTGACTAATATAATCGCAGAATGTGAAGTTTGTAAATGTAACATGTTTTGAGCATAATGGAATCAGGCTATTAGACAAATAAATTAATTGATAATAACAATTCTAACTTCTCGAGAATGTAAATTTCGAAGCGTTTTGATTTATACTTAAATTGAAATTACACTAAAATGTAGAGTTGTATTTTGCTCAATTTAATGAACTATTGTAAATAATTTCCCTATAAGCCCGCATTTCACACCTGAGGCACACTTCAAATGGACACCACAATGCAATTTATAAGCACCTCTCGAGCAGTGCTTAAATGGACCAACCCCCAATCTCATGCAATTTCTTGTGGTTCAGGTGAAGCACTCTTTAGTTGTCCGAAAGCTGCCCACTTGAACTTCATTTGCGAGCACGAAATTGTTAAGTAAATCAGCAAACAGGGCAAAAGTGTGCGTGCGTGTGTGTGTGTGTGTGTTGACCGTTTTTGGTGTTTTTTATTTGCGGGTATTTCTTGTATTTTATTACAACGCTTTATGAGCGCGCCAAGCAAAAATCTGTTGGAAGCGCAGCGCAGTGAAATTAATTAAAAACGCCCACATTTCAGCGATAAATCAGCGGCGGCGGCGGCGGCAGCGGCAGCGGCGATGGCGGCCAGCGACAACGAAGACCGAGGGCAAGATTAAACGACAGCAGCAGGCGATGGCACACACACATGCTACACACTCACCAGCACACACAAGCACACACACAAATCACACACTAACACACACATTTGCTGAACTCGTGCGGTGCCATAAGTCGCCCCCTGTTGCCACGCCCCGACCGTGAGGGGCCGTGTTTGCTTAAGAGCCACTAATAATCCATTGTTGGCTTTTGTCCTTGCCGCTGTTGTTGCAGCTGCTGTCGCCGTCGAACCGCAGCAATCGAACGCAGTGCAACCAAAAGAAATTGCATGTTTAACAAGCAGCTTTAACAGCGTCCCAAAAACAACAACAGCAACAACAATATCTACACCATAACAGCCACATTGTGAAGAACTTTTGGAAAACAAAAGTTTTTATGCTCGTTCACAAAGTGAAAAGAGCATATTTATATTGGTTTTGCCCGGCGCGCTGTACGTTTGTACTTAGAATATTGCACAATTTTATTAATTTAAGAAAGTTAATTTCTTAAAATAGGTGTGAATTCTTTCTTATTTTAAGCTGAAGTCAAATTTTGCACTAGCTGAGACCTCATTCAAAGAACATTCCAAAATAAATATTGCCAAGACGAAAAAAAGGAACCTCTTTATGAATTGGACAGGCCTTATTTTTTAGGTATTGTGAACGAGTGTTTCGCAGTCGTTTACACCCGACTGCAATATTCTTACTTGATTTTTATACCCTTGCAGAGGGTATTATAATTTTGTCTCAAAATGTGTGCACTTAGAAGGGGACATTTCCGACCCCATAAAGTATATATTCTTGATCAGTATCAACAGCCGAGCCATGTCCGTCTGTCCGTCCGTTCGTCTGTTTCTATGCAAACTAGTCTGTCAGTTTTAAGTTATCGTGATGAGTTTTAAAGCTATCGTGATGAAACTTTGCATACGTCCCTCTTTCTGTTGCACGCAGTACATATGGTATGTCGGAACCGGGTGGATCGGACCACTATATCATATAGCTGTCATAGGATCGATCGGTCGAAAATGAGGTTCTTGTATAAAAACCTTTTTTGTTTTTGCAGATATCTTAACCATACTCGGATTAACTATTTTCCCTGTACTTCTTGGATACGTTCGGTTTGCAAGGGTATTAAATCTTCCGCGTGCCGAAGATAGCACATATTACTCGTTTTTCTTTTTGCCAGTCGCAAGCAGCTTTTATGTGTGTTCCACACGGTTTCCGAATGCCGCAGTCTCGTGCTCTTTCATTGTCCCTTTGCTTCGAGCTTTTCGAGTTCATAAAATTTCAGATTTATTTATGTTTGAGTTTTGCTGTGGCTTCTTCCGTTCGCCCGAGCCGCCGCCCCCTTTTTCTGTGGTCTCCTTGCATATAAAATGTGTTTTAAATTAAAAATTTACTTGCAAAAAAAAATTTTAAATTTTTTTATTTTTTTTTTATTTTTGGTTTTTTTTTTTTTCGAAAACAAAATTTATGCAGATACTCTTAATGCTGACAGCAACAGAGTCGGCTGTCGGCCGGACAGTTTCAGAGTTTCCCCCAGTTCTGGGTAGCCCTCGTTTTGGGCGCCAAGTGGCAATTTAGCTGGTCAGCCAGTCGGCCAGTTCTTCAATACTTCTCGTACCGAGTGTATCATAAATATTGTGCCGGCTTGTCTCTCTCTGAAATTGTCGACATTTTTATGAGCGATGTCCAGAGTGGGGCGAGTTGAACATTTTAAATGCCAAAATGCAGCTTAAACGCTGTCCGAAGCATCGGAAATCTGAATGCAAATGACATTACAATTGGCTGGGAGCTCCAGCGAATCATTTAAACTGCAAAAAAATCGAAAATAAAAGATTTTTATTGCACAAAAGAATTCGACTTATTGCATTTCAAGTTGAAAGTTGCATGGTTTATATATTATTTATTTTAATTAGCTTCAATTTTAAGTCCTTTTGTTGGACATATGATCATTTGAACACATTTCTATACTCGTTCACAATGACTCCTCTCACGTGACTGCAACATTTTTAGTTTTTCTTTTCCACTTACTTTTAAATAATTCTATCATAACTCTACAAAGCACCACATTACTTATCATACATTGCCTTTCTACGAAGCCCTCAAGCTCTAATAACTATTGTACGTATAGTATGGCAGCAATTTACACACACACACCCGCTACTTGACTGTGATTATGCAATGAAAATGAAACGACCTTTTGATATACGATCGATATGCATTTTAAATGTTGTGCTAAATGGCGTATTTAGCTTGTTCGCGACTAAAATTATGGGACAACTCCATTTGAAGCTGCACAGGAGGTCGATGCGGCAACGGCACCGGCGACGATAAATATCCAAGTGTAAATGGATACGAGCGCCAACAAACCGGCAAGAGCCAAAGCAGCCAAGCAATGAACTAATAAAGGACAGTCATGACAACAACGCCGACGCCGACGCTTTATTAGCTACACCCTGTTGTAGTTGTTGTTGGCCAAGGCATTATGTCCGTAAGCGCGCGCCCGCTGCAAATGCGTTGCCATAAATTTCAAGCTTTAGAGCGACGCGGAGGCAACTCCAACAATGTCTATGAAGACGTCGGCGGCGCCGCTAATGAAGATCAACGATTGGCGCACGACGGCGACGACGACGATGACGACGGCGACGGCGACGTTGCCGAGATTCCAGACAAAACTGCGCGGCGCGATTCACCTTTCCGGTCCGTTGTGGGTGGCCGCATTTCTATGCGTTGCGCGCAAATAATTCATAAATTTCATTCAATTTTTATTAAACGCGCAAGATATACGAGCCGCACGGGGAGCTGCCCGTTTGGGCACGTTCCGGAAATCCGCTCATTACGCAAGGCTTGTAATTAATCTGTAAAAGGAAAAAAAAAAACAAAAATAAGGAAGAACTTCTGAAAAAACTCTTGAGCCCGACTTTGTGTCGGGGTTGCGCACCTGTTACACGTTTCGGATTCGGGATGCGCAACTGTTGCGAAAGGGTTCCTCGATTTGTGTGTAAATATTTGCAAATGAGTTTGAAATTAAGCCGGCTCTTTTTATTTATGGGAGGGGCTCACCCACTGCTGCAGCAGCCCTGCCAGCTTACGCCTTAGTCGTGGACATAAAATACAGGGTCGCACATTGGTTCGAGACGGCGGCAAGTAATTGAAAATATTGACAAACGGGTCTGTATATTGTTAAGTTGTTAATTGTTAAAATATATCAAAAAGGTATATCAGACCTACATTCTTCCATAAATCCCTATCGTTTTTTAAGCGGAGCTTAAAACATGCAAGGTTTTCGGAATGGCCAAGCTTTTTGCAACCCTTTGTTTTAGTATATATTTTGAAAAATTTCATTATTTTTTTAAAGAATCCCACACATTTATTGTTGTTTCAATTGTCAAATTAAAAAAAAAAAACCAATTCAAAAATTTAACAATATTGCTTTCAACCGGCGACCTTTCATTTTTAGTCCGGTGCACAAACACCTAAGCTAAGTATAGGACTGTGTTGCTGATGATGCCCAAAAGGAAGCTTCTTTTAAACATTTTGCTTCCAAGCTCTTTCGGTTTGGGCATTGCGTTGATAACACGTCAAACCCTTTTACATATATAGACATTTTGTGTTTAATTAATTTTTATATTAATAAAGCATGCTCTGTAATAGACACCAATGTGCTCCAACTAAGGAGAAGGCTAAGATAGAGAAGCCGACTGCACGCCGCAGATTGAACGGTCAGGCCAAAGAATAAAAATATACATAAATTATAATAATTCTGTTTTCTTTTTTATGCCGGCGTGTTTCGCATGTCAGCTCATGCCATGACAGTGGAGGAGCAGATCTGGCTGCCATTCCTCATCGTCCCCGGAGCTGGTACTCGGCCAGCAGCAGCAGGAGCAGCAGCAGCTGCGTCTTGCCTGTTCGCCTACTCCTTCGTTTGCTCTAAGCTGGGCGGGCGACACTTGACTGACGCCTCGCTGGCGCCATCTAGCGGCTGCCGACTGCGCGTGCATAACTTGCGTTTCATTATAATGAGATTATCCTTTTTGCTTGTAACTGTAACTGTGTGTTATTGTGTAAGGATTTGTGCGTATGTGTGTGTGTGTGTGTGTGTCTGGCACATTTTCATTCCCAGCCGGGCTCTGAACTGCAACAGCTGTTTGTGTTTTCTTATTTAAATTATTTCTCCCTTTTGACGTGTTGTTATTTTGTTCTTTTCGACTCTCGTCTTATTCTATGTTTCGCCATTAGCTGTTGGGATTTGGGTATTTAACTTTGCTCGTATTTAACTTGTGCAAATAGCTTTATAGAAAGCACAGTCAGCAAAACTTTTTACTTTCCGATAATGCAGCATACAAAACATTTCGAACATAATTGAGTTCAGCAGGGATTCGAGAAATAACAAATGTGCTTGGACAGAGAAAACGATTATTTAAAATTTAAACAGTTTTCAAATTAACAATTGTGTGACAATTTTTATTTATACAGTTGAACGAAAAGTAGAAAATAGAGATGAGATGGGCCGCGTTTTACACCATGGCACGATGGGCCCTTGCTGTAAAACTCTATTTCGTACGGATTTCGTGTGGATATCGTGCGGATTTCATGCGGATTCCGTGTGGATCCGTGCAACTAGAAGATCTCCCTTAGAAAATTCTAATTTTGTCCAAAAATATGAACTATATTATATTGAATGCTATCTTAAGCCCAATGTTTTCTTACTAAATTAGAAAAATTCTTCTCTAACCTTGGCCTGTGCCTTGCTATAGTTTTTCCGAACGTATTTTACAAAGTTACTTTCGTGTTTTTGGTTTACTTTCCCCATTTCTCAATAAAATCTTTATAATTCGATGGCTTTCGTCTCCTCAGACTTAAAGCAAGAATTTCAATTGAAACGAAAAAAGCGTGTAACATTTCAAGAGTCATGAGACCTCCAGCAGCCTTCATAATGTGGAAAAGGTGTTTAAATTATGCAAAAATGTGTAAAACATGGAGATAAATATAATGACATATGTTGTTTTTTTCTTTCAAACTCTTTCGGCTAACGGTGTGATATTGATTGGAACACGGCAAGGCCGAGCCCATGTTTGAAAACCAATTAGAGCCGTAACAACAAGATCAACCATGGTAACAGCTAACAATCTGAAATCGTGTAATGTGGCTCATTACAACATCATTTTGTACAAATATGTTTGCATCTACCTTAAATCAGATCTCTCGTCGTTGTTTTCATTGTGAGCACGCGACAACAACATGAAACTTAAGGCGTGAGCGCAATTCAAGGTAATAAATTTGAAGAAGCCCGCATAAAATATCAGATCGTTGGCAGGGGTTCCGTTTATATAAATATACGCAAAATTTTATTCAAAAATAAATTGGGCGTTCGCTACGCCTAAAGCAGAAATTGTCAAGAATCTGAGCGACGATTGGGCTGAGGATCAAAGTTGAGCACATCAAATGTGAGAATCTTGTAAAAAGACACCGACCAGCCAGGATCGTTTAAGCGCGACAAAACGCGTCCCATCATCAGGTTTTGCGTTGATGGTGAAGATGGTGATACCGGTGGGTCCAACGGATGAGCATCATCTTGCTTAATGTTGGAGGCGGTGGTGGGATTTTTAGAAGCTTCCTGCTTACGCCTCCATTCTGCAGTATAATCGCGACGAAACCGTATAAAAATCTCGGCAAAAACAATGCGATGTGGCACAGACACAACATCTGATGGCGTCTTCAGTTCGCTATCCATGCGTCGGAGGATCTCATTGATTTCCACCAGCTCGGTGGGCGAATCAAAATCCTTCGTATTGCGCAGACCGACAAATAACATATCTATGAAAGCATACTTTCGGCCAAAGTTCTGACGTGTTGCCACCTTCATAGGTATGGCCCGCCGCAGATGCTCCTTCTCGAAGCGTACCAGTTGAAGCCTTGAATCGTTGCGCGAGAGCAGCATATCCCTTGTGATCTGCTGGAAGCCCACTGGCGTCGTATACTCGCTAATTTTGTCGGCACTCTGCTGTCGTATGATGTCTGTCATCACAATGGCCGCCTGCTTGGAGCCCTCAATGAACTCGGTCTCATTAAAGCCATAATCCCACAGCCACTTAAGCTTCCACATATTGAACTTTGTAATTAGATATTTCCAAGGATTGTGCAGATACACCAGTTTCGGTATGACCTTTCGCCTCTGGTCGTTAAGGGCATTTTGGCGTTTCCATCTACTACCGTGCACCTGGCGGGTGTTCAAAGGTGACTCAGTTGCCTTTAAGTTAGGATGGCTTCGACATGAGAGGCAGGCGATGCAGCCATCCAGGGTGAATGTACGCACTGCGCCGTTGTTAAGAAATAAATTAATTAGCATATCGACTTCAGGTGTAAAGTCCTTTGCATTTTTCTGCAATTTGATTTGACCAAAAATCGTTTTAATATTTTATCCAATTTATTGATTGTGTGTGTAGAAACACAAGAAATTTTGACAAATAATTCGAATGAGTTAAATTTAAACAGAAACATATAGAGAGGCAGAGAAGGAGCGAAATATCTGTGGCTGAGATTCAACCCGCTGGGCAAGGCAAATGCTTTCCCAACAACGTGAAGATCGTTAAAAATTATTTGGCCGATACATAAATTATATTCGACTTGGGTTGAATGCGTGAGTGTCTGAGTATCTGAGCGCTGCGTGGGACAAGTGCTACGGGTTGCCTTTTTTTCAGCGTTCCGATCACACGCAAACGACACAAAAATGAACAACGATCAGCTGTAGAAATGAAATAAAAGAAATGGAAAAGCTTTAAATGCAATTGTTGCGCTTGCGAGATGTGTATTTAAATGGCGAGGCAAATTTAATTATGTGTAAGATATTTAATGGAAAATTAAAGAGAAGCTGTTTAAGACTTTTAAGGTAGCAACACACAAAGAGAAATGTTCGTAAAAGCTGAGAAATCAGAATAAAGTCTGTTTTTTTATTTCTTATAAATACTATCAGCATATGTTTTTAAATCAAATAGAATTTTTATATTCAAGATGGCATATAATAACAGTATACTAGAGGAAATTGCTCAGCATTGACCGGGTCAAATGAATAATGTTGAAAATCGAATTAAAAAATTCTTTTGACCTCAAAGGAAACATTTGTGATATGACAAATTTCTAGGCTATTCGTGCGTTACTCAAACCAAGAAAAACCTCAATTTACTGCCTCCAAATCACATTTCGTTTGCTATACCAACATTTCATTGCAGGTCTAATGCTCTGGAAATGGGCAACTATGGAAACTCGACTGTATATTTTTTCCACCAACAACTTAAGCTAACATTAGTTTATCAATTCCCAGCCCCGTTGACTGGTTGACACAAAATGCGTGGTCGTCATCAACGACGTCACATGACGGGGCAAGAAAAACGCCGCCAGAGTTTCAGTGCTACCAACGATAAGCATCTTTTATGAACCGCCGTGTTACAACTATACAATAGCAACACAACTAACAGATACTTATTTGAACGCTATGCACACTTGTGAGTGTGCCTGTGCCTTGAGATTCAAATTGAAATTCGAATGAAAATAAGTAATTCATTTCGCTGCGGTTAGCAGGCCAGCATCGGGCATCGGGCATCGGGCAACGGGCATCGTTTATCTTGTTGCTCATTAAATCATTCAACTGTCAATCAACTTCCCCTCACTCAACTCATTCGTCTCCCATTCGCTGTGCCACTCATGAGCTGCATCTATGATTCGAGTCGAGTCGGGCTTAGTTGAGTGGTGTGGAGTGGAGTCGCGTCGGGTCCAGCCTGCAGCTAAAGACAGTCGTCAATTGTCTTCGGCACATAGCCAAAGGAAATATCTTTCTTTTTCAAATCGTCATCATCGGCTAGCAGTCTAGCTGTCCAATATAATTACTCACATCCACTGTTTAAAACTGCACGCATTTCGTTCTTTTCATTGACTCAACAATGGATATAGCGGTAAAGTGATTCCTATATAAACTGGTCAACTATTTAGCTTTATGTGGATTGTTTGGCTGTTGTTCTATGCATGTCAAACATGGTTTCATGTATAAATTTTTATTAATGAGTGGAAATACCTAACAAAACTGAAATTTGATGTCATTCCTGGTTTCTCTTCTTTCCACACGCCCTGCTCAAAGTTTTATATTCTTTACGCTGAACAGGACGCCCGCCAGGGCAAATTCCTTGATACTTAAAACCGAGTTAGCACATAAAAATATTCTGTTGTAATTATAGATATACGATATAGAGCAGACAATGCGAACGATTTGAAGTATTTATGAATATGTACATATGTGGTTTCGTATACACTTTGCTCTGCATAACTCCGCAGTTCGTTTTGATTGTCGCACTTTTTTTTCTTCTGATCGACAGTTCGAGTTTTGAGTTTCAAAAATGGAAGTTGACATGTGTACCAGCATTCATGGATTTCCCTCCCAAGTGGTTGGACTGCGCTTAGCATAAGTATCCGTAGATTTCCATATCTAAAGCTGTTGTTGTGCGAGTATCTCGTATCTCGTGACATGGGCATGCCAAAATGCTCTCGTACCTGTCAGGCGATTCAGGTTAAATCAATCAAACGAGAGTTGGAAAAACGAAACCTGTCAACACGGTTCATTGTTTGCATGCGCCGCGTTTAATGAAAGAACCGCCCCGAAACCAAAAGCAAAACAAAACAAGTAAGAGACCTCTAGTCGGGAGTCCCCGACTAGGAGATACCTAAGCCCCGCGCCAAATGTTCTAGCTTCCTTCTACCAGAACATAAATGCAAAGTTTTGCTTCTAGTTTACTTGGCCCCACATTATGCTTAAATGTATTCTTGAATAGCTTCGGTGTTAATAGTCCGGTCTTTGTCAAATTTGAAGGGCATAAACACTTTTTATCGCCGAAGATAATTTTGTTCTGCATGTTACATACATTTGCACAAAACATGATACCCCTTTTAACACATTTGAAATGGGTTTGGGGTATAACAAAACGAATCGAAAGCGAACCCAACTAGGCTTTCGATGCGGGAGTGAGGGTCTGTAGGGGGGCGGCACTATTGTAGATTTATGCGCGTATTTCACAGATACACACACACACACATACTTGCACACAACTTGCTGCATTTGCCATTCGTGCAGTTATTTGCATTTTTAGTTATTTCCATCTGGTGAACTATTGTCTAGTTCATACGGGTGGTCATTTAGCATATTTTGATATTGAGATTTATTGACAAGATAGAAACGTGTGCGACGTGCTCCACTGTTGCTGTTGTTGTTGTTGTTGTTGCTGGTGCTTTGTCGGTAAATGCTGCAAAGGCCGGAAACGTTATGGAAACGCATATTATGTCAAATGTTACTTAGAGTTAAATTAATTGAGTTTTGAATCAAATTCGTATCGAATTTCAAGAGACCTGAAAAATGGTCAGAAGAAAGGGGCGCCCACTTAAACGAGGTTGACCACAGAAATCATGAGGCGCTCTGCGTGCCACAGTGGAACAATGCCAAGTGGAAATCCATATCAGAGTTTCTATGGAAACCCTGCAAAGCGCGGAATGTGGTCGTGCCATTGAAATGCGATACGCAAGGCGAGGGACTAAACGAACGAGTTGCGGGGATCATGAGGTGATCTTACTGTCAGCCGCAAATTGAGGAATTGCTCACGGTTGCCAACTTCTAGGGTTTCAGTTGTCAGCAATTGTCAGTTTCTTTGCGGTGGAGGTCGTGGCTGGTGCTCAATTTGTCATGCAAATTGATCGCCACTTGCAAAATTGATGCTCGCTGCGGAAGCAGCAGGTTCAACTAAGTCCCTTCAAATCCGGTCGGACAAATTGCAAAGACTCGGTTCAATGCACAGTTCGATGCAACTTGGATACCCCTGGTAATTGAATACTCTCACGCATGCGGTGATCCTGACGATTCGATTGTCATTCGCGGCGGCGTTGAGTCATTTAAAATTCCAGGGCGCGCTTTGGCTGCCAAGCTGTCAGTGCGACACCTAGCGACCAACACCTGCAACTGTCAGTGCCACACCACGTGATGTGCCTACTTTATGGCCACTTAAGTCCAGCCACTGACAGTTGACACTCGTCCACTGCACGCGGTCGGTGCTGGTGTTGGCGTGAAACCGTCTTGAGCTTCCAAGAAAATCGCCTGGGTGTGATATCAGCATAAACTAACCCCCGCCCAGCGGCCCCATCCATTCGAAACTGGGCGAATCGCCTAATTTATGGTATTAGAGTTTGAATGCACTTTTCCGCGGCATAACGAACTTTGCTTGACGTTTGGTTTACGTACGCATAAGAATTAATTTCAGTTGAGACGTGTTTTCCATGCATTTTTACAGCCTGAACCCATTTAAAATGGGCTAAGAAATAAAAAGGTTTGTGCAAATTTATTTAAAAGTCAGAATGAGGCTTTCCGACCCCATAAAGTATATATATTCTTGATCAGCATCAATACCCGAGTCGATCTTGTCATTTCCATCGAACTTGCTGACATAAGAGCAAGCACTCTTACTTGTTTTTTTTTGTCTTGCAAATTTCTTTTATTTATTTACATTTGGTTAGGCTAGAGCATTACCACGTCGTTGCTTCTAATATTTTGTGTTTTCTTGACCGTTTTCAATGCGGTTTGTGTGCCCGCGTCAGTTGTCAGCAAAAAGTGCCACCCAATAGATGTGGGGAACCTGTCAAGTAGCTTGTTTACGCGGCCATAATGCAAATGTGATCGACTTGGCCCGGCCAGCAACATCATTCATCAGCTGAGCTAGTTTTCTCGCTTGGTTACCCAAATGCATCAGTTGATACTGCATTACCCAGTAACCCAGATAGAATAACTGAGGCATCAAAGCAGAGCCAAGCAAAGTTCAGAAGAGTGCGGGATTTAGGTTGTTTTTTTCCAGGCACATGTGCAGTTGCCTTTCCGAGAGGTATAAGCATATATGCAGACATATATATATATATATACATATATATATATATATATAAATATATATAAGCTTACCTCTCGCTATCAACTTGCTTTCAAAGAGCGAAAATAAAATGCTCAACCAGAAGTAGTGGAACTGGAGCAGGATGCAAACAAACCCGGCAACTGCCAGAGCTGACAGTAGCCAAAAAATATGTCATAAAAAGATATGGTCTGCGTCAATATTGACACAAGCGCTGAGTGGGGCGAGGGGCAAGCTGCACAGGTACAACAAAGTAACGTATGTGCGGGTTGGGGAGAGGGGGTAAGGGGCAGCTGTTCACCTGTGTGGCTTAGAGATGGCTACGTTGTAGTCGTTGTCATCATCTCTGTAATTTTCATTGTTTTGCGGTAAAGGCCGCAGGCCAAGCAACGTGCCACACGCTGTTTGTCAGCAAACCAGCGTCAATTACTCACTGTGGCAACAAATAAGTTATAGCTAAAGTAATCCTATGTCAAGCAAGGCTAAAAAGTGGTTTTAAACTGAAACGTTTAAAGCTCAGAACTATTATTTGCTTTTACTATGAAGCGAACCTTAAACCAAACCAACTGCCCACCGAACCACATCTTCTTGGCTTGGCCTTAAAGTTGAAAGCTGTTCGAACAGTCAGCCCCAAATTACCATGAATCTATCTAACCATATTTGGACGATGCCAATTTTTTGTCAAGCCTTTTAGAAATCTTTCAAACAACATTTTAGCTTCGGGGTATTTTACAGATATTATTGCATACTTTCAAGCTTATATGAACATAAAAGCAAATTCTAGCACATCAAATTTTCCTATTAAATGAAATTATTTCCTAACCTGACTTTTTTGATATCGATCTGTCCACCCTATGCTAAGTTATACTATTTTAAGAACTTTCTTAGTTGCTAGGAATTCGAGCTAATGCTTACATGCATAACTCTTATGCGGGGACCCCCTTTATAGCTCTTTTGGCATTTGCACTCTATGCTAACGTATTCTATGCTTTCGCTACCGTGCCTCATTTCGAACTGGTTTAGGTTAACCAAGTTAAATTGTGCTATTTATATACCACGAAAATAACCCAAATTCTTTTATCGCTGGATAAATATTTATGTTCCCAATGGTACCGCAACTAACCCCAAAAATTCGATACGCTCGTAAACAATGAGGGGAGACTGCTAAGGCAATGCTCCCCCTTTAAAACATTTGCCACTGTCCACTGTGAATTACAGAATTGTCTCGTGTCGCATGTGGGGTAGAAAATTGTAGAAGGGACTGAAATTGGGGTTGGTTGAAAAATTTTTGTGTGAAGAGTGTTGAGCAGATGTGGCCTAGAACCAAATTGTTATATGCTAACTTAGTCGTCAGTCGTTGTATTTAACTACCTCAGTCCAGTTGTTGAATTATTCAAATTATAACGTTGGCAAAAATACTAGTAAAATGACTGCACACACGTGTATCAAAAGTTTTGGAAAGGCGAGTTAACAAATGGGTGGGGTAGGGTGCTTTCAGGTAGTTGTATATAGTTGTATATTTGTGACAATCTGTTGTAATTGCGCTAATTGCAATTTATTATTCAGAGTCGCACTTGTTTTATGCTCATCGTCATTATCACCAACACAATCATTATGTTGATGACGATGATGAGGCTGAGGATGATGGGTACAGATTGTGGATGCTAGTGAGTGACAACGTTTCCACTGAGAGCCGACAAAATGTTGGGCAAAATATCCGCAGGATATATGCTTGTTGATTTCGCTTGAGACTTTGACATTTTATCTGCATTGGCAGCAGGGGCGTGTCGGGCGGGGGTGATGGGGAGAGGTGGGTTGGTTAGGGTGTGAAACACGACTAAATACACAAACAAACAGAAACGATATGGCGTATAAAGATACAAATACAGATACAGATACAGATACTTATTATTAATAATGAAACCACGCATTTATTATGTCTGTTTGTACGCGCTGCTTGTTTATTTATTTTGTATTGTATTTGCACTGGCATATCACACATATAAACACACAATATATGCCTGCTACGCGAATATATTCATAAAAATTCGTAGCTAGACTCTATAGTGTGAGTCGATATGCGTAATATGTAATATTAAATTTCACATGCCAGATGAAATTCACGTGGCGATGCTCCTCGAATAGCTGTCGTTATTCAATCACTTAAATGAAGTGCGGCATTCCATATTTAATATGAAAATTATAACGCAAAATTTTAATTTGATTAAGTGGCCTGCATTCCTTTTTGGCGCTTCCTCTGCTCTGATCTCAGTTCACCCATTTCCAGAATTCACAATGTGCAATTCAATTTACATAAGAGCTGGCAACGATTATGGTTTGTGTCCTTATAATTGGCAACCATGTACATTATGATATTTAATTTCGAAATAAGCAATTCTCGCTTAAGCAGCAACTGCCTGGGTGTTTGCCAGTTGGCGTATTAAATATTCTCAATGTCTGGCCAACTGAAATTTGTGCAGTTAATCAGCTGAATATTAGTTGAGTAACTGATAAGTGCCCAGCAAAAATAATCTTTATATAAGCGACATCTTTAGTAGCTCTTTAAGGATTTTTCAGTTTAAGCTTGAATGTGTCTTATTGCCACGCCCTCGCCCAAATAAGTTTCAGTCAAACTTTTGTCGGCAGGTGTAACAGGTTTCTTTGTCAACTCTTAGAAAGCACTTGACCCAATTAGCGTTTGCATGGAAAATTTAACCCTACACACAAAAACACACACATACCAAGCAAGAACGTCTAGCCTCGGGATGCCTCAGATTAAATACCCTTTAAGACATGTCGCTTACCGTTAAGCTCGTGATTGCCGAACTTAGTTAAAAAATCTTGATATTCTAAATGATAGAGTAGTTCGATTTTGACAAGAATCCGTTCATACGTAAGGAGCATGGTAGAATTTGTAAATGCCAACGCAAAGATATCTTCAAAACAAAAAAAAATTCTTTATAGAGGAACCTAGTTTTCGACGAAACATTCCTATAGCAGCTTTATGATATAATGGTCCGATTAAGCCGATTCAGGTTTTATACGTTACACATTTAATGAAAAAATTATAATAACCTCTAACAATCTCAGCAAAAACTACAATAGAAAGAAAGCAGCGAGAGCAGGTGAAAAAGAGAGCGAGAGATAGAGAGAGAGAGAGGGTCGCAAGAACATGGGCTAAATAGTTGCAACACTAACTTAACCTCATTTAAATATTTTGCTGTAACCACTGCTGCTGCTGCCATTGTTGTTGTTGTTGTTGCGGTAGTTGTTATTGTTCTTACTGCTGCTCGGCATCATCTTGTTATTTTTGGGCTCCCCATGCCCCACCACAGGTGCATCAACACACACAAACACATTTTGCCTTCTCTTAATGCCTGCGCACTCGCATAAAGTAGCACACGAGACGTACGCCATGCGGGGCGGGCGGGAGGTATGTTGCATTTTGTATTCAAGTACAACGAAAATTGTTGTAAATTAGTAAAAATGTAAACACGCATACTCACACACAGACACACATGCATACACAAGCTGGAGAGAAGCAGCAGCGTCCACAAAAAGGTGTGTGAAGCAAAGATGAGCAGGCGGGTTTGAGACGGGGGCGAAGGCGAGCTTTGGAAGGTTAAGGTGCTTGGCTTGTTGAAGGCAAATGGGGGGCCTGGTCCAGAGGCTCGTTGAGTGCCCAGTGAAGTAGCTGCTGAAGAGCAGCGTCTCCACGGCTACCAACCTACGCAATTAAGTGACGACGATGATGTTGGCGATAGCAAAATAAGAACCTGCCACCAAGTGAAAGGCCTCACTCTATATAAATACTGAGCTGCCACCCCTCCACCCAACTAGCTCTACACCTCTGTGCAGCACTCTCACTCTTTCTTTCATTCTTTCTTTCTCTCGCTGACTACGCAGTTAACCTTTTTTGTTTGCATTAAAGTCGCAACAGAAGCAGCAGCTGCCCAACTCCCGACCCCCTCACAACAGAGCACTTGAACGGCTGCTTTAGCTTTCAAAAGGCTTTGAGTAACATTGTTTCCGACAGCGTTTGGTTTTTGAATACACTCACAAATTGTGCTTTTGATATGCCCGTTAGTTGTAAGCGAATTCTAGCTAAACACGTGTTACCATACCAATCGTACTATTCAATTAGATATTTTATTATGAGTATTATCAAGAAATTCTAGTATTTTTTATTCTTAGAAAGAGAGAGAAAAGATTATGTAACAGTTGTTATTCAATAATAAACAATTACGAATCTTGAAGTAATATCATTACTTTTCAATGGCCACTGTCTGTTTTATAGTAAACTAGTCTCTTTGTCATAAAATCTTCCATTGATTAGTCATTTCAGGGAATCAGATACGACCAGCTGTTAAATAAAATACTTGTATAAACTTTTTTTTTTGAAGATATCTTATTAATATCGGACTACTATATCATATAGTTATATTGTAAAAAGAATACGAAAATTATCAAAATCAACAATTACTTCACTAAAGTTGTTCTTTTTTGTTTTAACATTAGTTCTAACAACTTCTCTAGAGTATTACAGTTTCGGCTGACCATAGAGAATATGCTGTTGCTCTCTTTCTTGTAAGCTACCGCATGTTTGCATTTACCTTGGTGCTTGCTCCACAAGTGGGTTGTCAAGCGCTCTGCCGGATTTCAAGCAGCCAGTCGTTGTCAAGAGAAGTTGTAAAATGCGTTTCATACCCGCAATGACAACAAAAACACACAACAATAAACAACAACAACTACGACAACAATACAAATTGTAGATGCAAGTGGATTTGTTAAGTAAGAAAAGCTGCGTACAAGTAAAAATATTTTGTTTACCTTTATTTGATTATTTATTTAAATTTACAAACGTGAGCTCAGAAAAAAAATGCAGCAGCTTTGAGTAATTTCGTCATATGAACAACATAAATAAATGAAAACAATAAACTTAACAATAAACTTTAGCAAGAGGATTCTCATATGCTTTAGAATTTGATATTTGATTCTGGTTAGACTTTAATAAAACCCAGTTTGACTTTATAATAGTAGAAATGTTTGTGACAATTGCTAATCTTCAACTTACATCTTTCATTGTTATTTCCCAGTGCTAATCCTCTTAATTTTATGTGGAACTTATGCTTAGCTCTCTATTATGACGCATCATCTAAACCTAACCCCTTATAGACAGAAATCAAAAATTTATTTTATCATTTCACGCAGCTTACTGCAACTACACTGAATGCAAGCTTGGCCAGTAAAAAGATGGTCCATTCAGTAAGCCGTTTGTAGTGTTATTTTATCTATTCTTTTATTTATTCAACTTTATGATATCTTCGAAGCGAAGTCCACCAGTAATCCCAGCTGGCAAACAATTGGACTTCTGGAAATCAGAGTTAAGTCGTGTTATGCGCTGGGCTTTTGTCGGCTAATGCAGCTGATTAAACTGGCCCGAGAGCAAACCTAGGCTGAAAACGAAAGTATCTGCCTTATCTGCATGGAACTTTAGCTTGGACGTGTTTTTCATCTGTCCGATAAGCTGCAGCAACAACACCAGCGGCACTTATAAGGCCAAGCTGTGTAAATCGCGTGGTCGATTTATGACTGTATTTATGGCTGATCTCTACATAAGACTGAACTTTACATTGATCCAAAAAAAAGCCCGAAAATGCGTGGCGACAGCCAATAAACACCCACCCAACACCAGCATTTGGTGCGAGGTGTCAAAATGTATTTGGATTTGGTAATATAATCAGATAACATTTTTGATAACTCTGTTTAAAGTATTTTAATGCCATCTTGGGTAATTTTTGGCATATAAAGTGTTAAAAGTGGCTTTGATTAATGTGCATAATTATAGTTTGAGAATTTTTAAGCTATTGGTCCCAAACGTGCTCTTAGCACTAGAGGATGATCATCTTGGCTTTTCATCTGCGTTTTGTTTTTATTATAGGGCGTGTATGCTCTCCTAGGAATTTTCCACGATACTTGTAAGTCCAGACCGCCCAATTGCCATAAAAAAAAAACTGTCGAATTTATGCGATTTTAATTTTTGTGCACATTTTCGAATTTGGTCATAAAAGTTTTCACCCACCTCTTGACAGGTAGACCATAAAATGTTAAGAAACCGAATAAATAATTCAGATAGCTATAAATATCGTTGAATATACAAACAAACGTACCCAAGGACTGGGCAATCTTTTAATTAAGGCAATAAAACGGAAATCGACCACGTAACCTAAGGAATACATAAAGTTTACATTAAATCCACTTAATGTTCGAACAAAGTGCCATGAATGTCTTCTTTATCGCCACGTGTCCAGGCCAGGGACCTGAGAGAGACTTTAAAAGATGCAAGTCCTTGTCGTAACCTCAACGTTGTCAGAGGCCACTCATCGGAGTGAGACAGCTTCTAATTCAAAAGAGCTGCCCACCCAACTGAGCAGCAGCTGGGCAACATTCTTAGCCTGCACCTGCGCTGTTCCTCATATTTGATTTTTATTAGCCGCTGGTGGCAACGTGGACACCAGAGCGCGTCAGAAAGTGGCGCCTCTGGCGTTTGGTTTTTACCTGCCAAGTCGGCTGACCAGGCCAAACTCACATCAGCCCTGGCACATAAAAACACTTACAGATGAATGCTGGCCACGGCCTTTTTCACGTTTAGGTTTGGGTACTGCATAAGTACGTATAAATTAAATATCTTGTACATTAACGCTCGAGTGTTTATTTTAGCTCAGGGCCAAAGCTCAAAACGTTTGAGCGAGTAGAAAACTCATTTAATTAGCAATGTCGATTTTAATGTCCTCGACAAGGAATTTGAGCGCACTGAAATCATGAATCATTCAGGGCTGTCAACTCTCCGGATGCAGTTCGTTCTCGCATGATTGACATTTTATTTATATCGCATTTGTGCTCAATTAAAGAGAGGCCTTGTCGTCACGCACAGACCATCATGAAAGTCTATTCGAATAGTAGTGATATTTTACCCAGCTAATCTATGTACATAAAAGTGTTTGCTCTGACTGACTGGTTAACACACAGTCTAAGCCGTGTTCTTAGTTCGCAAGTAAGCTCTAAGACGAGGTCTTGCAATGTCATGAGCATATGTGACTTAGTTGTCTGAGCGTCGAACATGTACGAGGGACTTCGCCGGTTTAAAGCGAGCTGTTGGATGTTTTCCTATTCATTCAATTAAGTGCAGAGCATTCAGAGTTCGCTGCATTGGCTGGCATTTCCCAGCGGGCGCTGGGCAGCGCCTGCCACTGCCTCAGTCAGTGATTGTGACCGTTGTCTACCTGATGGTGGCCAGCGTTTCATCGTGACCCAATGACACTTTGACTAATTGAAAACTGTCAAATTGCAAGTAAAATGCTGCCGGGATCATGGTGGACCTTCCACCCTCTGGCTGTCTGCTGTGTGGTTTTCTTAATTGAATTAACTCATTAGCAGTAAATATCTGTACATTCATCTAACTGCGAGTACCTTTGCATCTGTGTTATGCACATCTCCAGCTATATTTGTGCCTGTGCATCTATGCAGCTGTCAGTCGGCCTGTCATACAAATATTTCGAGAATTTTTCATGTGTGTTTGGAAACATTTTGGGCAAATGTCATTTGTTTAACATTGGCACAAACACAAAATTTGCTCGTCTGGGATTTATTAATGACATTTCGAATCGAGGCTAACACTCATTTCATTTATTTGGCTAGGGCGAAATCTCTAATCTCTGCTCTGTCTCTGGCTCTGGCCATGCATTTTGAGTGCTTTCTAATTTTAAGTGGCAATAATTTGTGCATTTCATGTCCTGTGACAGCTGAGTATTTCAGCTTCAGATTGAATATCTTTGGTTGTTTGTGAATTGCCAGTGCGATAATTAATTTAGAGAGCCCATAGAGAATGTTACACTAATGCTGCTGTCAAACCAATTGAATTGAAATTGAGCACAGGCTGCAATTTAAATTATTTAGTTTAGGCAAACTTGGATAACTCGACATAAGCGAAAACTTGTTAGCAGAGCCGTGCACAAATCTATTTAAAACGGCAAAAGAGACATTCATAAATTCGTTTTGACCGCTCCGAAATTCTACTTGCTTAAACGAATATAACTAACTAAGCATCATACTGACACTTGCTTAGACCAGATGCATGCTTAGAATTTAAATTCCAGTTCGTACAGGTGTGTGTGTTGAACGAACAGAAATAAGTAGGCATTTGAAATGATTGCTTGTATCAAGAATTGTTTGTCGAATTGTTTTGTTCGTTTGTTTTGTTTCACTGTGGTCGATTTTTGTTGGAACAAAGATAGTATTTTGGAAGCAGTTGCTAGCAAATGTATTCGTTCTAGGCTCTACTTGTTAGTTACTAATATCTTAAGTTTGACTTAATTCACTTAAGCAGTAATCCAGTTAATCTGGAAAATCTGTTAGCACAGCCCTTTATGAAGCATATACTACATTCTATTGAATTTCAATGGTTGTCATAAAATCTGTGCACATTATTCACATAAATGAGCTTTTCTTTTATTGCCAGTTCGCAGCGGATATTCCACCCACTCAACCCCGAGAAAAATACTTACATATATGTATGTCTGTCGTTTGTCTGTCTCTCTGTCTGTTTGTCTGCCTGTAACTGCGGCTCATTCGAAATCCCTTTAGCTTCAGTTCAGTGTAGTTAAGTGCGTGTATTACGATGCTTGGAAAGGGAGCGATAACTGATGATGATGATTCCATTTGTGGTTTGAATAATTTTCATAATTTAAATAAGAGCCAAAACGGCTTCAATACTTTGCCGCAGTCTGACAGTCTGTCAGTCTGTCAGTTAGACAGTCAGACATACGCTAACCAAGGGCTCGACGAGAAAACGAGAGTGTAAATCACAGTCAGTAAGAGCAAGAAAGATAGATATATATGTATATATATATACTTAAAGAGCGGGAGAGCACACGGGCAAATGATAAATGGAGCAGCGACTTGTTACGCATAAATTTTGGCGGGTCCTGGCAAGTGCCAAGTGGGCATTCGGGCTCCTGAGTAACTAAGTAAATCCTTGACGTCATGTGCGAAAGTCGTCTCAATGCTGTCGCTGTTGTTGTGTCCTTTGCCAGCGAAAAACAATATTTCATTACATTTACATATTTTCACTCAATTTTCATATTTTCGCATTCGCGCCGTTGCAAAGAAGGGGTGCTGCAGCGGTCTGTATAAATTTTGTGGGGCTGTTGTTGCCCCGGCTCCAATTCGCGCCTTTTGTTTTTCATTTTATGGTAATTCGCTCGGTCCCACGGCTCGTCGCTTTCCCTAACTACACCACGTCCACACCCACACCCACGCCCGTTGCCATTCCGTGCATTGCACTATGGAGCCCTCAAGTGTTGGTCGGCTCAGTTCATTCGTTCGTTCGCATTTCGTATGTCAGCATTTTAAATAGGCTTTTCATGTTCGAATTTTATTGTATTTTTTTATGATTTGCCTTTAGCTTGGTTTTTTTTATTTTCACATTTTTTGTTGTTATTGTTGTGTCGAGGACCGAGCACCGTAGGCTACATTAAATTCCGCAAGTCGTATGCAAAGTGAAGCGACCCATCGCTGCCACTTGCCCTGGCTTTATTAAATACAAATATTTTGCTTTTGGTGGGGTTAACAGGCGGACACTTGGATACTGTTTGGTCTGCCTGCTGCCTTGGTGGTCTTTATTGAAAGACAACGGCAGAGCGTGTTGCTTAAGTCAAGGCCACTCGAAAAGGGCTTATCATTTGACAGGAAACGTGCAGCTGTAGTGTGTAAGAGGACACCTTACAGTCACAACAACAAGTAGTAACAGTTTGCATACGGACCACTTCAACTTAACATGCATGTTAAGCTAGCTGATAATATGACTATTTTACGAATAACATACCAATTAGAACCCACATTCAACCAGAGTTGCCAACTGTCGCTTCAAAAAAGTAGCTGACTACAATGTTAAAGTTAGCTTAGAAGTAAAGATTTAGCTTTCTGAGCTTAAGTCGGTTAATAAGCAAGGGAAATGCTAAAAAATAGTTAAAGCTTTTTAATATATTAACTTTAACTAAAAAATAGCTGAATTGGTATCACTGCATCTAAAAACATTCAATCTAGACATTCAATATAATAGTATAACATTCAATATCGTAACGTTTCCTTTGCCTGAAAGGGCATTGCTCTCGTGTATTTGCGAGTTTTATTTAAAAACAAATAAAATGCCCAAAGGCTTAAAAATTACCATGACATCAGGATGGCATCAGGGCAAACACAGTCGAGTACGACAACAATAATAATAACAAATACAACAACAACAACAAACACCATTGCGAACAATCTGAAAAAAAAAGGAAGCAGCAAAGCGGAAAGTGTGAGAGAAAAACAAAAAGCCGCATAAAAAGCGAACAAAAAAAAGAGAGCACTGAACAAATATTTCGCTCGTCATAAAAACATTGTGCAATAATTTTTGCATTTCAGGACCAGAGCCAGGATCGGCATGAAAATAATAAAAAAGTAAGGCGGAGTCAGTTTATAATGTACACAATATCGCAATGTTAAGTAAAAGTTGGAACGAGTACATGAACTGGAGTACCTCAACATTATAGAAGTTGGCCTCGTATTATTCCTATTGTTGTTGCTATCATATAATAAGCCGTTGCCCAGGCAATGCAATCCTTTATAAGCCGTGTCATCTGACATTATCCAGCCAATTGCCCCTTAACAAGTTACCTTGGTTCCGATTTTTTTGCTTCTGGACAGAATGCCTGTTGGGGGGTTTTTCTCGAGTGTCGCAACTTAAAACGCACTTCAGTTGGCATAACCCGAATAGCCCAACAGCCGGGCAACAATTTCATAAATCCAGTTTACTACTGTGCTGGCCCTTTGTCTTTGTGCCGTTAAGCATTTCATTTGTATTACAATATTTGCCTGTTGAGCCACAGCCAACAAATCAACCCGGCAATTAGTCCAATTGTGCCCTTTCATAGGATATTATTATTTTGTCACCGAGTAGGTGACGCATTATAAGAAAAAGATAAAATATTTTCCCTTTTTAAGGATATCTTGACAAAACCTTTTTTTTTAAATGTTATATAGATTTTTTTGCGATGTTAACAATAAATAATGAATGAAACATATGAATATTTAAAAATTGTTGCAGGACTTGAGCCAGCGACCTTCTGCATGGGACTCCGACGCTCATAAACCTATTCCAGGATGACTCATCACGCCACGTTAGCGGCTGATGATGTTTTCGTACCACCTCCCGTCTCAGTATATCAGTAAGAAATCTCTATATTCTACACGTTCAGATATGCGCTGATCAGCAATAGGTCAGTCAGTCCGTCGAAACAAGCTCTTAAATATATATAGATAGTGTATTTAATCCACGTTGCTCTGTAGATACCTTTTTAATTAGTTACTCTTAATTGGTACTCTGCCCCACTTCAAGTCTCTCTTCACGTAGCTCTCTGATTTCTATGCTAAAATTCTATGCCTTATTTTCTGTATGCATGAGAATTTTTGAAAAATATTTGTTTAGTGAATATAAAGTACTGCTCCTTAGCATTTATTTAACTACCAAACAACATAAACTTCAACTGCGAATTGGGCCACGCGTCTTTTGTTCGTCTGTCGTTTCCGAGCCATTGATTAGACTTTGCAGTCCCATTGAAAAGTCTGCCTCTAATCGAAACGGAAACCACAACGCAGGCAGCTCGTTAAATCTACCATTGACCGAACGGGATTTGGGATATCGAGTGAATGCGTCACTCGATGCGCCTAATGAGTCCGAATCCCAGCGAATAATAACGCAGACAAAGGTGTGTGTCCAGTGTCTAGGAACTGCCGCCAGTGTAATTTGGCTAGCCGATATGATCTCAATTGACACGGGGACAGCGAAAATGTTTTGCCTAATTGAGGGACGCTCACTGGACCACACCGGATGGTGCCAAGTGGTGCCTGTGTCTGTGCCACATGCCGGGCCTAAACAAAAGATTAGCAGCACTTTTTGCGAGCGCTGAAAACGACACGAACTGCAGTATGGAAACAGTGTGGCAGTATAGGATGAGGAGGATCTGTTGCCAGTTTGGAACCAGAGTTGGTCAGCATGTGCACACGCGTTTAATGGCAGCAAACAGCGCAAACGTTGCATGCTTCATTCAGGGGCAAAAACAATTGTCAACAGACGTGGAAACGTGACCAACGAATTTTACGCACAATTTCACTTTATGCGGCGACTGCAGCGGAACAAAGCGAACAGCGACCTGGAGAGCCATTGAACGAGCGCTATGAGTGTGGTGTGTGTGGTACTGTGTAGTCTGTACTAGAGATGGGCGCAGCCAGTGATTCATGGGTCACGAAGCTGGCACGACGAGCTCCTGCTATGAAATTCATCTCGTGCGTACACCAAAAACAAAGGCACGATAGAGCTGGGAAAGCCTACATCAAATATTAGCCAACATATGAATATCGCAGCTCATCGCAGCCGATGCTCGGAAAATCAAATTCATTAAACAAAAGCATAAATATATAAATCAAAAAATGTAAGAATACACTGGTCGCGAAAATTCAGAAAACAAACTTATATTAATTTTAGTGTGTTTTGGCCTTATGTCGAGCCGGGCTGGGCTGGTTCGTGCTCATGCCAGACCGGGACGGGCCTCGAAAATGAAGCACGCACCCATCTCTAGTCTGTACATTTGAGTCACATTTATTGTTTAGTGTTGCCTCCTGCTGGCTAGCCACCACCTACAACCCAATACATATGCTGACCAGTCTACAGTCAACAGTCGAGTCGAGTCGAGTGGGCAAAAATCCAATTAGGCGTCGCATGTGCGCCGTTTTGCGCCTTAAAATCATCGCTTTTTCTATTGTATATTCTTTGCTCCCTCCATTGGTTTCCTCTCACTCAGCATTGTCCCGGGCACCAAGGAAGTGCGTACTCATAAGTATTATGCGCGATTCACACAAACTCGATAAACAAATGAATCATGCGCACATTCAGTTGATTTATTCGACCGTTGCATTCTAATCATAAAAAATGATTGTCCAGGCGCTTAGACAATGACGACTTCGACGTCTGCTAAGAAATCAAATGGATACTTTGTTGTGGCGCTTGTTTATGTGCTAGGACTTCCGCAGTGTGTCTGTATGCCTGCCAGCTCAACGGATTTATAATTGTCATGGTCACGATCCATTGGAGCCAGGCGTAAATCATCAACAAAGGGGTCGCAGACGACATGGTCTAGCTCAGAGAATTCATTACCTTTAATAATGTTAATCACTACTGATTAAAGCTTCAAGCTGAGAAATCATCCATTCAATCTTTGGCCTTTGTGTCAGTTTGTTGACATCAAACAGACTATTTCAATATGCAACTAAAATAATGGGGAAGAATGTGAAAGCTACACTTAAATAACTACATTCTCATTACCCATTCATGCTTAGTATCAAGCCACTTCTTTGAGGAAGTATTCGTATATTTTCCAGTTCAAATAATATTTAAGAAATAATAGTTGTCTTTGAAGAACCGAAGGTTAAATACCCTTGCGCATATATATATATATTTTAAGTTGTATGTTCCTGTAAAAACTATATAAAATTAAGGTCAGATGTTGAAATGATTTCCCCATTATTTAAAATCATAATTTAAAATCCGATCCCACCCAAAAGTTTTTATCTGCCTGCTTAAGATAAAGATTCAAGTTGGCTTTAAAAATCACAGACTTGCTGTCACAAATTTCGCGACAAATGTATAGCACCCTCTGCAAGGGTAATGCAATCCGTAAGGATTTACTTTAGAGGTTTTTTGAAGCAGTTGATTCCATTATCATTGCAAATGTTCTCAAGTATTGTAATACATACATGTTTGTTTTTAGCAATTCCCATTGGCCAATAGAAAAGTTTCATTTGATGTCGTCGTATCTGAGATGAGTTTTTCCTCGTGTGTTGTTGCTGTGTTTGTTGTTTGGATGTGTTGTTGTTAATGATCATGTTGACACAAGTTGTTAACAAAATAATTTATGCGATTTGTGACGCTTTAAAAGTTGGAGAGAAGCGTGCAAAAAGCGAATTCTATTGCATATTTAATGACAGCCTGTGGTTGTCTCCTACTTAGTCCACTCCCCACCCTGTCCAACTGTTTTGATTCTTACACTGACTGAGCCTGCCCGGATGCGCGTGCTGGATAAAATTAAGAGCAGCTTGTATCCCAGCGGGCAGAGAAGCCCACAGCAGCATAAATGGACGGCGACGCAGTTTTTTGTCATTTGTCAACGTCGCCAGTTCCAAGATTTTTCCAGTTTCGGCGAGAGAGTAAAAAATGATAAACGCATTCGCTTATGATGTGTAGAGTTTCATAAATCATGTTGAAGCTTGAAGTTTGCGTGTATTTCCTTGTTGTTGTGCTGCTGGTGCATTGGTAAAGTTTTTGGGGGAGATCACGAGGTCGCTAGCTGGCATAGGTCTCCAGCCAGAGCCACTAAGGTCGCCACGCGACAGCGTTTAGACAAACAAGTGTCACTGAAGATGATGAAGAGCTGCCAGCAAAATGTGAGAGAAAAGAGAGAGAGCGACGCTGAGCGGGCGAGAGTTGTCGCTGCGATTTATGCAGCTATTTGCCAGCGCTGACCAAGTGCGTCAGCCTCTCTGGACATAAACTGTGCCACCAAGCGGCTAGAGTCAAGGCTGACATACAGCAGATGTGCCCAAATGGAGGTCAGAATGCAATCAGGGGGGCAAAAAACTCGTTTTTTTTTTACCCTGAACCCATGTAAATGTAAATTGGTAAAAAGGGTAAATTGGTTTTGTGCATATGTACGTACAAACAGCAGGAAACGTTTATGACTTAAAGTATTTCAATCTATATTTATGCCTGGCTATCTGTCTGTTATCTCGAAACCTACAAACGTTAAAGATTTGAAATTTTCAATATATATTCAACTATACTATACCGTTCTAAGTATTTTCATAATTTTTCATAATATAATCCGGATTGAAAGAATGCTTGTTACGGCAGCCCGGCGCGTGGTTATAGGGTATTTCCTAGCTGGGAACTCTGCATATTTAAGAGACTAAGGAAAACAACAACAAGTACTTCAAAAGAGCCTGTTCTCGTTGCACAGTAATTGCCCCTCAATAAATGCTCATTATTAATCAGCTTTCACTTACACAATTCCCAGACGCCACACAAAGCTATAAGCCCGGGGCTACCATTCATTTTTTTTTAAATGCCTGAACAAACTTGGAATCAATATCGTTAACTTGAAAGGGCGTCTAATAATGTGCTCAGCATGTCAACTGCTGTCGCCCCACTAGCTAATGCAAGGGGATGGGGCGTCAAAGCTCAGCTCAGCTCTGAGTCAACAATGGACAACAGTCGGTGCTCCTCTGGTTGGCCTCCCTAGTGCCACTTATGAAATTGAATGTAAACAAAATGAGCGTTCAGTCAAATGTCCCTCAGCGACACCCACTATTCAAGGCCCCCATGGGCACCGCAGCAACAGTGTTTGACTGACATATCGGCGCCAAGCAGGCAATTAACATGCAATTGTCATAAATTTACCCAGTGCACAGATTATTAAACATTCATAAAATAAATTACAAGCGAAATCGCATAAATTCTGAATTGATTTTAACGCATTCTGTGGAAGACCATGAAATGGGAATCAGAACAAAGCACATTGCAGGGGCAAGAGATTTCAGAGCCAAGAATCTTGTTATTGAATTATAACAATTTCTACCATAATGGCTAAAGGAAAAACATAAATTTTCCGTTAAAGTTTCTAAAGGGGGAGCAGCAACAACAATGCATAGAAATCAATTCATGAAGTGCTTTCAAGGGTTAAATTTTAGAGAGGGGAAGACCAGCAAATAAATAGAGAGTGAAAATGCAGCTAGAGAAACAAAACCCCAGTAAAGACCACAGAGGGTAACTGCTGCAGGGTGGATTGCTTTTGTGTGGGTGTGTGTGTGTGTGGAGACCAGGAAGGGTGTGTATTAGTTTGAGTACTTAGAGAACTTGTGGGTTTTCTTCTTCACATAGAAAAGTTTGTCCTACAGTTAGAAAGTCTTTGATATTGACAACTTTGAAGATGCAGTACACAAGGCCAAATCCTAGTCAGGTTTTGCCAGTCGTCATAGCCTCTCTTATGTTGAGGCTGAAACGAGCCTGCAAGCTTTGCAAATGCAATTACTAGCATGCAACTACAAGTAAGACACAAGTTCAAGATGCTGCCTTGAAGTCGTCTGTGAATATTATTGGATTACTGAGTGCTCTGATGGCATTTTGTCGCATTTCGCTGTCGGAAGGTTCAAAAGCTCTAAGCAGATAATTTTGTCGCGCTCCGAATATCATTAGAAATTCTCTCTAGAAGCGCTTTAGTTTTAATTTTTCGCAGCAAAAACTGAACAGAAACTGACAAAAAACTGAAATGAAATGATGATAAACTACAACAACAATAATAACAATGATGATGATGATGACGTCGACGTGGCTTGCCAAAAAATGAAAAAAGAATGCAAACAAAAAGAAAATATTTTATGACATTGCTGACAATTTATGATGCAAATTCCACGCAAAAAATATATATATACATGAAATGAAGGATGCAGGCAGCTTTTCGGGTGCAGCGACGACAAATTGTCGAGAAATTGCATAAAAATACATATCAAAATAAATTGTTATGCTGAAATCTGTAATCTGAAGTAGTTGCGGATGCACTCAAAAGATATTTACGAGTGCGCAGCCAAAGCAAAGCTGCAAATAAGAGCAAAGGGCAAGCCAACAAAAAAATAAAACAACTCAATGCGAATTGTTTTTCTGTTGATTCATCAGAAAATAAATTGAAATTTTCTTGTTGACATTCACCAAAAAAAAAAAGGAAAAAAAAAGAAAAAACAATACAACATGCAACAGCAGCAGAAGCAGCAAACTGCGTCCTGTGTCATGATTCAGCCAAGCTGTCGTTGGCTGTGTTTGCTCTGTTGATTTATTTAATTTACTAAAACTAACAGCATAAAATATTTGATAATAAAATCACGTTCACACGCCTATGGCCACAAATCAATTGAAACACGCATCAACCGATAGACCAACCGAACCAAAAAGCCCAACCAACTAACCAACCAATCGACCCATCGACCAATTGACCAGTCGACTAACCAACCAGTTCATTAAAACTTTTATTCATATATTTTTCGAAAAATGAGTCCCATTTTCGTGGAACACAGTAACCGCAACCAAATATCTTCAAATTCGTTGTGACGTTTTGGTTAGCCCCTTTCTATTCGGTTTGCCCCTGGGTACAAACAGACATTCATCTATCGTTCCCATAACCCCAATAAAAAACCTCTGTGTGCGGTCAAAAACTTTGCATTTCATGCGATAGTTAACCGTCGCCGAATAAAAAGCATTTATAGCATAATATTTATGAACATTTCAATATAAATACCCCTAAACGTTGGCAATTTCAACAACATCGATATGTGTACGTAATAAATTCTGGTGGCTAACCGACATGAAACCGTGAATAAATGTCAGCAACAACCAAACAACATTATTAGAAACCGAAACGTGAACATTTTAATCCTAAAATTAGCGCATCGGATTGGCAATGACTAATGTGATGCAATAGACTATGGGAACAGGAACACAAGCAAATACGAGGAGTTTCTTAGAATCTAGAGGATTCTACAACTTTATAAAACTTTATAGCTATGAAATTCCAAAGCGAATCATTGCTTAGCGAGAATGCAACTGAAATTAGAGTATTCAATTAAGAATTGCCCGTCCGACTGGAAATATTACAAGCCATAGATATTTTCATATAGAAACTACCTAAATTTACATCAGCCAAATATGGTCAGATAAATCTACTGACTGGGGCCTAAGTTATTTACGCTTCAGGTCTGAGTACCCCACTCAAAAGAATTTATTTTAAATCAAATCAGTTTTGAAAATAAATAAATAAAAAAAAAATATTGTAATTAGTTTTTTGTGCTCTTTTTTCTCGTTTCCATTCTGTGCACTTTATTATGAATTTTTATTGCGTCCTATCATATTATTATTATTTTCTTTTTTTGTTCAAAATTAATTTATCGCCTTCAAATAATAACGAACCGAAAACCATCGAAATCGAAGCGAGCGATCGAAAAATGTTTCGTTGGCTCCGTCATCGTCAATGTCTGCAGAAGCGTTGCCTGAATTTAAATGGACAAATTAATTGCGTTTGTCATGTGGCTGGGACGGGTTCTGGTTTTGCGTTCGCAGGTCATGAGACCTAAATAAAAACCAAACAGTTGAAAAAATAGGAATTAATTGGATTTTGAACAGCGCCGAAATGTATTTAATTTAGCATTAATGACAATACACAACAGAGATTTTGTCCTCTGCATTGCACTTAACAAGTGCCAATTGGCATTGAATTATTGGAATCTTTAAAATCGTTATAAATCTTCTTATCTGTGCGATCGGCGTCTGATCATCAAATGTCCATTAAACGGTTGCTAGCACGGCCATTATCCTTTTCTTTCTGCTCGTATACCAAGCGCATTAAGTGAGACCCAACAGAAAATCTCTTTTGGAACCCCCAGAACGCACAGTTGATGATGATCACGAACCCTGAAACTCAAGGGGATCCCAATTCTCTGGACATTAATAATCACACAGTTTGAGTTTTTCGATCGAATGCCTTTTTGATTCACGACCAAGTTGTCGTTGTTGTTGTTGCTACGGGCTCTCTTGTAGGAGGACCAATCGTGCGACCCTGCTACACAACTTGGACTCCTGCTCCTCCGCCTCCAAAGTCGTGTCAGTTGACATTTTGATTGTGTCGCCTTTGGTGAATTAATTGAGCCTCGCTTTTTTTGGTTGCCTTCAAAATGAAGTCGTTTCCGTGGAATGCTAAACACCTAAGCTACGTCCGTATCTATCAGGGACCACACATAGCGACCCACCACTCTCACAGTGGGACTCAATAAGATTCAAATTTTTGGGCCTGACACACGCAGCTTCATCGAAAATTTGAAAAAAATCTCGATTAGCGCGGCCTGCGGGCCACATTGCCAATTAATTATAATTGATTAGCGATATTAACGGATATTATTATGATGATGATTCGCATGAAATGATTGTGTTTGCAACCGCAGCTACATTTTTGTCTCTGTCGCTGGCCGAAACATTTCGAGTGTAGCCCATTATGTTAAATTCTCCATAAATGATAAATGACTTAATTGCGGCTTTCAACAAACTGTAAGACTTTCAAATTAACATTTCAACAAATATTTGATTTGATTAGAAATATTTAAATCAAATTAATGTTGCATATTTACGACGTCTGCTTGGAATGTTGATGCCAGAAAGGGCTATAAACAGAACGTGAAAGGAATTTTGAATTTATTTCATACTTAAACTTAAACGTGTGTTTAATTTTTGGTGTTATTACTATTAGAGCTAAAAGGATTTAGTGAAAATCCCCTTTCAAATCATTAACATTAAATTTCGATGAAGAAATTTGTGTACACTCACAATTAAAATACAACCCTGGGAGAATGCTTGACCAGATCCGTAAGTACAACATAGTCGCCTTTGTTCTCCAAAGAGCTGTCACAAAAAAGGAATTAAATATAAGCCAAAATCTAGTTTTATTTGTTTTTATCGCATTGTTACACCGTGCTGCGAGCTTTCAAATTTTTATTATGGGTCGTGGTCGCAAAGAAAAGCATCAATCACGTTGTCGCAATCGAAGATCTCGTTCCCGGTCACATTCCAAGCATCGTCCGACACGCTCCAGTTCCATAACAAGTCAATCGATCCAGGTAAAGCGCCGCAAGGAGCGCGTAAACTCCTCATGGGATATACCACCGATGGGTTATGAGCATCTCTCGCCCGTACAGTACAAGGCGATGCAGGCAAGTGGCCAGATTGCCTCCAGAATTGTGCCGGACGCACCGCCCACGGGTGAGTCGGCGGCCATTGCGACGGTCACGCGACAGGCCCGTCGGTTGTATGTGGGCAATATTCCCTTCAGCACTACCGACGAGGATATGATGGCGTTTTTTAATGAGCAGATCCACCGTTTAAATGGAACACAGGGTCACGATGGCAACGCTGTGCTCACCTGCCAGACGAATCTAGACAAGAATTTTGCGTTTCTCGAGTTCCGTTCCATGGATGAAGCAACCCAGGCCATTACCTTTGACGGTATCAGCTATCGTGGACAGACGCTCAAGATACGACGACCGCATGACTATCATCCGGTTGCCTCAATAACCACCGCGGAGATAGTTGAAATAGCTAAGGGAGCGGCGCAGATCCATGCCAGCAGTCTGCCCATTTCGCCAGTGGTGCCAGATTCGCCGCATAAAATTTACATTGGTGGTCTGCCCACCTGTTTGAACGAGGAGCAAGTGAAGGAGCTGCTGGTGACCTTTGGCCAGCTGCGGGGATTTAATCTGGTGAAGGATACCATCACGGGCCAGAGCAAGGGCTTTGCCTTTTGCGAATATCTAGATCCGTCTATTACGGAACAGGCCATTGCCGGTCTCAATGGCATGCAGCTCGGTGATCGAAAGCTTGTCGTGCAGCGCTCCATTGCCGGCGTACGGAACATGGTGGCCAGTCAGTTACCCGTGCTGCAGGTGCCTGGTTTTCCCATCGATGTCTCCACTTGCAAGGCCACTGAAGTGCTATGCCTGTTGAACATGGTCTTGCCCAGTGAGCTGCTGGACAATGATGAGTATGAGGACATACGCACGGATATTAAGCAGGAATGTGCCAAATATGGCAAGGTGAAAAGTCTAAAAATTCCACGTCCGATCGACGATCCACCCCAAACCGGCTGTGGTAAGGTTTTCGTGCGCTTCGAGTCGATCGAAGACTGTAAGAAGGCATTGAACGCATTGAGTGGCCGCAAGTTTAGCGGACGCATTGTGATGACATCCTTCTACGATCTAGACAAATACAAACGCAAAGATTTTCATTAATATTGTGGTTTTCTTCGATTTTAACAGTCGAGCCTCATCTTTTATTAGCGAATGCTGCGAAATGCTGAAAAAGATGTGAAAACTAGGTAGCTAACACAGCTTGCTTTAGACTTTGCTGGCTTCATAACAGATCAGCGTTAGAATCGAGACTGTAATTTTAGCCTGTGATGATCATCTCGTTCCCAAAGAGCTCAGGTTTCGCTAGTAGCCGAATGCAATTGAGCTGTGCACACAGAACAAGCATGGTCGAGAGTACTAAACTAGGCAATACTGTATATCCAGCCACAATGGGCTGCCATTCAATCGATACTTATTGATTTTGGGAACTCGAGCATTGTCGAAGATATGAAATATTGCTCAGTTAAGATCTTTACCTCTATTAATTCATAATAACAACAACTTTATACTACCCTTCATTATCAATCTACTATCAATTTTTCATACAAATTGCAGATACCCTAGAACTATGTCTGAAATATTATTGACCTGTTTATGCCTTTAACGGCATAGTAATGACCATCTTCCATCCATAATACCCTTTGTATTTTCAGTACAGGGCATGAGCACGTCAGACGCTGGTACGCTTCAACGCCTTGTTGTCATATCATCAGCAAAGCGCTTAAGATTTTTGCCTTGGTGGGCAAGCCAGGATACGCCTTCACTCAAATTGTAGGCTGATTCAATAAGGCAGGCGACTTAAAATGAAATCCTTAAAGTCTCAGAAGCTTAATTAAAATTTTTAGTGTCGCGCCTTATCGCGAGCATTTCTCACATATTCACACCTATACCCCGGCGAGGCTGCCTTCACAAGCTGTGAAATACCTTCAAGTTGAAGGCAAACAGGCGGGCAGCTCATTACAGCCAAGCAGCACATTGTTAATGCTTTTTCAATTTCCGAACCCAAAATGTGTGGACAGGCGGGAAGTTGAGGTAGCAGCGCTTATCGCGGCCAACGGTTGCATTTTCTCAGGTTCCAGAGCCAGGTTGGACCCAAGCTTATCTTTATTTTGGTCATTTGCCCGACAGCCGGTCATCAATAATGAAATGCAACTGGCGGGCAAAACTGCTGAAGGCGAAGCTTTAACAGACTTCGATTTATCAGTGGAGAGACGACTAAAACTAAACGCTTTATCGAAAAGCCTCGTCAAGAGATACGCGTAAATGTGGACTTCGGCTGCGATTCCCCTGGACACAAATTAATTCAACGCCTTGGATTTGTCATTTGGAGGCTTTTAGGTAGAGGCTCGTGATAAAAGCGCTGCCGCCGTCGCCGACATCGCGAGACTCCTCTGAAAATCAATGCCTCGATGGGTAATTAATAAACGCCCATAAAGATGCGGATACAATAAAAATTCCAAGCGAGAGGATTGAAACTGGAAAAATCGTTCGGCTTTGTTTCGGTCACTCAAAAAGGGTTTCTTTCATCGTGGTTTTTTTTATGAGATGCAGCTGCCATGTCGGGATTAACTGGATTGTGTGAGACTTTCCCCCTCCCCCCACCCCCACTCTCTCAACTCTGACCGGTTAGGCAACTTCTCTGATTGCTGACCAAGTGGTGTCTTAGGTTAGGGCTCTGTCGATTGTCGAACTCGGTTCTGAAATTCGAACCCGTTCGGATGTTAGGTAATCGACGCGATAAGAAATTAAGAAATCAAATCCATGACTCTGAATAGTTGAGTGAACTCGTCGCGAGCCGCTTTTACGGCATCTTTAATTGCATTCTCATCATTTATTGTTTTGGGGCGAGAATTTGAATATGATGTAGTAGATAATTATAGGCTACAGGATGGACTTGATGTTGAGGGCGTAATCTTGATGGTGGTCATTAAAAGCAGCTACCTACCAATATACTATGATTACAGCTAGGAAACCTTAAGTTAAATGCGACCACTTTTCGAATAGTCTAAAGCGCTTCATTGGACAATTCGTGCAGTAAAAACACAAGCAGACTTAATTAGCCTTCGGTTTGCTTCATTTGGAGATCACTTGCGTTTTGTTTGTCTTGAATATTTGTATTTTAAAACTTACTGTTTTTTAATAATACCTTTAGAGCACCCACAACAAGGTATTCATTTTAATGTCCACTAGATTCGTATCTATGCTAAATGTATCTTTTAGTCGCTCAAGCTGCCTTGCCTTGATAAACATATTAGGGAATCATAAAAATTTGTAGTTCTAATGATCAACAAATTTATCTGATGCTCAGATATCTGATCAATTTGTAAGGTCTTAATGAAGAAATATTAGACAATACCAACCGTAATAAAAACCAGTTTAGGCAAAATGTTAAGATTTTTTGTGGAAGTGATTTGAATACCGTAATGATACAATCTGCCAATGAACTTTGGCATTCTCTATTTCTATTTATGCAACGAAACTCTTTCTGACCTTTTCCGTCAATCCAATCAACTTTCTTCAATTAGAGCCTATTAAAAAATGGTTTTTGTGTTGTTTATACACCCAGAAGCGTAAATATTTTGATAATAAAAATAAACTTCGAGGGCCTCGAAAGTTTGCACAAATACGATGCAAAAGAAGAATATTCAATTAAATGAAACCTGTTGCTGTATGTGTAGCTTTACGATTGCTAACCCCAATTCAATTTTGCATTTCCTGTTGACTTCCCCCATGCTTAATAAAATCAAATAAACAAATATTGCACTGAAACAGAGAGAGCAAAAAAAAACGTTTTGTAATTTGCCTTTCTCTTGGTTCAGGCCGTGAACAAAGGCGAAAACAAATTACACACAAATACTCGTAATTTCGGCGAAAATGTTCGAGGGGTTGGGTGCCACAGGGGCAGAGTCAAGTGACGTTCCTGTCTCTGACTCAGTTCGTTAATGGCAGCGCAATTAATTCGAGCAAATCATCTGTGAACCCTTTTTATGACCCCCCTCGAGGGTGGGGTCGGCGACGGCCCAAGCGTCGCTCTCAGATAAAAATTCATTAAACGGTAAGCCCGTCAGTTTTGTTTGGCTTTTACGTTGGCTTTGAACTGTTTGCCACGAAAATAATAAACGCGAAATAGGCGCACAAAAATATAAAATTTGTTTAAATGCCAACCAAATTGATGCGCAATTTGTGAATGAATGAATAGGGTTGGCTCAAACCCAGGGACTGCAAGGGACCCCCGAAAACAATGGTCGGTGGTTCGGTTTTCCACAACCATAAACACTGGATGTGCTACAAGCCTTAGTTTCTGAAATATTTTAAAAATGTTAATAGAGCAATTTGCAGTTCTACTGAAAATATTGTAAAGCTTTTCATAGAGAGCTCACGGGCTAATTTTGATCTCTAGATAAATCAAATGCTTGAATTTTTTTTAAGACTTTGTTATTTCGGGCTTGGTTTTCGATTCAGCTGTTTCTTGAGCAACTGCTTTGGCTAAGGCTTCGGTTCATATTAAAAATAAAATATCCGGGTTCAAATCGGTTCGGTTGAAAACCGTTTGGCAACCTGCTTAATACCAAACTGGTTATTTTTGAAAACAATTTATGATAACTCTTCAATTCCACTTAAATCGCCTGCTGATATCTGAATAAATCAAACTCAATGGTTTACTTGGGTAAAGATTTTGTAAGAACTCTAAATTCCGGTATTCGCTCTCTGTGGAGCCCGTTCGTGACGCCCTATGAAGAAAAACGAATAAAATGAAAATGCTAAACTGAATGAATTTTCCGCATAAGAAATACCTGAGAGCGCAGCACAGCATTTAATGAGGGCCATAAAATCGAAGCGCCGGGCCAGTTTCGAGGGCCTTCAAAAAAGGCGAAATGCCCCAGAGAAGTGTAACAGGTGCGATAACAACAAAAACCGGTGAATGTCTGGACGGCAGCCAAAAGACAATGAAATTATAATGAAGATTATGTGTAAAACAAAGTGCGGCCTCTCGTTTAGGTAGCAGGCGAAGGACATTAGGTAACATGTTGAAAGCATTTTAAAGCTGCGACGACTTGAAAGCAAAACCATTCTCTAATTTCTGGTATTTGCTTTGATATTTTACCGACGCGACGGATACCCTTTTTAAATGGTTTGTTGTGCAAATGGAAATTGGTCTAAAAGAAACCGAAACCGAAAAGAAACAAAATCCCAGGCAAAGAATTGGTTCGCTCTATGCAAATGTCAAAAGGGTACTACCGACGACGGGGGCGTGCCAAGCTGAACTAAGTGAATGCATAACGCATAATCTTTTGAGAGAAACAAAAACCATAAGCCGAAGGATGCACACAAACAATAAGCGCTCAAAATACAATATGAAAACAATTTAAGCTGTTTGCTCAACTCGACTCGCAATCGTTATCCGAATTAAACTTGAATTGTTGTAAATACACAGTAAGAAAAGTTGAGCTTGATGTAAACTGATTGTTCTAATGATTGTTTTGTTCAGGTAGTTAAAAATTATATAAACTCGGTGCAACTAATTTGAAGTTATGAAAGCATGCAAAACTTGTAGTATTTCCACGGCCAGAGAGCTGTAAGTAGTTAGAGGGGATATTTCCACCTACTTGGTGAGCTTCCTTTTGGAGCGCTTGTCACTCCCATCATGACTGACAAGTTTATCCTTTCTGGCAGTTGCATCTTTTCATTATAGCGGAGCTACCAGGGCCTGGGCAAGGCCAAAATGCCACTTGCTGGCTATCTATGCGGCTGTCAGTTGCACACCAATTGGGTCAACGACCTGCTCTAGCTAGAGGAGCGGTCGGGAGTGGGGGGCAACCCTAGAGTTTTGTGCCATGTAACGCGCATTGTTGCTGCTGATGAATGCTTCATGGTCGTCATAGTCGTCATAGTCATCCTCATCTCTATACATTTTGCCTATTCATTTGTCCTGTTGTGTTGTGTGTCCGGCCCTGGACCCCTCGACCCTAGCCACCTATCCAAGAACTTCAACTTGTGATACCCATCTGAATTTGCATTATTTTCTTTCGCTCTTCATTTCTGCTGTTGCCGCTGTTTACTGTCATTCTGATTTTAATCTTTACTGCGATGCCTGCTGCTGCTGCCGGCTGCCTGCCCTCCGCCTGATGCTGCTTCTGCATTTGTATACCCTTCACGCACTGAATATGGGTATATTAGTTTTGAAAAAATTTATGTAACCAACGGAGCGAAGCATCTCCGAGCAATATAGATTTTTATACATCGTAATCCGAGTTTAGAGGAGCAACATTCGTCAAACCTGATTTAATAAATTTCACATTGTAAATACCTTCACCATTCTCTCTAAATTTTTGAAGGTAGAATCATGTCCTGTAAATCACATATATATCGGACTATAAGCTTTAAAGTAAATTAAGATTGTATTTCCAACACATGGTGTGAGACAAAGGGTTTGTGTGTGCGTAGATGCCAGCCATAACGTTTATACTGGCAGCTTAGCGCTGGATTCAGGTTACCCTCCAGTCGAGCACTCCCGGTTGAAGCACTCTTACTTGATATATTTAGTTTTTAATTTTTTCCACTGCCCTGCAGATTTGTTGTTGTTGTTATTCTTGTTGTGCCTTCGTACCTGCCGCGTGCCCAGGTGAACAGGTTCCATTTCTTTAGGTTTCCCACTGCACCTCTGTTGTTGTTGTAACTGTTGTTGTTGTTACTGGACGTACATTTCCTTCGCCGCCCTGGCCAACGTCCTCTTGACGTTTCATTCGCATTTCATTTGCTGTAACCCGATTTAAGTCTGAAAAAGTATCCTAATTGGTATTAAAATCGCTGTTATTTTTTCAACCTTTGTTGCCCTGTCTGGACGTGAATTTGTTGTATTCTGATACTTTAAAAGGCAGATTCCAACGCATTTGCTGCTTTATCCTTAGCCGTATTCAAATTGCATTCACCGCCTCAAAACAGAACTAAACAAAAATGAGAGGTTCAGGCTCGGTTGCGCATTTTCTGATTTAATCACTTACATTCTGATAAAAAATCAAAATAATATCGCTTCTGTTTTGCTTTGCCAGCGATTTAAGTGTCCGATTACTTTCCCGGTATTTGGTAAATAAGGTATTATAGGAAATTCTCATTGAAAATAAAAGTAAGCACACATTTAAATACGGCACGTGATTAACTCATGTCAAAAAATAGTTGAAAATAAGTATTCTATAAAGCTGCTTCCATTAACTCAATTATTTCAAATGTCAGTGCTCGACCCACAATAATTAAAATAAGTTATTTTAAGCCCGTTTATTAAGGGATCTAATTACCAAATTTTACACCTAAAATAGAGAATTAAAATGACTCTGACATCATAAAGCAAAATGAGGTTTGGTCTGTAAATAATACCCATCCGTTACATGATTTTCATTGTGTAGGTCAGTTTAAATGTAAGTTATGTTAACTATTGTAGTCTAACATTAGTCCGAAAATTAGCTCTACAAATTACTCTCTGTCATTAACAGCGCTAAAATCTCTTTGGTTACATGTGGATTTCATTGCTCCGAATTTTCATGATAATGAATAGCGGGTGAATTTATATAGTTCTTTTTAAAAACGATCCTCCAAAAGCTTTTATTTTGATTATCTATAATTTAATAGATAAAAAATTTGCCAAGGATTAGTATATATCCATTATTCTATATCTAATACTATGGATATCGGTAAACAATTTTGTTAACATTTAAAAATGCATTTCCAAAACTCCTAAAAATTCAGCCAATGCTGAACTAGACCGTTAGCATTAACAGTCACATATGATCCACAAAAAGAGATGGAAAGAACCTAATAGCAGAGTGGTAACACGAAGTGAGCGCCATGTTTATCCTGTGGACTGCATGCAAGAAAGTATGTCATGCTGTAAACTCCAAGACATATTGCCAAGACCCACAAAGTACTTCCATGTAAGTAGATAACAATTTAATCAAACTTTATGCAAACAACGGACACATTACGATTAATGGCAGCCAATTAGTCGAAAATATGAACCTGATGACATTGATTTATGATAATTATGATGATGATAATAATGACAGTTTTATTGACCCACTTGTTAATGACATGTATTAATTAAAAAGGACTAATGTGCATGCCTTTGTATAGTCGGCTGCATAATTTTGTCCAGCTCTGCACCACAAAGTTCTTTTGCCAGTTAACAGAATGAATTTACCGCTGCCGCATTAACAGCTCCTGCACTCAGCAGTTAACAGCCGCCGCGCTCAGCAGCGCATGCGAGCATACCACAATCCACATAACATGCTGAGAGAAATGCGTACCACACACACAAATTCTGTTAGTTAACATGCGTGCGTGTTGGTAAACTAAAAGTCCACTCAGTATTGCCGAGAGTTTCAAGCGTGCTGGTTGTGGACGCGGCTGGTGCTACGTTTAAAAACCGATTCGCGTTCGTTCGTTCGTGCGTACGTTCGTCGCTATCGTCGTCGTTATATCGTATTATCCGACTATATATTCGTCTGCCCAGATAGCGATTTAAAAGCCAAGATATTTTGCGGCAACCAGTTGACCAACGCGTGCATCAGTTAGCCCAGTCCTTTTGCGATCGTTTTAATTTTAAGCAAAAAACAAAACAAAAAGTAAACAAAAAAACTGTTCCTCGGGCCCTAAAACAACAATTGAGAAATATTCAAGATTTAAAGCCAACATCTTTATGACAACAAAGCAAGCAAATTGAGAGCGTGTCCTTTTTATGTGTTGCCTTTAAATTAAATGCAGCTAATAGACGCTGCAGCTGTGCTGCTTTCAAAAATTTTGTGTGGGTGTATGTGAGTGTGCGTGTGTGTGCAAAAGTGTAAATTATTAAATTAGCGCTCAGCAAGAGCGGGACAAGGAAAACAAAAACGAATTCTATAAAGCGAAAACGAAGCGAAAGAGGAAAACGAAATCGGGATAAAAGCGGATTACATCAAGGATTAAATAACAAAGTAATTTGCATATGTTGAAAATAAATTAACATTATGTATGCCCTCCACTTGCATAACACTAATTTTACATTAATTTATGCCACCCACCCCCCATTTCGCCCAACTGCCCACTCACGCACACACCCGCTGTGGGTCAGCCACAGGCGGATGTCCGTTCATGTCCATGTTTTGAGTCAATGAAAATTTTTAATTGTGCACGCGTGTCGCAAGTGACCCCCAAACGGCGCTACGCCCAAGTCAAGCTGGAAGGGGTGGTTAAAAAAAGAGGGGGCGTATCCTGTATGCCGTGCTTTTTACGCCCCCGTCCAGACTGCATGTTACCCGCATATTTATCATGCGTAATATATATACAATACCTGAGTAAACTTGCAACCGTTCCTGGTCAATCCCCAATCAACCCCCGTGCTCTCTGGTATCCACCCTTTTGAGTGCTTAGTTAAATGTGCAGCGCGATTAGAAATATAGTTCGCGAATGCGAACATTTTCTTTAAACATTTTCATTATTTTTATTCCTTTCAGGAGAGCTTCTCTTAAATAAGTTGATTCACAATTTTAGACAATCCTGTCTAATGATATTTTTATACTTTCCCTGGCCAGACACACTATGCAAAGTATTTAAGTAAATATTTTATTTAAATAATATAATATAATAATATAAAATTTAAAAAGTTTTTAGAACCATACCCAAGTTTATAAGTAATGTAGTGTAAGCTTTGGTATAAATAAATTGATTTACCACATATCCGTGCATAGGACGCTTTACCAGCTTTTTATTATTTCTTTACTCTTCCACTTTCAATTATCCCTAAAACTGTTTATAAATCTTTGTCGGACAACTTCATTTCTATCCCTAACAGCTCTTAAGCTATGCTTAACTCACATCTTAATTTCAATTGGAGCTTGCTGTTTTTTTTTCGTTCTGTCGTTTCATTTTGCCCCAGCTTAATTTCAAAATCCCCACACCAATTTTAGTATGTGCCACGCTTTGCTCCTTAGCCACCAATTTCCGAACCACTTGAACGCTTCAAGTTGGCTCCGTGCCATGCGTCTCTTTGGCATTGCTCTCCTTTTTTGTTGCGGTCAGTTTGCCGCGTGCCGATTTTTGGCGTGCACGTGAAAAGGACATCACCAACCCACACACACACGCGTGTATGAGCATAGAAAGCCAAGAACCAAACACAAAAACCACTAGGTTAGGTTTGGCGGTGCAGAGTGCTGGAAGGGAGGAACCACGGGAGCACAGCTCGTCCACGTTGACCTCGTGTCGCCTGCAGCGTTAATTTATAATTTACTGTGCTCACTGAAACCGTCAAAACCAACACCCACCACCACCTGCCACCCACTCGGCGGTGCTCTGCCCACTTTTATTATTATTATTTCTGTGCGTTCTACGCGCTTTTCCGAGCCGTGCGCGCTTTCCATGCGATTTCCCGAGTTTTGACTTTTTTACATTTGCCGACGGCGCGACGGACTCTTTGTCGCTGTCCTTGTTGTGGTTCTTCTTGTTGCTGTTGTTGTTGTTGTCCATGGTGTTGTTATTGTTGCGGTGTCCCTTCATTTACTGGTGCTTGGGGTTGGGGTCCTGGTCCTGGCTAGCGGCTCCTATTCCATGTTGTGTGCCACAGCCAGACGCTTGTGAAAATTGCCTTTTCAACTACTCACTGACATTTGCGCGCTGTTGTTGTTTGTTGTTGTTTTTAGTGCCTTAATTTTGTTTTCGTTTTATGAGTGTGTGTTTGTGTGATTTTGTGTGGCGTTGCTGTTGCTTTTGGTTTTGGTTTTGCTTTGCGGTTTTGGTTTTTTTGTCGGCACAGTTTTTTATTTGAAAATTTGTTACCTCTGGCCCATACCCCGCGGAATCGCGCGACTGTTGCTTGTCCTTTTTTGTCGCCGTTTTGTTTGTTGTTTTAATTAATTTGTAAATTTACTTGGCGAGATTAAAGTAAAAATATGGAAAAGGGGAAGCAGGAAACAAATTAGCTGTAGCCCAAATGGCAAATCACATGCATAAATTCAGTTCAAGTATTTTGTTGTGAATTTTATAGAAGTTTTTACTTTTGTTAGCTTTTTACATTTTTGCAGGCGTGCTAAGCCCGAGGATTACGATAGGATTTTCTTTAGTGTGAAATCGTACAGCAGTACAAAAAAAAAACAAAAATGTTAATAATATTTCAATTATGTATGTGATAAATAATAGGAGCAATAAAAATTGATTATTCATATAAATGGTACGCTCATCGGAAATATAATTTAAAATGTTTAATTTAATTATAAAATGTAAAATTGAAAAAAATACCGAAAATAATCATAAAATTCCATTTTAATGGGTATCATTTTTTTTCCAGATCCTCAAAAAATAAGCTTAATGCATCATGTAAACCCTAATTCATATTTTTACTCAGCAGTTTTTAAAGCCAGCGCAACCGCAAAAGTGTGCTAATAAATTCAATTTCCTTATTCACGCAGAAACAGCAACAGCAACAACGACAGCACAAACATAACCCAAGCAAGCACACACTCACAAGCAAATTGAGGAAAAGCCGGTGAAAAACATTTGCCTAAAGGCCATTAATCGCTCATTTTTCGCATAAACAAAAAACCGCCTGACGATGTTTGCCCAGTCAAAACAAAAGCAGCAACAAAGAAAACAACAACAAGCATTAACAACAGCTGCTTGTTGTTGTTGGAAGTGTTTAACTTTTGTTTCACTTTCGAGCACCACAAAAACAAAAAAAAAACTTTGTCATTGTCTCGTGACAAATTTGAATGGTAAATGTCGATGAAGTCGTTTTACTGCCGCCCGTCCGTAAAATGCGCTTAATGAAAACATGCCAAAAATACGGCAAGCATAGAAAGTACAAGAAAAACGTTAGCATCCCGTGCTTGAATTTAAAATTAAATAAACAAAGACAACAACAAAAAAAACTCCCAAATGTGCAATTAAAAAATTTTACAGTCATAACTTTTTATTATGGTACATAATTCAGTTGCCTCTTTTATGCACAATGCTGCGCGTGCTTTTCCTCGTTTCATTTCATTTTATTTCATTTCATTTCATATTCTCTTTCGTCCTTTTTTCCAATAAATTGGCTTCAGCCACCCAACTGCCAGCCCTCTCTCCCTCCTTTCTCACTCTCTAAGAAATTAATTTCATTTTCGCAAGTTGAATTTCATTACATTTAACCTGCTTTCTGTTTATTTCATATTATATAATCTTTTATTCATTTTTTTTTTATTTATATTTTTTTATCAGATTGCAAGCTAGTTATGCTATAACAGTTTCGTTTAATGGTTTTGCCAATTATAAACCTAAGTTAATGCTCTTTAGTTACGGATTTACGATTTTTACTTTTTTCTATTATAATTACATTCCCATTGGGTTCTTTATAAGAATTCACTTTTCTATACCCACAACCATGCTGGAATTATATTCAACTTAGCGTGTCAGTTGACTAATAATGTGTCTGACAAAAGGGTTAAAAGGCCACGCCTTTGACGGTCGGTCTGTTTGTCAGTCGGGGGTGTGTGCATCCTCGGGGACCCCTTGCATAAGTTATGCCCCACACATGTCTTACATTATCCTCTGGGCTCATAAAACTTCCTAACAACCAATAATTGTCGCTTCAACTAAATAATGCATAAATAATAAAAACTCTTTCGACAACAACAAAAACTAAACTGAAGCGCAACAACACCAGGCACAGACGTCGGCAACGGCGGCGGCGGGTGGTAAAACTCTCTAATGGGGATCGGGAACTGGCTGGGGATTTGTTGTTGGCCAACAAAGTGAGAAAAACCGCAACGTCGAGCATAAAAAATGCATAAAACGAGGACAAAATAAAGTCATAAAGTAAAAATTGCTGGCGTAATGTAGCCCCGTGAACCATAGAAAGAATAAAAGAGTGAGAGAATGAAAGGAGTAAATATGTTGCACAACAAATGACGGAATGAGTCAGGGCGCGTAGGTGTTGTAATGCTCTATGTGGTGCTCTCTCTTGTTGTTGTTGTGCGACTTGTTTGAGGTTTCAATAGGTCATAATTCACGCCTAGTCGCCCCTTTTGCCCAGACCTCAGTGGTGAGGCGCCAAAAGGGATTGCAATGGTTAAAGGGGACATGCCGACGAGAGATTCTAGCTAGGTGGCATGCACATGACGTTGGCGCCACACTCAAAGGCGCACAAAGCACACACACACAACAGATGTGTTGTGCGGCTACAACCAATATTATAAATGCAGAACAAGAACGAACTACTGTGGAATACTGTGACGCAACACTCAGCGCACAGTGGGGTAATGTTGAGAAAAAGGGGTGCGTGGTTATCATAGGAAAAAAATACAATTTTTCTACATAGCTGTTATCAGATTATGAAAACATAACAATTATATCTATCAAGATATTGAAGATTCGAGATAATTTTCCATGCTGACGAGATTTTCTTATCTATGAGGAGCACAAAGATTCTTGTATGTGATAAATTTATTGAACATATTTTGAAAATAAGTACAAGAAGTTAATTTTCGACCGATGACAGATATTATTTACTAGTTCCTTCTCTATATATACTCGTTCCATGCATTCATATAAGCTACCTAAGAAAAGAAAAACATATCTAATATATTATTAATCATAGCAGCAGACAGACAGAAAGTCGGACATGACTATATCGACTGTAAATACTAGAAGCACCTGCCCGAAATTGCCCGGGTTATATAAATAATGTTGAAAATGCAAGAGGTATGAATTTTCTTGTATTATTCACGCAAGGCAAATGCAAAGCCAACAAAAAATAATATTTACAAGAGAATTTTTTTTAAACCTTGCCCATTGTGGCTCCAATGACAGCTTTGTTTGTTCGCACAGTCTGCATAACAATTAAATTTTGCACTAAATTTTTGTAAATTATTTATAATATATGCAACCCTTTTTTAATTGTTGTCCGTTCAGCAACTTCGACAACAGCCACGAGGCACAAAGCGCCCAAAGCAGTTGCCGACAAAGGGGAGTACGTGGTTCTAAAAAGAAAAAACAGCAATCAAGTTTTGTTGTAGTTGTAGCTGTTGTTGTTGTTGTGGTTGGCAGTGTCGCTTGTTTTGTTATTAGCACCCGCTGCCTGTGTGGGTTATCTTGCATTAAATCTCTTCATCTCCCTTTACCCAATACTCTATGGCTCTCCGTCGGGCCACTGCGTCTCCTTTTTTGCAAGGTATGTGTGTGTTTGTGTGTGTGTGCATTGTGCAAATTTGTTTGGCCGCTGTGTTTGTTTTTGCATTAGCTGCGGTCTGGCCCTGTCCCTGCCCCACCCCTGTGGCAGACTCTGGATAGCCACTTGGCTGTTAGCAGCCACGTTGGTTTTTGCCTTCTTTATGGCTGTTAACGATGAAAAATTTGTGCCCTGTGCGTGACCCAGCGCCTGTGACTCCCGCCTCCAACATCAGCAAGTTAGCCCCATCTCGCCTAAGCGGATCCTCAGCCTCAGCTTTGGGCTGCGTGTTGCTGTTTCGTGTGCCTGTGCATATGTCAAAGTGAGCCGGAGACACAAAAACGCAATATAAACTGTGCATACCCTGTATATGTGGTAATAATGTGGGATATGATGTGCTTACCTAATTACCCTAATATTTTCCTAATAAATCGTATTCTTTAAACTTAAATAATTCACTGAATTTGTAATTTAAATGTTACTATTTAATTGATTAAGTTGATTGCTGAACTTAGCTTGAAAATTACTGTTATTAATAAAAATATACTTTGTTGATTAAGCGCTAATTAAAGGGTAACTCAGAGAAAAGCAAACCGAACACCCTAAACGGCGTATTTATATGTTGTCGTTGTTGTGGGTTAAGGTTAATCTCCATTAGAGAGAGTGTCCGGGGGCTTGGTTGGCGTCAGCTTTGGGGCAGAGCGTCTGGCCGGCGAATTAGGGAACTTTCCGTAATGTCCAAAGTGCCGTCGGCGGTTGCTTATGTGTGTATGTGTACGTGTGTTATTTACAGGTATTGTTCTAGTTGCTGTGGTGGTTGTAGCGTGCCATACGCATCATAATTCATAGTACATTACTGCATAAGGCGTGGCTGCAGGAGGGGGCATATGATAGTTAATGGTCGCCAGATAAAGTTGTTGCTGCTGTCCATTTACTTACAAGTGCGATAGGGAAAATCGATAACTAAATGCTCAATTAATGCAGTTTGTACCAGACAAAATGCTAAAAGTAAACAATTGTGTTACACTATCCATCCCATTCAACTGGGCACAGCAACTGGCTGTGTATATTGCTTACAGTAGCTGCGATTGTTAACTTGTGGGCGGTAATTAAAAACAAAGATAAAGTGCGTAAAAAACCAATTAATTTCACACCGCAGCCAATTAAGTTGACAGTCGGCAGAGACGCCCACTTGCTGCCATGAGTAGCAGATCCTGTTTGCCTGTACGCACACCCGTATACTTAGATATATATATATATATGCTATAGAAACCATCAATTAATACGCACACACACACATACACATGCAGGCGCAGCTAGCCAAACTTGCCTTCGGCACGTGCGTAGCCTATGAAAACCGCAAAACGCATTCACAGCCAGACAAAGAGCTGTAGGCAGTTGCCCCCTTGTACACATTTCCTTTTATACCACTCAGCAGCTTCCTCCTTACCCCCCAAAAGCAACACAGTCTTCACCCACACAAGCCGCACTGCTTCTAGTAAGTCACTTCCTTTGCCACGAAATAAATTTTTGAAAACATGCGAGTGAGCCAATAAAACATCTTTTAACCACCGTCGGAGCTATTGCAATCACCGCCCCCCGCGACTACCCCTCCATAACTCTTCCTCTTGCTGGCAACCACAGTTAACTGCTGAGTTAAAGGGCTGCAAAATGCTGAACCAGGCCACGAAAACTCTCTGGCGGCACATTCGAAAATACTTTTCCAAGCATTTTGTAATCCATTTGAAAAATGCCAAGGATCCCCAGAGTACCTACTCGAGTGTGTGTGTGTGTGTGTGTGTGTGTGTGTGTGTGTGTGTGTGTGTAGGTGGGCAGGTGTATAGGTGCAGGTGTAGGTGTCCTGGCACACTTCTCGGCTTGTTACACGGCATTTTTCGGTGAAAGCCCCATGAGCTTCGCTTTGGCTGCTCCGTTTTTTTCAACACTGCAGCGACAAAAATAAAAATCAGTTTCGTTTTTATAAGTAAACAAAGCGACAGCCAAACAGCGAGAGCGAGATAGAGCGAGAGAGAAAGGAAAAGATACATAAAAAAAATGCAACAGTTTTTGTGCCACATGAGCGAGAAGAAGTCGGCGAGGGCTCGATTCCATTTTTATAAACAATTTTTGTTATATTTATAGAGAATACAATTACATAGCAGCTATAAGCACATATGTATATGCATCTTTTATGGCTTTCAGCTGTTGCGGTACAGTATACCCTGTATTCCATAAAGAAAAATAGTAATCAGACCGCTGATGTATTGAGTTATTGTTTTTGCCCATATATTTTAGAAAATATCACATGCGGAATTGTAATGCTTAAATGCTTTATAATAATACTGTAATTATTGCAGGGTATAACTTAGTCAAACACAGCGACTCAACATTTCTTGTTATTTTTAATTCCTCCTTTTGTTGGCATTGACATTTTACGTGCTCTGTGGTCGCTCACTGTTTCGTGTCCTGTGTCCATGTCCTGCCAGCTGATCCCTCCAGGGGAAATGACCGACAATGCGCGCCGCGTTGACTTTTTGATATTAATTTAAAAAAACTCGTTGAAATAATAATAATATGTATGCCGTGCATATGTGTAAAAATAAAAATATACACAAACATTTGTTTTTTTATCAAAAAATATGCAACAAACGAAAAATGTTAAAAATTGTTATGTTTGCCATTGCATTTTCCATGGCAAATATTTTCACACCGAAAATTTTATGCAATTTGAACTTATTTGCTTTTCATTTTGCTAAATATACAATGCAACATATGAAACGCAATTTGGTTTATGCACTTTTCAAGTTTGTATTTTAGTGCAATAAATTGTTGTGGCCAACGGACAGAACAGACGCGGCAGGACATTTAACAGCTGCAGTTGGCAAAATGTAAGAACGTTTCGGAAATTCTTTTCGACTTTATGTGGCTTTTTGCCAAGCATTTTTGTGTCTAAAGCCAAGTGGCTTAGAAAGTTTATGCAAAAGTTCTACATTTTGTGATTTTCAGCATAAATTTATTAGCCAAAATATTTGCTTTGCTTAAAGGAATACCGAATATGTAAAGCAAAGATTCCTAAAAAGATTTAATTAATTATCTAATAATACACACATATCTTAAATTTTGTGGTAAAATGTACCCTTTATTTGATGTGGTGAAAAGTGTGCAGGAGCAAATTCAAAGAAATGAAACTCTGGAAAATACTTGCGTATTACCTAATAAATACAATTATCTAAATGACAAGCCGCTTCCCCAAAAAGATTCGCTAAACACTTGTGCCCATTACTCAGCTAGAAAAAAAACAGGGAATATAAATACATAAAAAAAGAAATTATAAAGAAAATACTTCCAAGTGGCAAAACAAAAGTTATGTGAAATGAAATGAAAAATCGCTGAAACTGAAACTGAAACAGAAGCAGAAACTGAAAGAGCAAAGTAACCTCTTTCAAAGGAAATTCCCTGCAGACTCAAGTGGAAACAAAATAAAGAATAAGTGTACTCCTTGTAGTTGTTGCTGCTGCTGCCAGTTTGTAACGCGAAACAAGCAGAAAAAATAGAAGATTCTATTATTAACAATGCGCCCGCTCTAAGGCGACGTGCAGATATCCTGGCACTTCATAAACAGCAGAAGGACGGCGAAGGATGTCGTCGTTGTCGCCGACGATGAGAAGAGCAATATGAAACAATGACAGCCAACAATGGACAGCATAGCAACAACAACGACAACGACGACGACGACGTCATCATCTTGAATAAAGTGTTGACATCTTTTTGCCCATTCATTGTGTGTGCCCAAGTCTGTCCTTTGTCTCTACTGTCTGGCACAGTCTCTGCCAACAATCCTTGACTAACGCTATGCGTCCTTTTTAATTAATTTTACGTACTGCAGCCAAACACCCTGCCCCCCACCAGCCCCCACACCAGTTAAACAATAGCTACAAGCTGCCAATGTGACATGGTCCAGTCTCAATCTCCCGGAGCAAGCCGGACCGGTGTCTCGAATTCGTTTTGCATGTAGAGTTTGTGTTCATAATTTTGTTGGCGTCACGTTGTCCCATTTTGACGCAGTTTACCTCAATGAAGGAAAGCAGCATTTTGATGCGCCGCAGGATGTGAATGAAGAGATCATGGGATGCGAACTAGAATCCAGTAGACATTACTCAGCTGTAGAAGAAGCAGCAGCATCAGCAGCAGCAAATCACTTATGCAAATTGGCTCGGCATGTAGAATTTCATGAGTCTGTGGGGGTTTGCGGGAAACTAAACAATGACTACCTCAAAAATCAACAAAATGAATTGAGCAGCTTAAATAACTGACAATTTAAAGGCAGACATACTCAGGAAAAACTTTTCTTTTAAAAAATGGTAGACAATAACTAGGAAATTTTACGGCAAAGCAAACCAAGAAAATATTTATTCGCAGCTAAGGAAGCAGTTAAAACCGAATGGAAAATGTTGGCAATATTTAAATGTTAGGTTTGGGCAATTTTTTTTCTGTGCATGCAAGACCTTGCATTACTTTAAAAGTTTTATACATCTACACTTCTCTATTGGAAAATAGAAAGAAAAAGGAAAACAGTGTATCTCCCTTTGCCAGATTCAAGCAGTATATACTGTACTCTCTAGAGGTTGCCTTTGCTCAATACGATTTCTATTCCAAGGCTGCACAAATCGACAATAGTAACATAAACAATTGGCCATCTCTCTTGGCTACTGCCCATACTATGGGTATATAGGATATATATAGCAAAGGAAATATATTTGGCCTCTGCGTCTGCCACTCTCACATACTCCTGCCACGGGCAATAGATGCGTAAACCCAAATTAAATACCCATGTGAAGGTTCGACTCTATGCCAACCGCCTGACTGGTGAGTTATATGCATGAGATGCTGCGTGGGTGTTTGAAGTGTGCGAGGAACCTGTCTCAGATCGGTGAATTTGTGTATATTTACACGTTGGGATTCATGGGGGCCTTTTGCCTTGGCCTCGTTGTCGGCTTCGAGGCGTGCATGAAAATTAGATTTTCAGCCAACAGGTTTCCATTATTTGGCAACGTCCCGAATATTCAACTCGATGTATACGACGAATTTTGCTTTGCATAATACATAAATATTTTCTATTTACGCTAGATTCTAATAGGGCAGACAGTCCTGGTATCCAGGTTTGGGGTCTGAGGTCTGAGGTCGGAGCTCTGGCCTCTCGGGTCTCAAGTGGAGCCAATAGGCGCAGCATAAATAAGCAGCGTGCTGCGAGGACTCCCTCGACACGAAGTGCGGCCCTCTCAGTTCTGTTATCCTTGCCAGCCTGCCAGCCTGCCTGCCACTCACACATTTACCATTCAGACATCATTCATGCGAATGTTGTGAGTGCTATACAGAGGGGAGCCGGTGGCAGGTGGCATGTGAAGGAGGTGACTGCGCCAGCAACTCTCATTTTTATTATTTATGTTACTCATTCGCCTCGTATCCTGCTTGTTGATTGCTTTGCGTACACGTGTAGTTTGTGGCACTCCTGCCCCCAGCTGCTGGCCTCTATATATATTTGCCAATGCGATGTTGAGCCCACAACATCGTCCTTGCACATGGCTCGAGCTTTTGTTTGTTCCAGCTTGTCTCCGTCCTCGTTGTCATCGTCATCGCCTCGACGCGCTAATATTATGAATGGCAACTCATGCATTGTAGCCAGTTGCCAGTTGGAAGTTGCTCTCCACTGCCAGCTGGCTGCTACTTTTCGTTGGCTCCAACAAGGCTCACCTTGGGCTCACCACTGCGAGCTAAGCACGCGAACAGGAGCGGTTCATGGGGCAAAACCCAGAAGGGCAGCCAGAATAGGCAAACTGCGTATCGTTTTTTTCATTTGAAAATTAACTCAAATCGCTTAAAAATAATTCATATTTTTTCACTTTGAGTAGTTTAAGAATAAAATAAATGTTATTTAGAGCAAAACATTTATTCTTGTATGGCATTTACTTTTCTTAACTTGTCCAGACGAGATTTTTATAAATTATTAAAATTTTTTATGCAAGAAAATGGATAAAACTAATGAAGAACTGGACTGTTGCGCCTTTTGCCTGATGTCAAAGAAAGATGAGGTAATCCTCCTGTGCAAGCATTCGTTTTGCTTTGATTGCATGGAGGCGTATTGCGAGATTGTGCGTTACAATCGACGATGTCCGGTGTGCCGAAAAAGCTTTTCATATTATGAGAAAATGTACGGAAAACCGTTGATTGTTATTGTAGACGAAGATGAGGACGAGTCTAATGATGATGATGAATCTGAATCCGAAAACAGTGATTATGATGATGAGCTAATGGTGGAAGAAGAGGAGGAGGAGGAGGAGGAAGAACAACTAGTAGAACTGGAAGAGCTACAATGATTATCACTAGAAAATGTCTATCTTTCAAAAAAAGTTAAATTTTTTAGTTATATGTTTATTTTTATAATGTTAATATATTTTCTAATTAACATTATTAGTGAATAGGTAACATTTTCTTCGGTAGCGCCCAATTTCACCGAGCACTGATGCCGACCCTGTTCCTATTCACGCACCCAAGTTCGTTCTCTTGGCCTGTTAAAGTGTCAATGCAGGTGTATGCGTATGTGTTTCTGTGGGTGTAAGTGTGAGCGTGTGTATTTGTGTTTGAATTAGAAGAATCACTGGAAGGCCCCTTGGCCAAAGAAAATCTTGCGAAATTGCTGAAAGCAGAATAAAGGAAATAAAGTAGAGCACATAGGTAACAAGTCGAGGGGAAACTTTGCTGCAGCCTGATTGCTACTTAAATCTTTGTATTTACTTCATATTAAGCAATATTTCACCTGCCCACACAACAAGACTTTCACTGTGAATGACAGCCCCCCCAATGCGGTCGTAACTGTGTGTGAGTAGTGAATAAGTTGTGCTTACCCGGTGAGTTTTTATTTGGTTACATTTGCAACCTTTTTGGCCGACTTTACGACAATCCTGAGTTATTTGTTGTAAGAAAAAAAAATCGAGGTCAATTTGTTTTGTCATGTTGAAAGCTTCACAAAATATTCGTTATATGTATGTTCAACCCCTAGCGACAGCTCAGCATTCTTGTTGTTGTTTAATATTAAAATAAATATTTATTTATTTATTATTTACTTTGCCTTCGGCGTTGACCAACAGTAACAATAACAACAACACCAAATACAACAAGAACGAAAGTAAATGCAACCTGGTCATTTGGCTGCTCAGGGCACGGCGGGAATATACTCCTATCAGATATATTGCTCCCAGGCTGTGCCTGTCGAGCATTGAGAACGCTTTCAGGCATTTTTAATATTTAAATAGTTGCCATCAAAAATGATTACTTCAGTCTTGGGCAGAGGCCATGCATTCCAAATGAGTTATTTTTCCTAAAGGGACCCCCATAAACTCTTGCTTCTGCTGGCTGCTATTGCTTAGCCAAAGGCATTTCGTCTTTTCTCAGTTGATGTGCGTGTCAAATTATTATTTCAACTCTTTGTTGATGCAATTTCAAGGAGGAATATTTAACCATATAAGCAGAATATTATATATTGAAGTTAAGGAAGTGAGCAAATGACGAGTAAAGTAAGAAAACTTTAAATATCTTAAAATTTGTATATTATTTTTTGAACTAATTGCAATTGATATGCATATTCCGTGGTGTCGGAAATTTATAACAGATATTTACTTACATTTCTTATGTTATTCAAATTTAAAGGGTCTTTTAAACAAAAGCTTATATCTATGAATACGTATTTATTATGATGATGACTCTATCAAATGCAACTTAAACCCTTTTATTTAAAATGTTGTGGCATCTACCTTAAAAGTGAAATGTTGGGATGGAATTTCGCAAATCGGATTGAATATAATCTCTAACAATAAACTAAAATTCGCAAGCAAATAATCCTCTCAAGTCGTGAGAACCACAGCCACAAAATGCTTTTACAAAAGAAGCAACTAAAATATGTGTTGCATGCCAAAACATCAAAATATAAATTTTACATACATTCTTTGATACAATCCAATTGCAATTCAATATTTTGCTGTCGTTGTTGTTTTTGTTATCGCTCTTGTTATGCATAAATGAAAACTAATTCGTGAAAATTCTCTATTTTCTATTTACAGTGGAGCATAGCAGTGGCAAAAACCAAAATCCAAATTAAATCAAATTGAAACAGCACGAAAAACCACATATTCAGAGCGAGAAAACAACTGTTGGTGAAGAGACAGAGAGGTAGTGTGAATAAATACGATGAGCATAAAACAAACTTCAACTGCAACAACTCTAGCGAACTCGGAAAAGCAGCCTGGCGAAATGAAAAACTTATGAAAAACGTTAAATTAACAAAAGTAGAGCGAACAACGTTAAACTCAGACAGCGCATACGGACTCGAAATTTGGGGCCAGGTTAGGGCCAGTACCCGCTAACCATCCTGCCAGCCAATAAATAAGTCAGCCACATTAAAGTCAAAATAATAGATAGAGCAACACAGCCTGCCCCTACTCAGTAAAAGCCGCAGCGCAGCCACGATGTGCACAAGTAACAGGAACAACAACAACAGCAGCAATCGCAGCAAGGAGCACTGTTTCTTGCCAATCTTATGGGTCTCCCTAGTTGGCGTTGTCCTGACGCTGAACCTCCCTGGCAGCTTCGGCGAACAGCACCCCGCGACGGCTGATGAAGGTGAGTGTAAGATACCATTTCACATATACCTAACCCGAACTGATAGGGTTGCAATGCATCGCATCGTTCTGTGCTGTAAGCCAAGCGCTGTTTAGGCAGGGGGCGGCATAAATAAAACATTGGGAGCCATTGACGAAATTGCGTCAAAACCTCAATTGAAAAATAAACAGCGTAACCACAAAAACACAAGTCGAAATGTTTGGAAATGGAAATGTTGAAAACTACGCAGGGTTACACAACAAAACCGTACCAAGCCAAACCGAACAATACAACAGCAACAAAAAAAAAAAAACAATTTAGACATTAACACTTTTGTGGGCAAGCGCAATGGAGGGGTTGTTGCTATATTGTTCGGAACTTCTATTGTATTTCGCTGTTGGCTAGAAAATGAGCGTTAAATTAAAAAGAGAAAATGGGCATAACATTTTGACAGGTTTTATTTTAAGGTTAGTTTGGGTGCAGCAGCCCATAATAGAGAACACCATGTGGTTCAATCAGGGGTGGCTATTGACTTGGAGCGGTAGGTGTAAGGGTCATATATGTGTAGGAACAAATGCTAAATTTGCAATTAAATACGGTTTAAAATTCAAAAGTAAATTTACTAATAAATGGAAATTATTCTTGTATTCTAAGAGAATCTTTTTAATTTAGTAGTACGTAGGGAGTTTGCTAGGACAAAACTATAATAAATAATAAAAATTATTTGATAAGAATTAAATATAGTCACAAATAAATAAATCGAATTTCTACCAAGTGCTCTACACCTCGATTATCAAGACTTAAAGTAGGCGCTGCAGTTTTTGATGCTTAATTAATAGTCCTTTTTTTGTTTTAATATTTTGTTCTATTTTGTTTTTTTTTTTTTTTATTGTTGTATGTATGTACATTTATAGGTATGTATTTATATAAATATATGTATGTACGTGTATACCTTTGTATGTATGTACGCGGGTACCTCTATATGTATGTATGAACGTGTGTACATTTATATGTATGTATGTACGTGTCTACATATGTATGCATGTACGCAAATACGTGTGTACGTATGTACATATGCATGTAATTATGTATGTAAGTACGTATTAATTCATGCATGCATGTATGTATGTATGTATGTATGTATGTATGTATATATGAATGTTATGTATGTGTGCATGTTTATGCGGCACAAACAATGAAACTTAAAAATTCGTCCAAAAAATCTTTGAATCGCATTTCTACCAAGACAGCTTGGATTCTGCGAAAAGTGTCTAATACCTACCAAATCCTTGACCCCCATTTCCACCAAGGAGGAATGCATTTTTCGAAAAGTGTAAAACACCCCTCAAATGAATTTGAACAAAGATCTTTGAAAATGAGTTTGAGGACGATTGCATACAATCGTTTTTCGCGATTTTCCAAACATACTACGAGTGGAACTTTCAGAAACCGCGTCTTAACGTTCAACTTGATTGCATAAGGTAACTACCCTACAGTATGGGTTATGCATTGATCACCAATCAGTCAGTTGTTTTTATATAAAGAGATAATAATTAGTAATAATAAAATAATATCTAATAACAATCGATAAATCTAATAGTTATCTCCCTGGGATCAAACTTTACCGAAGTACTTTCCGCCACATAACCTATGACTCTTTAATACAAAATGATTTTATCCCATTTGATTTCAATGTATTTCGTGCACATTAAATGAATTTCGAGAAAATGTCAATGGGTTCTTTAGGGTTTTTGGTTTTGTTGTTGTAAATTGTTATGATTATATAAGGTATGTCCGGTTGTGTGTTGACTTTATCGTTTGTGTACTTTCAAACGGAGGCGTAACCTTTCAGGTCAAACATCTGGCATCGAAATTCAACCATCGCACACACACATACGCACACTCACATTCAGCGTTAATTACTAGGGGATTTCAAATGGAAATGCACTTTTCGAGTTTGTAATGTTGTGCTTGGATGGAAAAGCGATTTGTTGTTGGTGACAACTGCAACTATGACCGGGATGTGACTTAGATGCAATTGCGGGGTGGGCTCTACATTTTCATACAAATCGCCTGTCGAATGCCCCTTCGAATCCGAGGGCGAATTGTGCCATGTGTAATTGGATTTATGCTGCTGCTGGTGACAAACTGTGACACTCGCTCACCCCAGCCTCAGTCCGCGCTCCATTGACAACAGTTGTCGTTGTTATCGATGCCGTCTACAGCTGATCATCATCAGCGTCAACCAAATGTGATTTAAATTCGATTATTCTCAATTATTTTGTAACATGCATTTCATTTCAATTTCATTTTAAGAATGCTCAAACTCGGTTCCACTTTCATTCTCAAGCAACCAACCCCTCGCCGTTTTCATTTTTTGACTTTTCCTGCTCGATTTTTTCATGTATTGTTTTTTTTTTTTGGTTTTTATATTGGTTCACTTGAGTGGATTCGATGCCTGAGCCGCTCCTCGGACGGTTGCATTTGTTTGATTGAAATTGATTTTTTGTCTCGCTGGGGATTTGATTTGACTCTCTCCTTGTTCTTCTTGTTGTTGTTTCTTTTTTTAAGAACCATAACCATATTGCAGTATTATTTTCAAGTGCCCAAGCTGACTTCGCTGCGGCTTAAGTGTTAAAATTATAAGCAGTATTTATACAAAAAGACGTCGCCCTTCAACTCCACTCTTTCCCGCCGTTCGTTATGTTTTTTGAGCTCTTCATGCCTGCTTTAGAAAAGATTAAGTTTTTGAGACTTATGAAGTACTTACTTTTATGTGTGGGAAGAGCGTTGCATATTTCCTCATTCATTACGCTGAATCGAATTGTCTTTATCTTAATTATAAGTGCATCTTCAGTCTACACTCATATCAAATAAAAAGTCCCCCAATCCGTTCCATTCCAAATATAGCCAAGTATCAACTTCAATTAGCAATCAGGCAGTCAAACAAACAACAAAATGCAAAAAGCTTGGACTACATTAAATGTAAAATAGAAAACACACTGTCCTTTTTTCCAGGTTCGGGGTCAACAGACAGCCAGCGGCCCCCCAATAGCTCCCAAACAGCTCGACGGCCTTGCTGTCTAATCAAATATTCAACCTTTTTTATTTCGCTGAACTGATTTCATGACTGCGATAAGCAAATATCTGCCATTGCCCGACAAATTACTTGTTAACAAGTGCATTTTAATGCGAACGGGGCAAAAAAAACTTTACAAGCGCCTCGATTTTCCTTTGGCCAATTTGTGGCATGTGTTTAGGTGCCCAGTTTAGCTGTTTGTGTGTGTGTGTGTGTGTGTGTGTGTGTGTGTGTGTGTATGTGTATGGTAGTGTGTGAGTAGCCGCAATTGGAATGAATGCGGCCAATAAAAATAAAAAGGGCCTACGAACTGTATTTGCCAGCCCATTCGTACCCCTGCCCGACCCTTTTGTATGTTTGGGCAATTGGAATAGAAAATTGACATGGCTTTTTGCGCTTTGCTCTGCTCAGCTGTGATTGTGGCCTTTTTTTGGCAAGCGCTGCTTTTTATTTTGAGGTTTTCCCCTTAATGTAATTTAAGCATGCAACAAACTATTTGGCAGCATTGCAGCTCAAAAGGGGCAACAATTATATCGTTGCTAACGATAAAAGCGAAAACAGGCTAGTTTCTAAAGAATAGCAAGGCATGTAAAAGTGAACACGAGAAACTTTCGAACTAGCAGCTATAAATAATTTACAAAACATAATACATTTCCAAGTGGAGTCAACTCTTGAAATGTGGGCATTAAAAATTAACAATGACCGTTAAGAATGTATCCTCAACGATTTGTTGCGTGGCGACACCCTCTTGTCAAGGTCCCTGCCAACGCTTTGTAATGAGCATTTAAGCTGCAATTGGATTCCAGGAATTCTTTGCAGATTTAATTGTTAATTTCTATGTAATTATTGACGCTAACTTAAATTTCAATTCCGAATACGAGAACAATTCCGAAAAGTATGTATATAAATAAAAAACTTAAACGCCCACCAAAAAAAGGAAAAACAAGTAAATAAATAAGCCAAAGGCCACTGTGTTTTGAATAAATAATAAAAATAAATATAAAAAACAACACAAATATAAATAAATATAAAATAATACGTGTAGAGAGCGCAGATGTTTTGACACAGAAATAATCCATTAATACAATAAATACATAGCGAGAATTTCGCTACTGTTTTTTTTTGTCCCTTCTGTTGGTCAGAGGTCCTCCCATTGTTTTCTTTAGCAGCCAACTTTGAAAGCCAAATATTTGTACAATAATTTGTATAAATGCTGGAATTTTTTGGGGTACCCGCAGCTGAGTAGCATCCTCTCTGATGAAATCAAAACCCTTGACAGCATTAAGCGCGAAGGCAAATAAGCAAAGTCCTTGCGGATGTTGCTCATTTTAATCCTTGATTTCGTGTCCCAATACATATTGGAAAAACCATAAAACACACACAGGGAACATCCCGACCCTTCTACCGCTGCTCTCGAGTCACAGAAGCTAAGCAAACAACACATTGGAACATGGCACCAAGTACTTGAAAAATTACCCACCCGCAACAACATCCTGCGAATGGATATGGGTATGTGAATGTATTTGGGAATGAATTGGTGTGCCTTTGACGCTGTGCGGCATGAATGAAAATGCGGAAAAGCCAGAAATATTTTTAAAACAAATACTCACACACACACACACACACGCACGACAGGGGAGCTCGGGCCAACAGAAGGATACGCTCAACTCAAAAATCAATGGGCTCAATTTTAAAGCGCTCGAATTTCATGTTTCGGGTTTGGCAAGCCACCTATCGATGTGCCAACCATGCCACGGTTGTGTCTGGAGTGTTAGCTCGTGTGTGTACGCTATGCATGTGTATTGATGCGGTCAAGGTAGGGGAGAGGGGTTCGGCTTTGACGATACCGCTTCATCCGCCTGTTGGCCATGGCCTGCGGCATGGGAATTGAGGATTGCGCAATGGCGTCGGTTGCCTTTTCGATTTGCAAATTGTAAATTGGCACTCGATGATTTTCGATTTTCGAAAACTGAATGATTGTCGATTCGGTCTTATGCAAGTCCTGGGCAGCTTGTAAAGTTCTACCGATGATGTTTATGTAATAAAAAAATATTTTATTAAAAATAAAAACACAATCAATACATAGGACAATGATCATCATAACATCTTCAAACTCAAACGGATCGTTAAAAATCGACTGAAAATACAAAACTTAATTCGTTTTTCTTTTAAACAAATATCAAAAGTATTTTAATTCAAAAAAATAAAAATATTTTAAATGCAGCATCTGTCTAAATTTGATTGATAAATTGATCATAAAAATCGCTTATGTTTTGACAAAATTATGAACAGGTAACACAAATTCTTAAACCGCCCGTAGACGTATATTTAGTCAGCTGTTAGACTTTTGTGTATTTTAAGGGCTTTTTGCATGTGCTTCACACATGTGTGCAGGGATTTTCAACAAATTTGGCATTCGTTTTTAATGTACTTGACCCGTCAGCGATAAATGCGAGCGAGCTATGCGCTTAGAAGCGGAGAACAGAGGCCACAGCCAGACGTTTGCCAGCAGCAATAAACTGGAAAAGTGCAGCTTGGTCCTTTGGCTCCTGGCGGCATGTGGCCGTGACTGCCGACTATGTGAGTGTTTATTTCTATGTGTGTGTGTGTGTGTCACTGGCATGCTCCATTTATGCGCTGATATACGGAATTATGCTGAAATCACGTTCCCACACAAACCAGCAGCACTCGCACATCGGGATAAAGAGCCCGCAGAGTTAGAGGATAAGAGCTCGGGCTCTTATCCTTTGCAGCAGTCGCTGCCGCCGCGTAGAAAATCTCAGCAGGAGCCCCTAAGAAAAGTGCTTCCTGCATAAGCGATTTTCTCTACTTATGTGAATGTGTGCTGGCGTGTGTGTCTGTGTGTATGTTTGTATGTGTATGTGTATGGTGCGTCCTTTGATGTCTGTTGCTCTTGTCCGTTGTTCTTGCCACTGCCTCGTACTATTTATTTTCACTTGAAATGCTTTTACTATCCTCATGCCAGTGTCCTTTGTCTCACCCTTTTTCTCTGTCTATGCACACAGCGAGTGGAAAACAAATTGTCTGTTTTGCTTACTTATAGCAATCGATATTATATCATTTCACCAAAAACAATTTGCCCCCTGGCACTCTCATATTTTAAAATAATTCCATTGAATAGAATAATAGGGATTTATTTATACATACAAGTTCGTGTGTACATGTATTTAATTAGCTGTATGAATAATTATCTGAATTTAAATAGTAATTTGAGGAGCTTGTTGAGTTGAATAATTGGAAATACCGCAACGAGAGAGCTGTGATTATAAATTGCATTTAAATTTTATATTCTGTGATATTTTAGTCAGTTAACCAAATGAATAACTTTCTCCCTTTCGGGCTTATCTATGAGTAGAAGATATTACCCGGAGAATAATGTGTGTTTCAAATTAAATTAATAAATATCCATATTTAACCTTTCTACTAAATTTGAACCAGCGTCCTGTTTATCCACGAAGGCTTATGACGGCACGTTCTCAAGTGCACTTTTTAATGATTTTTATTAACACTTTACCCACTGTTTGTCCAAATTCCAGGTCGACTTTTCCAAAACTACGTCCTATTGCTCACTTACGACCCAATAATATGCCTTTGTAAAGCGTTATGATTCCTAGCCCTAGTCAGTGAATTAGTGCCAGCTTTGCCATTTTTATATATATAGAATCTCTTAGTTATTTGTTATTATTGTTGTTTTAATAATGTGTCTCATAATGAGTTAATTTTTTTTGCAAGGACTTTGAGTTATTCAATGGTAACTCATTTCAGCTACTATCAAGCTGATATACATAAATCGATTTATGCTCCTAGTTTTATATGATGACAATTGGCCACAGACAGCTTCAGTCGATTGTAGATGAAACTTTATGACTTTGGTGGCCGGTTTAACGATGACACTTTGAGTTTTGCGGTCTGTCGCCCAGTAAAGTTGTCAGTCAGCCCATCTGAACTAGGTATCTGCTGTAAATGCGTCTGTGATTTGGTTAAAATATCATCATTGATGCCAATCAATCGACTATTTTATGGCTCCAGCATTTTTTCCTATTCTCAATCACTTTGTGCTTTCTGTGTGAGCCCATTCGATGTCTACCTTGTCTTCGGGTCATGACAAATGAAGAGGAAGTTGGCTTGGCAGTTTACCAATGGTTGGGCGTGTCCACAAATCACCTTGCTAAGGATGACAATGACACTGCCAAAATCGAATCATTGTCTCACTGCCTTGAAATTAACTCTCAACGGATGGCAGGCAGCAAAAGGATGCTACGTAATGGAGATATATCAGTCACATTATCTATCCATCAATCTTGTCAAAAACCTGTGTAGTCTTTAGATGAATGTGCGTGTGCGTTGAGTTTGATATTTATAAATTACAGAATTTCCACCAAATTTTGACAGATTTCCCATCAACATGCCGCCCATGCCGCCCCCGCAATTAAGTTGATAAAAAACAAAAATAAAATACAAATCAACTTGTTCCGGACACATGAAAGTGACGGCAAGGCAATAAAATAAATGTATACAAATTTAAATATCAGCTTGTGTGCAGCCAAAGGCGAATTTAATTTTCATGCATATTTAAAAGGCAGTGTCGGAAAATTTACGAGTTTCATCAAGTGTTTGGGTCCGTTGAATATTCATGAGCGTGCACCGAAAAAAAGACTTAATGCATATTTCACAATTTTCGAGAAGAACTAAAAACTGTTAAACTGACAAAAGTCTCAAAGGCCCATTTGATAATTAAGTTAACAGCGATTAAAGTGAGCACCCTCGCTTGACTTATATTTTTTCTTCTTCTTTTCACTATTCAATTTGCATATTTTGGTAGCTGCAGTCATCTTTTTCTGTCTGCTTTTAAATAAATGCTATGTCGTTTAGTTTATGTTTATAAGTCTGATAATCTGCTTTTATGGTTTGTTTACTCAATTTTGTCTAGCTTTTTGACATTTCTCGCTCCAAATTAAACGCAAACAAAGCAAAAGATGCACACGCCATATTTTATAGACCCCGCCAGAGAGCAACTTTTTTTTTGTGGGGGAGCGCTGACGTATAAATATTCCCTTTCCTATACCCTATGCTAGTTCGTATTCCCAATTGCAGTGTTCAAAAAAAAGCGTGGCCGTAGACAAAAACAAAGCCAAAACTTGGGGCGGAAGTGGCCGCGATGCCGAAAAAAAAGAAACCTCCCAACATAACAACACTAACAAAACACAAAGGCAAAACGAAATGCAGCGAGAACAAAAATAATAATAGAAAAAGGCGAATACGAAATTGGAAAATTGCTGTGCCAGTTTTGAATTGAGGGAGTAGGGCAGATTCAACGGAATACATAGTATGTGAAATGAAAAACCCAACAAAAATATGCACATGAATTCAGTTTCAATTCCATATAAATCGCAGAGGCTTAAAAATGCCATTGAGATACTATAAATAATTCAAAATACCAAAGAGATATTTGAGTTAACATTATAGCTCTATTCAGAGACGTTTAAAATAGAAAAGAACAAGTGCGAGAAATTATTTTTATTATATTAATTGTTTTTTATGATTGATCCCTGATTGAAGTGCAATGGAATTGATTGAGATTGTGAATGGCCTTTTGACCTATTTGATTGATAAGAATTTGATTGAGGATTCAGTTGTGATCGCTTGCAGACTATTAGGGAGTTAGGTAAAGGTGGATTTCAAGCTAGTTTAAATGCCAAAATTTTGATTGAGGATTTTAATTTTGTTGACAACAATTTATTGCTTGATCAATCAAACGTTTTTGATATATATAGTTTATTAAATCAACTATTAATAGTCGAAATTTTGATGAGTAACGCGCTTCTGATTGATAATCGTCACAACTTGTACATAACTTGCCTCATCAACTCAAACATATGCATATTTCCAAAATCAAATCTGGCTCTCGCACACTGGAACCACCCAAGGGAGTAAACAACAGCTGATCTCAGACATACTGTTAGCGTATTTATATACTGGAAGGTGTCTTGTAACCGGCAGCGATTGCATTTTTCATTCATTCCGACCGCTGTGATTAATTTTTGCCATTCCATTTTTATGCCACAACCGCTCGGGGTTCACCCCGGCATTTTTATTACGTATTTCTGCTGCTCCCTCAGAGTATTCGAGGGCCAACTGACAACTGGCGACTGCCGTGCGTCGCTGTCTCTAGACGTACGCCCATTCATGGCTCCTAAGTGGCCCAATGCGTTCTTTGTGTGTGCGTGTTTTTGTGTGTGTGTTTTTGTTGCTGTTTTGTATGCGACGTTATTAATGATCTACAAATTCCCCAGACATTTCATTTCATTTGAAGTTGACACACAAAACGCATGACAACGAACAAAGGCATTGGAACGTGTGTGTGTGGTGGAGAGGGGAAAACTGAAACCAAATTTTAAAACTGTCCAAACACACTATGCTGCCGTTTTCCGCCGCGATCTCCCAAAAACTATACAATGTCTATTCCAGTGAATTTTTGTTCTATCTGCTGTTCCATAGCGATAGTAAAATGATTTTGAGTAATTTATTTTATAGTAGCGCTGAAGTATTTATTATTTTGAAAAGCGCTGAACAATGCAGTGATTAATTTGACAAACCTCCAACTCCAGCTCCTCCTCAACGCTTGAGTTGAGCAAGTGGCGCACTAATCCCTAGAAAATTCCTTGTGGCCACGCCTGCAACTAAGCGCAGCCAAACCATCTCATTTCGTTCATTCTATATATACATATACTTTTTTTTGGCTTCGATAGCGCAACATATTTGATTTTATGTGGCCCGTGTTATTTATTCGAATCGGTTTTGCTTTGAGCCCCACAAACATATTGCGGCAAAGTGGCCTTTGAAGGCGGAACCTTAGTACCCCACCCAGCACGGAAGCGTCCCTTGCGCTGTGACTCCTGGCTATAATTCAGAATCAATCGTTATGGTTTTGGCAGCTTGCAAATTTTTCTTTATTATATCATATTAATTTTATGAGTGTTGTTTTTGCCGCTCTACACAGAGGCCGCTGCCTCGCAGCTACTTTATGGCATTTAAAAGATATTTTTCATATCAATGAAGCTTTATTTGGGCAGGCCCAACGAGCAGTGAGGACGAACTGGCAGGCATCGAGCCCAGAGGCAGCGCACACAAAAAAAAACAGAACTTTGCTAAATTTCCTAAAGTCATGCAAACATTTTTTACATATATCGATTTTTTGTGGGTTGTTTTTATTGTTGTTGCGATTTTTTTTTCATTCAGAAATTCTCTTGCGTGCCTCAACGGGATGTGGGGGGTTAGGTCGGTTTGGTTATACATATTCAGGACTTGTTTCAGCACATTTGTTATGACAGGCTCAAATTGGGTGCTATCAAAATTATATATTATTTTACATAATATCTTCTTTCTGGCTCAAATTGTGCGCTCCGTGCCTGTCAACGACGTGGCTAGAAGAGCTAATTCTATGCGGCATGAATTTCATGTTACCCAACGATTAGTCTCCATAAGCGGGTGTACTAGACAGCCACGCGTAAGATGCGTCGAAAAAAGACACAGTCTTAGTTTTGCTATCACCTTTTAGCTCTGAAGACGGACACAGCTTAACGAGTTTACCCGACAACAATACACGCAGCACTTAGACATTTTATTGCAACTATTTGTCAAAAGGTGTCAGTCCACGTTCAAAGCAAACTTCCATTTGCAACTGCTTTTTAGCACTGCCATCAATGGCAACCCGGACAGAAGGAGGCCAAGACTTGGCAAAGATCTTAATGTGCAATGTCTCGGGACAGCCTTTGTACCTGGAGATTTGAGCCAACAATAACGTAAATTTGCAACTTACTTAACACTTACCGCCGGCCTGGACTGAACTAAACTGGAAACTGCGACCCGTTGAACTTCCCTGTGGGGCGAAGCAAACCCATTTATGAGCTGCCATAAACACGTGTAAATCCCGTTCATAATGAAAAAGTCACGATTTCTAGTGTCAATATCGTAAAAGGAATGGGCAAACTGGCTAAATAGGGAAAGAAGTCGTTGCCATAACCATATCATTCCATTCTCATGCCCATTTGGGCAATAAAATCGAAACTAATTGAAGCTCCCACATATTAGAACTTGCGCATACTTCTATGGAGCCCGCCCCTAACAGCGGCTTAACTTATCTATCCATCCGCCATTCGGGCCTGCCCTTTGGCATGATCTAATCACTTTGAGTGATGCCTCTAACCATTGAGACCTCGGTTCGTGTCCATATCCGCGTCCGTATCCGTGTCCATACGCGAGGTTATCTATCGCCTCTGCGTGTTCTGTTTGCATTTTACAAATGTCAACAAAAGAAAATGCACTTTGAGGTTTCTATTAGCGCAAAGGAGGTGGAGAGGCAGTCACACATTCGTCGCGGACGCTAGGAGTACATGTGTGTATGTGTGCATGTGTGCATGTGATAAGCGTGGCAAGCCTCACGCTGCGCTGCATTTGATGGACAGCAAAGCGAGCACGATAAGTGCAACCTAGTGGAACCACCTGAAAACTGGCGACCGACCACTGGCAAACATTCAGTATCTGAGTTTTTCGATTGATATTCCCTTGCGTTCGGGGGTAGCCTCAGGTAATCCATCATAAAATTAGTTTTGCTGCGCTTGCACAAAGATTTTTCATAAAAGATTAACGCAGCGAGCTGCTTGTTATAAATAAAATTCGAAATAACTGTACACGACTATAAAAATACTAGCTGGTATTTCCCGGCTTTGCTCGGTCCAAGTTTTTTGCCTCGAACTTAAGACTTGACAGGAAACTCAATTGTTAAATGTTGGTAATATCAAAATATTTTCATAATGCAGTTTATTTAATAAAAGTCAAATTTACCCAACGCCTTTAAGCTTTGATCCAACCATTTACTTATTTAATTTTCGCCAGGAAAAGCTTTAACAGATAATATCAATTTAAAATTCTATCTAATGGAACCTTCTTTGCACAAAAACCTAGCATGATAATTTTCATTGGCCAACTCAATCTAATGAAAATCCAATCAAATTGCCAAAGCCTGCCACACACATGCGTATATTTTTCATATTTTATAACTTCCTATGCCGGCATATAACAAAGGCCAGTTTATTGAAAGCCCAGGCATTTCTGGTAAATTCAGAAAATCTCTTAAAGGCCCAAAATGGCTGGCAATCAAAGCACTTGGCTAATTCTGGAGTTAATTTAGGTGAGATTGTCACTGGAACGGCATTTGGCCATAAGCAATCGGAATCGTATTATGACTACGCTGGAGCTCTCGGGGCTCGTCAGCTCCAACAAGTGAATGGGCTGCCAGAGCAATTTGAACTTCCGCCAACGCTTTGATGTTGGGGCAGACCCTAAAACTCGACAAATGTGCCTGCAGGAAATATTAAAGCTCAAATGGACGACAACGAGTAAACTTCTTGACTGTGTGCGGCGGTGGGTAGGTGGCCAGGCCATTTGGCCCAGAGTCAAATAAACGGCAACGAAATAAAATACAAAAAAACAAATACACTCAGTTGGCTGCAGGTTGGGGACGACCAGGACGGAACAGGGGCGGGTCATAAATGGCCAACAACTTGGATCGCAAATTGTCAATGGTCACGTGCAGAGCTGTGAGCATTGCTGTCGCTGCTGTTGCTATTGTTGTTGTTGCTGTTTGAAAATATAGAAATAAAGGAAAAATCAAAGACACATTTACTGCACAGCCATTGTCGAGTGGCGCCTATTGAATGGATGGAGACGTTCTCTTGAGTCATTGCCAATTTGTCGCCAGATACTGTCGATGTTACTGAATTGTGCTGACATGTGGCTCAAAGACAATATAAAATCTTGGCTAAAGTTCAATTGGCTTAGGTGTTTGAGCGCCAAAGTAGCAAGTGGGAGGTCGTTGGTTCAAATTTAGCTTTTATTTAAATTTTTCGCTTGTTTATCAAATTTATTAATATTATTATTTACAATTTTAACGGATTAAGTTATGCCTGAAGTTGGTGCCAATTACTGTTGTGTTTTTACACAATCTATTTTGGTACGAATATTATTCATTTGAATAATGCGATGCCGGTGGTCATTAAAGGGAACATTTAATGTTTTTTTTTAAATCAAATAATGAATTTCAATCATGTTGCTATTAATATGTTAATTATTCCCCCAAAAAGAAATAATCCTTTTTATATCAAAGTACAATTCTTAAATTTATATGAAGAAACGGAAAAGATATCTAAAGAACGATTTAATAAATTAAAAGCTTGCATTTTGAATATATTCTTAAGCAAATGTTGCTTAAAACGCATTAATCATAATGGCAAGAGCAGCTTTTGTTTCTCCCATTAATTGTCAATACCTTATATTTATCTTAGCCATATATCACTTACAGATCTCGGTATACACTCAAGCTTTAGGTTAAAATAAAAATTCCATTTACAAGCTCTTACCTAGTTTCATGTCCCTGTGCCACAATCTATTTCCTTTCCCTTTTTTTTATAAAATACAAACATTCTATTTGATTTATTTGGTGATCTGTTTGGATCGTTGCTGTTGCTGCTGGTGTTTGTTTTACGAGAGGCGCCAAGTTGTTGTTTTTTATTTATGAATGCGGCGAAAAGCTCTCGAGGCCAGTCGCCTCTGCTGCTTTCTCATTTCCCATTGCCAGTGGGGCCCCCGAGGGCGTAGAGCAACAAATGATCTAAATAATTACCTCCAAGTGTACATGGAGTTTTAGGCATAACTCGCCACATGCAGCTGATTGTCAAAATATTTTCATTTCAATTTCAAGCTGCAGGCAAAATAAATAAATAAAATGCTCGTTTACGTTAGCAACGGGGAGAAATTGACTGAATGACTGATTGACTGAATAATTGGACTGCACTCAACATTGATTGTTTTGCCAAGTGGTGTAAATGAGCTGAGGATTTTGGATGCAGCGTTGCTCCAAAGATCAAAATGTGGCTATTGGGCAATGGGTGGATATATGGGAAAAGGAAATAGCTGGTGAGAAGTAGCATATGTTATATGGAAATCCAATCTAAAATTTAGACGATATATAAGTTTAATATATTGGAAAGATGTGAGAGCTATTCTACAACATAAGCTCATAATAGAAACCCATATACGATAGATTAATATATTGGAAAGCTTTCAGAGTTCTTTTATAATATAAACTCATTGAAAAACCGTCGCCCTTAATGCTATACGACAAATTTCAGTTACCAAATTCTAAGAATCGCATGCAATTGACATGCATATTGATGTTCGGAGTTCATAAACTGAGTTTCTGGAACCCTATAGTAGTATCAAAGTGTTCTTCGCCCTCATATTGAATAGTATACAATATTATTATTGTTCATGTTTTACATATAAAAGCAGCTCTGTAAATGCCTAGGAGAGAGGCAAAGGGAATTGAAAACAACTTGGATGCGTCATGTTGACGCCCACATTAAGTGGCACTATTATGAGGCGACAACATCGGACCAAGAAACTTTTCTGGCCCCCAAAGACTGGGGCAAAGACTGAGATCCATGTCGCTGCTTAATTATAGAATACATCATGCAAGAAATTTGTTGCATGCGCCATTAGCAGCATAGTGTCCGTCAGCGAGAAGGGTGTGGTGGGGTGGTGTGGGACTGACAATGGGACAGGCGCAGGCGGAGACCAAGAAATTTGTCAAAATATTGTTGACTAATAAAAATAGGCCCTATGTCTGGACTAGAGCAGATCAAAACAGATCAGAGATGAACCCATTACGATGCGACACAACATTGAAACGCACTTTCAGCTGAAACTCATGCATTCATTCATTCAATCAATGCGTCCAATTCAGAGCGTGTGACAATAAATCTTCTCGTTTGGTTGTTGGGTATGGAGAGGATTCCCCCGTCACCTAATTTCCGCTACGTATCAAAGCCAAATTGATCGGTTGACCTACCCGACAAATGACAGTTGCAAAAGCTCGCAACGGATCATTTGAATGCCCATTCGATTCGATTTCATTTCGATTTCGATTTCGGAATGTTATAGAGTGTGTGAACATTTGTTGTTCGACTGCAATTAACAATTGAACACTTTGCTTGGAGCCTTAGCCCCAACTTTTACAGATGGCTGACCCGTCTTCATCCGTAACTCATTTAGATGCGGCACCAATTGTATCGCTTTGATCTGTTGACCTCATTTCGCTTTAATTCTGAAGACAAACAAATTGCATTTGCCCTCAATGAATTAAATCATTCGTTCAATCCCAATTGCGGTCATATTTTTGGCGCCTCCAACCCGTGGCGCATTGGTTAAGTGGACTTATGTATATAAATTTTTAGACAAGTAGAGGCTTTCGATTTGTTACACTGATTTGACACATCTTTCTCGATTCGTCTATGGCTATAACTAATGGCCATGCCCATTTCTCATGTTCTAGTAATGGCGCCCCAAATCGGGTTCTCTGCTGCAATTTGTTAGTGGAACTTTGAATGAATGTGAAGCAGATGGTAGGGACGGAAGATGGTTCCGTTTGTGTTTCATCAACTCGAAATAAATCGATAGATAGGAGATGTGTGCATATAGAATAAATTGCATTCCAATTTGGGTTTATTATAAGCTAGAAAAAATTATATGGCGTCGTCCTGCAGAGACTGTAGGCAGTCAAATGCCAACATGCTATGCACGCCCTTGTGATTTGTTTATTTGTGAGTAAAAACAAATTCCATAAGTAAATATAACTACTACTAATTGCTGCGGGATTTAAGCCAGCGACCTACGGGTTGTTAGTCCAGAACAAATATCTCTCATTCTTCCATTTATGCTTAGATTTTCCTAAAATGTTGAGCTGGAATTCCAATTCTCTTCGCCATGGTTTTATTTATAAGTATATTGCCATTTTTTGCCACAGCATTTTAAATTTAAATTGCTTCACTTAAACTTTGGAGCTTTTACTGTGCCATTATTCAGTTAATGTCTCAACCGAAACTCATCATATTATTAAAACCACAACAATTTATGCCACAACATTCCATTCACTGCACGAATATTCATTAGCTAATAATAATTCACTTCCAAACGTTCCGCCCTGCCCCGCCCACTGTAGCTTCTCCCTTGACATATTCATTTCATATGCAAAGCGTGTGGTGCTTATTACAACAATTAATCGGGCATGGATATAAGTTTGTTAGTTGGTTTACTTTTGCATGGGGCGGGGCTGAAAAGTTTACAGTTATATTACGAATATAGCGCCAATTAAGAGAAATAAAAATGCATTAAGTTAATTAAATTGCAGTAACGAAGAAGGCGGAAAAGCTACGTTTTCATAATCTACTTAATAGATAAATATTGACTAATATTTTTAAAAGCTTAACAGCAAAGCAAACAATAACAAAAAAAATAACTATTTACATTGCCGAGGCACTAAAAAATTTGATAAGCTTGCCATAGTGGAGCAAAGGAAAGAGTGGGGCTTCAGACATACATACACATATAGGCACGTACGACACGCCCATTGCCTTTGGAAATATGGGAAATATAATTTGTATAATTACAATGCTTTGATAATACCAAATACCAATCAACAAGAAAAGCAACAATAACAATATCGCTTCAATTGTCAAATGGCCTGAGCTACACCCAGTTGCCCCGAACCGCCTGGGAGGAGGGCCACAACTAATTGCCCGCCAGCCGAGCGGCTCATTGAGCTCCACAGCGGGCGGCACGCACAGCGCGTCGCCATCGTAGAAGCCATCGATGTCGACACCACGTCGCGAGCTGCGAGTTTTGAGGCGCCACACGACACTCCGAGGCTACGCACTCGCTGTGCATTGACACTACCACGTAGTAGATGCATAGATGATGACGATGATGACGACTCCATATCTGAATCCCAATCCGCACAATGGGCCCGCCCGGCCAGACCGGTCCGTGCTGTGCGCCCTTCGCTTACCCTTTCAGCGCCAGCTTATCATAAAAGGAAATCAAGCTGTCAGTCAATTTATAGTTATTGCAGAGTATACAAAGCAAGTTACAGATACGCACGCACCACTGCCACGAAGCGCTGCCAGCGGCAGAGCGCCTCACGCACAATGTCAAAGTTCACATATATTTCAATTAAGTGCAATCCCAAACAATAGCTAACATTACACTAGCCTAGAAGTCACAATTTCCCTTGAATAACATACGTCATTTGCATTTAATTTCGTGTAATATTTATAATTGATATCCATGCTCATTCCCAAATTATTTTCTTGCCTTTCAGGACCTCTATCGGAGGTACTCACAGCCGTGGGCTCGGAGGTGGCGCTGCCATGTGATCTAATGCCCGGCACAATGATCGCTGATAAGGTCCAACTGGTCATTTGGTATCGTCAGGGAAACGTTAAACCCATCTATACGTAAGTACCTTGATTATAATCTTAATTATAATTGTAAGTAACAAGAAGCCTATTTTCTATAATACTATCCCAAAACTTCCCGGCCTTGCCCGGTGCACATATTTTGCTATACATTTTAGAAATCATTTTTGTATCCATTTCCCGCCCGTGGGTTTTTATTTATAGATTTTTAGCTTTTTACACACATGTTATTACATCAGTTAATTAAGGGATTTTTTACCATTCTATAAAATGTTTGCCATCTTCTCAAGTACGTTAAGACGCCTGGAAGCCTCTTAAATATAATTTGATTATAAGGCGTTCAAATCTCTCAAATAAGTTGCCATTAAAGTAACACCCCCTTAAAAGTTAACTGGCAAAATTGCCAAATATATTTTGATATTTTCGATGTTAAAAACGGCGACATATTTAAGAACTCACCCCAAACGAGTGTATGTCAACTGTTTTGGTTTGATTCCCAGGTCTCTGGGCCAATTATGAAAATCTGAAGACGACGACACTCGCGACTAGGTGCGCTCATTATAAATTCTATTAACGTTGGGCATTTATGTTGAATTTGACGATATAAACATTACTTACGAACACACATTCATAATCGTATATAAAAAGCGCCATGTACACGTGAGTACGTGCATCTGTTGGCCTGATATTTTGTTGTTTTCGTGTTGTTTTGTGGGTGGACAGGGGCAGGTGTATGTAGCTGCAAGCTTCAAGCCAAATGGTTTTTAACAAGCAAGGCAATCAGAAGTATGTACCGCGGTATGCCAAATGTTGGCAGGTGGGCACAAGATGGGTGGCATGGGCTAATACATATGAATATCGTATATATATAAAGGTTTATCTACATGTCGTGTGATGTTAACCAACCAGAAAGTCGCTGAAAATGCTTTACCTTGAGCTCAAAGGCACACAGCGTCGCTTTAGGAGGGTAAAAGCTGATGGACTGAGGCGCACTAGACCAGAAATTGATTTTGCATACGATGGTAACCTTGGCACAGCCACACACCTCCCTCGCATCTCAAAGACTCGCAACCAGAATCGATTATGCCCAAGTCAAAGTGTCAAAGTTAAATGTGCATTCATGTGGTTCGATTGATTTTACAGTATAGACTCGCTGCGGTGACTGCAATTACAGTTGCCAGTGCCGCTTTTATGGCCACATAAATTTTACGGCCCTGCCCATCGAAATGCACTCATCACACCTCGCGTCTCTACAAAAGATCTGGAGTGCTACCAAATAAAGCGTTTTTCTCTCGTGCCCGCATTCATTTTATTGTTTTCCATCAATTTTAATTTGCTTTTTCTACACTTCATAAATTTTCGTTGGGACTGTTGTTCTAGAGCTTTTACAGCACGAATGAAATTTCCATATGCCAAGAAGGTCGGAAGATTAATTACATGAGAAGTTTGTTGCCCAATTGCAGGGCACCCAGGTACAACTGTCTGAAGGCCCTAGCCCCAATCAATGACCTTTGGCTGCCCAGGGCGCATGTACTTATGAATTAGGCATGGTGGCAATATATGTACATCGAGTCCGACTGTTGTGGGTGAAGCAGGGCAGCTCACATTTTTGGCTGTTGAACCTAATTTAATTATCTTAAAATCCATTAACAAATAACCATCCATCATGCGGCACTTACTCGTACTCCTGTTATTGTTTCTGCTACACATTGCAGTCGCTTTGGATTTTTTTCCTCTTTTTTTTGGGAGTCTGGGTTACTTATGGGTGCATTTGAATTTTTCTAGTGATAAATCAACAGCGACATGAGGGCTGAGAACGTAGCTGATATGCATAAGCTTTTGATATATTCAAGATGTGCGATAATCTAGGGGAATGCTTTGATAACAAGCGATCATAAATAATGTGCCATGAAAATGGGATAAAGTGTGGCTGGGCAGCCCAGCGTCTGACCTCTATGAGGCTTAGATAGAACGCAGCATTCAATAGCAATTGTAGCATTTAAATAGCCTAGTCAATTGAGTAAAGTAGTGGTAGTTAAGTATTGATAAATAAAAGAAACGCAAAGACGCATTCGGCAACAAACTCCTTATAAGGTATTTAATAATATAAATTATAGGGTATATAAAAAATAAAAAATATTTTAAGCAAATCTTTACTTTTAATTATAAAAGCACCTAAATTGTTCCGGCACTTATAATATACATTTATTCCGTTTATGAAAACGTTTTTTTCCATAATTTCCACAAGCGCATTAATTGGAGCGACTCCAGAATATCGCATACTAAATAATATATCCACGCAAATGTAAATATTTTGCATTTTACCTTTCCAGAAAAAAATGTAAATGGATGCTTCTGTTTTTTATGATAAGAGCCAACAGTAAAATGTATTTTAATGCCAGTGCGTTTCCCTATTTAAAGCTGCTTAAATGTTGGCACAGGGAACGCAAAATTAAATGCAGCTATAGGCAAATAAAGTGGCATACAAAAAACTAAAATTCAAATGGAAGCGGCTTAAAAGATGCACACACAAAAAGCAAGCGCTAAATTGATCAATTAATGAATTGAAGCAAACTATAAAATGAAAAAATTAAAAAAAAAAAGCACACAGGGCTGGCCAATGCATTAACATAAACAGCCAAATTTATTTTGTTTGCCCGCATTTAGGGGGAAAACCAGCAACAACAGCAATGGGCGGGTCTTAGGGGGCGAACACACAAAAAGGGCAACGCAAATTCGGGGACAAAAAAACACAAAGCAAATTAAAAATTTACAAGTGTCATCAAATTAAGTGCCACACACATAAAAAGCCAAACTAATGTGCCTGGGGAAAAAGTAAAAAAATTAGGTAAAAGAGAGAGAGAGATGTAAAAAGGGCACAGAGTGAGATGGAAAACCAGAAAACTATTTAAATGTAACCATTTGAAATGTTTAGAAAAAATGAATGCCCCCAAGAACTAAATAAAATTTTATAAAAATCGAAAGATCCGAATGCACTTTGGATTATTTACGATTTGTTGTTGCTTCTGTTTGCTAGCTGTAGCTTTGGGGCGTTGACATTTAATGCGGCATTTTGTCAAAATGCAGAGGGACACCTATAAACCAAAAAAAAAAGACAAAAAACGTTTGGCAATAACAATAAAAACTGCTTGGCCGTTTGTATATTTTTTCTGTTTTCAATTTTCATTGTTTGCAGTTGGTTCTGATTGGACTGCTGTTCTGATTGCTGGGGAAAGTTAATGAGACATTCTATTTTTACGGCGATTACGAGTGGATTTTGTTGCATTTTCAGCAATTTTTATTTCCATTTAATTTCTGATTTGACACACATTTTTCTATATATATGCATTTTAGTTTGCCTCTCTTAATTGCTGCCAAATAAAATCGATTGATGACCATAAAACTATACCCAGGTGAATGTCTGGCATGTGCACTAATCTCTAGGGTGTGCCATCGCAGAGACTTTGTGATTTTTATAGATATTCGTATAGACATTTATATGGTCAGTGGCACCAGACATGATTCAGATTTGATTAAGAGACAACATCATTAGACGCTAGACTCAATTTAACACAATTAACTTTTCTTAAATATTTATGCAACTTAGCATTCCCAGTATATCTTGTACATTCAAAATCTACAAGATTTCATTTGTATAAATATATAAAATCCACTTGCTAAATTCAATTACAATTCAAAATCCCTTTAGTGACATTTGAAATATGCTAATTTTACGATAATATAATTGAATATTTCACGTTTGTTTCGCCGCCTACCCCACAGTTTTGATGCCAGGGGTCGACCGCTGCATCAGGCAATACCCTGGGCCGATGAGAACGTCTTCAACAAGAAGGCCCACTTCTACTATGACACAAATCCACCAGCTTTACGCATCAAGAACATTCAGACCACAGATGCTGGGCTCTACAAATGTCGCGTTGATTTCCATAAATCACCAACTCGCAATTGGCGCATTAATGTGACAGTCCTGGGTGAGTGGAAGTCCTTATACTCTAGTTGACTATTTGATTATATTTATTTTACATTTTCATTTGCAGTGCCACCCACGCAGTTGACCATATTGGACCACCATGGAGCAGCAGTGCGCGACCAGACCGCTGGCCCCTATCTGGAGGGAGATAGCATCAATTTGACTTGCCTATCCAGCGGTGGGGTGCCACCACCTCGTGTTTCCTGGTGGCGCGAACATGCCCTCGTCGATGACTCGTTTCAGATGCTGCCCGACGGTTCGGTGCGCAACACGCTGCACCTGAAGAATATTCAGCGCAAGGATCTGCTAACGGTAAGTGGCCAGATGACATCCGAAAATTCTTAAGCCTTATTTATGAGCCAAGTCAACAAAGACGCTCGCTTCGACGGCCGCTTCTAAAACCCATGCACAATAGCCAATGCTGCCCATTTATTTCGGTTAGCCACAAAAGCAGCGCATCATTAATGACAGCGCTCGGTGTGGCCAAGTCCCCAGCCCCATCCCTATTCCCATCTGCGTCCGCACAATGGCTAATAGAAATCAAAGCGCCTGGGAAATGAATGCAGCCGCGACTGCATTGGGAATTGTTCAGTCCGAGGCTGTCGGCTGCCAGTTGCCAGTTGGCAGTTGATTCTAAGCCGATTTAACTTTGCTTGGTGTAATGAACAATATTGTTAGACCGCTAATCCAGCGATTCAGCGCTCGTACACAACAGCACCTCTGCCCCTCTCCAGCCCACCTATCTCGTGCGGCCCACTTGTACAAATTGTGCGCTATTGTGAATGGGTAGTCTTTGTGCTCGGTGAGCATTGTGAACCAAACCGAATTAATGCTGGTCTAGAAATCACTTGAAACTTGTGCGGTGTAAATCCCAGAATTATTAGTCCACAACAAAGATGGTTCTTGAATAATTTCCAGCTGGCTTGCAGGCCTATGACAAATATGTATATACCTTGGACGGAGAGAAATAAGAACTAAGCTCCTGGTTCTGAGACACGTGACCGCAAGCTATTTATAGCTTGGTGTTTGAGCGTCGCACTGACAAGAGAGAAATCGCCGTTTCCAATCTAGCAGCCGTTTTCAGTTTAAATATTTGTTTATTGAATTTGTTATCATGCATCAAGAAAAGAGTAAAAATAAGTTTGAATTAATAAAATTGGAGCGGAAATTTGAGCTGATTGAAACAGCCTTAAGTTGCTGTATTTTTTAACCACGGTGACAAAAGTTAATGTTCTCTAGTATCCGTAGATCATTTTTAAAACACAAGAAGTTCGTGAGGTTAGTAAACCAATACATTCAAAGGAAAAATGCAATTAAAATGATTAGCTATTTAGCAACATATTTTCTCTGGCATGAAAATCGCCGCGCACAGTACTAGTTTGGCTTGGGAAACTGCATACCCCAAACCCAAGCTAAACATCATTAACAGCTCAACAAAAGCCAAACTCGATTGATGTTTAAAAGCGACATAGTTTAGAGATATAACAGATGAAAAGCAACACCGTTAAATGGAAAACAGACAATACGAAAATACATTGTACGTTAGCAATAAACACATCGGGACAACGATGACCTACTGCGACCCCACCTGGTGAGCGGTCGATGCGACAGAAATATTGTATAACCCAATGAAATTTATGACCTAATTTCCTAGCCAAAAACGACACTTTGACAGACTGCGCAGCAGCAAGCAGGCGAACAAGAAACATAACGAAACGAGGCCGTTTTAATTTTCCCCGAGTTATGCAAATATTTTTATTAGACATCGTTACAATTTTCGTGCCTCAATAAAATGCCCGAATTGGAAACGTATATATGGCCAGAAAGTATCGCATTACCAACAACAACAACAACTACAATTCAGCTACAAAATTTATGATATTAATACAACAGAGCGAGCCTTTGAGCTGCCGTTTGACTACGACGGAACGTAACATAATTGATTAACATTTTCTGAGTGGTAGGTGGGGGCGTTGTTTCTGTGGAGCTGTGTGCGTGTTCGTGCAGCATTTCAAGCAATTAAAATTAAATGTTCACCTCTTGGTCAGGTTGATTTATCATCTCTCAGACGTTCTCCCATTATCGCCAATATTTTATCGCATATTATAGTATATTGTATTCATAGTAGGCCAATTATCGTATTATGCATAAATCAATTTATTTATTTTGCTCTCTTTCCACCATGCAGATGTACACCTGCCAGGCCACCAATGGCCATGTCGTTCCGGCGCTGACCAAAAAAGTTATCCTGGACATGAACCGTAAGTTGAGGCAATCATCTTTAATATGCATGTCCCGTTTCATATTACAATTTTATTCAAATAATATATGCTGAAAATTTTCCGCTTCTGTTTGTCAGTTTTCGTTACGTTTATGGTTCGACGTGGGCGTTTGCGGAATGTCAACAGTTCAAGGCCGCACAGGGGAGTGGGGTTGTTTGAGGTTGCGCACAGTGCACCACTGACGGCTATTGCATGAAAATTAATGTAATTAAAGTTTTTGTCATTGTGGTTGGCTCTAATGGGCGTCCAATGTTTATGCATTTATGGCATCAAACCTACTAAAATGTTGGGTTGAGCTACTCTGCGAATATGCTAATCGCAATGTGGATACCATGGGTGCAGGCAGTACAATGATAATAAGCTTGTATATCGTTATAGTATGTTAGTGGTAAAGTGGTTTCAAGTACATAGACAACAGCGTTTTAGGCATAATTAAAATACCTTTTATTCCATAAAGATAATATAACTGGGAAAATAGTACCAAAAATTATAATTCAATGACTGACATAAAGCCCGTATATATTCTACATTTTAGCTTTCATTCCTAATTTTAGTCCTTTTCGTAATTTTAGATCAAATTTTCAGAAATGTAATGCTTTAGGAATAGTTTTTATTGTATGATGTGAAAAAATTATTCTTAATAATTTAAAACATTTTTGGTAAATTTTACTTAATATACCCATCTCTTCTCTCGTGTTCTACTCAGTGCCTCCACTAAGTTTGCTGCTTCAGGGACTCAATCACGCTGTAGTCGCCGGCACACGCACCCATGTAACCTGCACGGCAGTCGGTGCTCGTCCGCCGCCACACATCATCTGGTCCAAAGCTGGTCAGATACTGAAGGGTTCTTCACAGTCGGTAAGTCAGAAGCTAGCACTAATCATGCACGTCATCAATCAAACAACTTTACTTAACTTCAACGCATAGACTGCCTCCGATGGCAATACGACCATATCTGAGCTGATGCTCATACCCGTGCCGGAGGACAATGAGCGTCAAGTGGTATGCTCCATTGCTCTCAACTCTGGCATAACATCTCAGCAACTGCACGAAGGTGATACCACGGTGATGACAACCATGGGCAATGGCAACATGGGCCTCTACCTGAAGGATTCTCGTGTGCTCAATGTGACGCGTAGGTTGACATTAACTCTAAAGTGAGTACGAACTATAGCTCTTCACTATTCCTTGCAGATGCACCAATTGTTAATCTGAATTTGGGCGCGCCACTCGATCCCAATAACCTGCTCAAGGGTTCCGATGTCTATCTGGAGTGCGATGTGCGTGCTAATCCTGCTATTACCCGTGTCGAATGGTATCACAATGTATGTGGCATTTTTGAAATAAACATTTTTAAGTTGTATTAAACCTCGTATCGTAATTGAAATATTAAAATACTTATGTAGGATAAACAACTGCACTCATCACGTGGCATAATCATATCCAATCAAACGCTGGTACTCCAGGGTATCTCCAAGTCGTCACATGGCCAGTACTTTTGCCGTGCTACCAATCTGCAGGGCAGCGTGTCTAGCAACGAAGTTTACCTGGATGTCAAATGTAAGTGACCGACAAGCGACCAGTACTTGACCTGAGCATTCGTCTTTATCCTGCACTCCTGCACTCGTGGCACTTGTCCTGCTCTTGTTCTTCTTTTCTATCTGCCCCACAGATCCGCCTGTGTGCAAGTCAGACTCGACGATTATACGCGCCGCACTCAAGCAGACAATCAACATTACCTGTGAGGTGGACGCCAATCCACTCGATAATCTAAATTACAAGTGGCACTTCAACAACTCGCTGGAAAGTCTCATCGAGCTGCCGGTGCTGGCGCAGCTAGTGCCCGCCACGCTGCCACTGCCGCTGCAAGTGCCATCCGGCGGATATTATCAGCGCAGCAAACGGAAGCACACACATGGCGCCCAGCGTCTGCTGCACGGTCGCCATGGGCGCGTGGCTAGCATTGTGGACATGACAGATGCTGGTGCCGTACGCTTCGAGGATGACTACGAGCTGGAGCACGAGGAGCAAGAGCTCGACAGCTATACGGATTATGTGGAGCAGCCCTACACGCAAATGGTCTACTCGAACATGATGCACAAGAACCATGTAGAAAACAAGCAGCCTCCTCGCAAGCAGCAAACACAGCAGCAGCAGCTCCCCCAACCCGGCAGCGACTCAGCTTCGCATCACAGCAATGCGGCCAGCAGTGGCCAGCTGGCAGAGCGCAAGCGGTTGGCGGCGCTGCACAAACAGCAGCACCATCGCCAGTTGCTGGCCACGCCTGCGACTACAGCTGCGCCCCCCTTGAACAATGTTTACAGCTACCATGTGGAAAGCTATGAGAGCTTTGGCGCCATCTCCTGCGTGGCCAACAGCCCCATGGGCCACAGCCAGCCCTGTTGGTATCACATACAGCCGGCAGGTGAGTGCGTTTGCTGACTTACCTGGCCAGTCAATGGGTCGTCAGTTAGTTGAAAATTGAAAAAACAACAAATATATATTTTAATTAATTGCACATCGAACATTTCCAACACGCTGACGTGCAACATGTTTACTCAATTCCGGCTGCTGCTGATGCTGCTGCGGTTTGCCGTGAGGCTAGGGTTGGACTCGATTGCGGCCGCAGTGGCCAGCAGATAATTGTTGCACGTAACGCGGCCAAGTGGCAGCCATTTGGTGCGTGAATCTCTGCGCGCGTTATTTACATTTCGCTGCTGGGAAATATTGCAGCGATGTGGCAATTTTACGCGTCGCAATTGTTTGTCGTTTGGCGCAGCAGCACCAGCGGACCGTCCGGCTGTCCAGTTGTCCGTGTTGCCATTGTCCCTGGCAGCAATAAAAGCTACGTTTACCAACAGTCATGTTGTTGCTGTTGTTGGTGTTGATGCAGCCAGCTTCAATCTGTGTCGCCAATAATCTGATAATCAAATGCAATAAATTGCAAGGCACATCATTTATTTACCTATCGCCCAATGGCTGTTGCCGTTAAATTAAAATACACAACGACCCTGGCCTGAAATGCCAAAAGGATAATGGAACAGCAGCGCAATAACCCTGAAACATAGTATACACAAATTGCATTTAAATCAATGCATTTTAAAGCTGATTGTTTTTGAATCAATTTATTTGTTCAACGATTTTTCAAAGAAAATGTACTTAAATTGTTTTATTTGAACGTATTGACAGCTAATCTGGTTGCAAAATGAAAGTCTATTTTTAAGCCTTTCAATTACTTTTCGTAACGGATTCTATTAGATATTTGCTATCTATCAGACATTTAATTATAATACATACAGCAAAATGCAATGAATGAATTGCTTAATTCATGTAAACTCGGGCGCTTTTCGTAATCTTTTGATTTTTATAGATGCTGGCAGAATTCGGTCCTATAATCTGTTACGTATCGTATTCCCACGAAAGCTTATACATCTTAGAAGCTGATTTTCGACAGGTTTTTACTTTTCTGTTTAAAATAGTGCTAACAATTTAATAGTTATTGCAATTTAATTTTCAACAATGCAAGTGCAAATTGATTTTGATATTTTCGCCAGCTTTAGACAAATCCACAAATTACCACCAAGCAACACGAATATTTCTGTTGAATTTGAACCAGCTTAACGCTACATTATTATTGTTATTTTAATTCACAGATCTACCCGAGCCGGTAAAAAACTGTACGACGTATAATGCCACGGCCAACTCGTTGCAGATACAATGCATACCCGGCTACGATGGCGGCATTCCACAGCATTTTCATGCCCAGGTCTACGATGAGCTCACCCGCCAGATACTTTACAATGCCTCCTATAAGTATCCGGACTTTACAGTGAAGCGTCTGCCTAGCGATTCGGCTTTCAACATACGTGTAACAGCAGTCAATGCACAGGGAGCCAGCAAGGTGGCATATCGCGTTCGTGGACGCACACTCTCCGCTCCCCTTCTGCGAACAGGTAAGACACAATGAATAAGCCGACTGTTTAGCCACCAGCTTCTGCTTTTGGCATTTTCCGTATTCTCTCATTTGCAACATTTACTCATGCACTCTTTCTGCCCCTTGTTGCTGTTGTTGTTGTTGTTGTTGCAGCATCCTCGACCGCGGTGCTAGTGCAATTGACACCGCTGCTGGGCGCGCTAGTTGGCGTCATTGCGACACTCTTTTTGGTGGCCATTTGCGTTGTGATCTTTATTAAATTCCGCAGCAAACAGAGCCGCCGGCATGTAAATGGTGATGCCACCACAACGGAGGCGGACAAAGGCAGCGCTGAGCCGCTGTCGCGCAACATGGGCAGCCATTCAAGTTTGGAGGACAAAAACCCGGATGTGGTGCCGCAGGAGGCCAACAGCGAGGATGAGTTCCATCTGGAGGAGAAGGCTTTCGACCGCTTGAATATGGAATCACAGCGCATTCTGTACACACCACCCACGCGCATTAACACCGCTTCGCCGCCGCCGCCTTCGCTCTCGCCCACCTTTGGCAAACAGGTGAGTCGCTAGAGAATAGGGAAGGATTGCCGATGTCGTCCCCGCCGGCAATTTATGCTACAGTGGTTACTCTAAAATTAAAAGCAAAAAATATTTCAGGCCTACAGTTGGGAAAGCAAAATATTATTAATGAGTCCACGCACTTTTATAGCGCCTCATTTGGGGATGTTTGTTTAAATTGTTCCGTTCTCGAAACTTTTTGTATTAGTAATTTTAAAACATGTTGCATACCTTCAGGCTTGTTCGTGGTGTTGTTTATTTTGCTGCATATTTGATTGGGCCCAATTCAAATATATTTTTGTCTAAAATTTCAATTCCTATTTTTAAAGAACTTCAAATAGTCGTAAATATATTGAAGTAGTCCAAATATGTATTCCTTATAATTTTCTTATAAAAATGTCCCATAAAACAATTTAAATCGATTTTTGTGGCAAGATACACAACACAGTCAAGACAAGCGCTTCACAAATTTCTCAAAGTTTGGCTTACTTTTTTGTCTGGCTACATAAGAAGCCATTTAACTTGAGTATTTTCTTGGCTGCCACACACTGGGTTCAGCTGAAAGCTCTCAACTTTAGTCTAAATTTAGCCAATGCCACCCCATGTCCTGATTATCACAAGCCGCAGATACAAATTCATGGTTAGCCAATGCATATGAAAATTAATTTTGATATGCGAGGATGGCCTACCCGGCTTCGTCTCTAAAACCAACAATATCCTCAAATATAGCAGGCAGATATTGGGTAATACGATTATTTTGTATGGACAATATGAAATTTCTCGGCTTATGCCCATAGAACACACAAGTTATTGTTACACATTATTGACACAAATTAATTTGGGAGGCTGTTGGCAAAGTGTGGTCGTGGCATTATATGTACCGATAACCATTGCAAACCGAAGGAAAACTTGCCCACATTTTAAAGCAATTAGTCAAAGATCGCAAATAAATAAAACATAATTGTGGTCTCGTTTATGCCCAAATCGTAATATTTTATTGTCTATTCTAAGGATAAACTTTAAACTAAAAATAGTAAAACCCATATTGTTAATAGATAATGCTGTCAAGCTATGTCATAAAGGCCGGTCTTCGTGCTCAAATCTTTAGTTTTGGTTAGGGATATCGTGATGCGTAAGCCTTAGGGCACAGTAGACAGTTTTATTTATAGTTTCGATGGATAATTTATAAACATAACCTACATGTAATAAAACTAATTAAGACGAAAAAGTGTGCTTAAGGCTCTACACAGTTTTACTCGAATTTCGGAACACCCACTTTCTATACACATGATAAAAATTATCATTGTTGTCGCTCTTTCAGCCAAGAGCCGACATTAAATTTTGATGAGCTAAAAATGGTTTTTGCTTTGACTGGCCAACCAACTGGCCAAATTTTAAGTTACTTTTGTTTGGCTTTTAGTTTGTGTTGTATTACCTCCCGCCCCCAATGCCCTGTGCCGTTGGCTAACAAGCTCATTAGCAGTTAAAGTTGTTTTTGCTACTAACTACTACCACTAACTTTTTAGCAAATATGCAACAAATTTGTTATCTAAATTTAAATATGCAGCCCAAATATAAATAAAAGTTGCACTTTGGATTTTTAATTAATTATGAGTACTTTCTAAACCAACCTCCCTACTGCCCCACCCCAATCTCCACCCACTCTCTTTCTCTTTTGCAGTATGGCGAACTGTCGCTGACCACCAATCCCGCCTTTAGCTTGTACAACACACCACAGAGGGCGCCAGCTGCACAGCGTCCAGTATACACGGCTCCACCGCCGCTCTTGTCGACACGAACACCACCAAACATCTATACGAGAATACCGGGACGTGGCAGCAGTGGTCCCAATGGCGGAGCCACCACCTATCTGCCCGCCTACGAAACCCGCACATCTCCCACCTCGCCCTACGGCTCGACTACCACCTGCACGATGCCGCTGCTGAACGGCCAGTCGAATGGCTCCCTGCAAACGAACAGCAGCAGCATTGGAGGTGGAATCACGTGCAATACATTGCCGCATCCAGGCAGCCTGCACTTGGGCGGCGTTTCGGCAGCGATGACCAGTTCAGTGACCAGCGGTAATATAACCATTGGAGCTGCCCAATCGCTGCTCACCTCACCACGTGCCCAAACAGCCTACAGCACACTGGGAAGCGTTGCTGGCACGCAATCGCCGCTGCTCAGCGTGGGCAGCTCCCTGATGGGGGTCGTCGGTGGCGGTGTGGGCGGTAACTATGAGACGGTGAGCTCCTGAGAGTTAGCCAAAGATGACATTAAATGTCAGATCGTGTGCATTGGGGGGAGCAGTACGTGCACCACGTCAGGCGCTGAGCGCACCACCATCGTCTAGAGAACCTGCCCCAAAAACAGAACTGTAATCCCATATTGTATTATAGTTATGTAGTTTAGCTGCCTAGCTGTCCAGACATGCACTTTCGTCTAGCTTTTCGGAATAACACCCAGCTGAAAATGGCATAAAGCGAAGCGAACAAAAAAAATTAATAAGACTTCCAAAATGGCAGAGCGATCATAGAATGTTATATGGGTAAGTGAGAGATCTTGAAGCGACTAAACTTAACTGTAAACCACAAGAGAACAAAGCATTTATAGTTTACTTGTACCAGGAAAACAGTTTGCATAGCGTTGTTTATATGTATGTATATGTGTGTGCAGAAATGATGATATATATTCCATATATATATTTCGGTGAAACCAGGCAATACTAATAGTTGTAGCTTTTATTTATGTACCAAGAATCAGTTAAATACTGAGCCACATAAACTACATATACTTGACATACTTTGTGCGCAAAAAATACTTCAGTGAAAATAATGAGCTATGCTTGTGAATTCATCAAGAAACTAGTTTAAACAAATACTTAACAACTAAATGGAAATACACCATGGTAAAAATTAAAAAATATATATATATATATATATGTATATCTAAAAATCCCTTGAGAATTTAGATGTAGCAAGAGTTGTATATATTAACTAGGCTAAGACCAAGTAAACCATAAAATATAGCATTAATTGTAGCCATTTAACTCATGTAGTCTAAACTAAATTAGTTAGTCACATTGAATCTACGAAAAGACTATCCCCCTTTCAAAAATGAACAAATCCTGAGTATATTACTGACTTATATGGCATAAATAACATAATATAGGCATATATGTATATATTATATATACTATATACATGCATATAGATAATATATATATACGAATACACATAGCACAACATTAAAGGAATCTGACTAGGCGCAAATGATATGTATGTGTATGCATACAATCTATATATATATATATATATATATAATTATATATATGTATTTCGTATATCAACGATAATATTTTTGTTAAATGTGAAAGAACTTTATAAGCATCTGTTGTCGAAACTTTATCAAATATGTAAGTATATATGTAATTAAAATCCAAAATGCCCGCGCCAATGTTCAATGTGTATGTAAACATTTTGCCACCCGCCCAATATTCAAATTAAAAACTCTTTAAGATAAACAAAACACACACACAAACTACAAGTTTTGCCAGTGTTCGAATTTCTTTGGAACCACATCTAAATAAATAAATTGCAAGTGCTTTTTAAATGGACAGAATCAAATAATATTGTGACTCGAATTGTAATTTAACATAAAAAAAAAAATAAATTGAAAATAAATATATTGTATAGTTATCTATATAACTTCCCAAAAATATATATTTTTAAAAAAAAACTTTTGTTTGAAATTGTCACTAAACTTAGGTTTACATTTTCAACATTTCTGTCAATTATATAAGTTGTAAGCAAAATCTTTAATATTTATTTGGATTTTCATTTAATAATATTTCCAAAGCGTTTTTAACGTCAAATACAAATAAATCTTAATATTTAAAACAATGAAGAAAACAAATCTGAAATATGTGCAAGAATAAATAAAGAACTAAATCAGAAAATGAATGTAAAAATGTAATTTTTTGCTGATATATTTAACTGAAAAACCTTTAATGCATTTATTACAAATGCCAAACTATAGCGTTGCGGTTGAATATGGAAAATTTGGCAACAAAAATAATTTACAATTAACAAATAAAAACAAAGATGGAGGAGCCTTTAATTAACCTAAAGAATACATGCCACCTGTCAGAATCTGACTGCTGGCAGTTGACGTTGATTTGATTTGTCGTAGGCTAAAGAAATTTTTCATAATTTAAAGAGTAAGCAAGCCCTCGAGTCGCTGCTAATGACAACAGCGGCACACACACACACACCCAACGGGACACACATGACATGATTTCGTGTGCGCATATTTGTCCATTTGGCAGGACACGCAATACATTTGGAATTAATTAACGCAACAGAACAGAACCCCAGACTCAACCCACAAAAGCACCCAAAAGTGAGCAACCACAAGCATATATCCCTTTAGATGCCTGTGTGTGCTTGTGTGTTCAAGCAGTCCACATCCTGCGGCGAAACTTGTCACAGACTAATTTCGTGTCTCAGCTCATAAATTGATATTAATGAGCGAACGTATTTTTTCGCGTTTGAATTTGACTTCGGTTCGTTTGACTCTGACAGTTACAAAGTGGCTTCAAGTATGCGTAATTTGAGTCGGCGACCAATGTCCTGCGGTTATTTAACATGACTCGACATTCAAATGAACAAACACGTATGTACGCATACATACATAAACGCATGCATATGTGTAACAGACCCAAGTCCCGGCGGGGCTAGTCCCTCACACCTGACGACTGGCCCCGCTGTGGGCGCTCGCTCACATTGTGTTTCGGAAAATAAATTGTATGAGAAATTTCTGTTTGCACATTTTACCTCGAGGGAATTAAAAAATAACCTGATGTTGAGTGCAAACGACAACATTTACACAACATTTATTGTCATTCCTCAAATTACGACAACTGATCAGTTTAGTAAACAACAAACAGTTTTTTCCATAATTCAAACGGGTTGTCGCACCGCTTTATCCGATCTAGGGAAGTTCGTCAGATAACACAATCTTCTGGCAATCACTTTTATTCTTCTTTTCCTTAGACTTTTTGTGCTTCTTCTCTGGCTTAGATTCTTCCTCGCATTCAAACTCTTTATATTTGTGCTTTCTTTTACGCGATTTGATTTTTTCCTCATTGCGTGTGTCTTCCAGCTTGGATACTTCTCTTGCCATTGTCATCTCAGTTGTTGTGTTTTTAGTAGGATCCTCCATAATAAGTTTTTGCCTTGGTTTAACTTTATCCAACTCCTGGTCCGTGATCTCAATTTTGGCGGGGCTTATGAATTTCTCCTCAATATGCAGTTTCTCTGGCTCAACCATCTGGAGCTCGTGTCTATCACTTGGCTTCTCATGATGCTTCTTTGAGGATTCTTTTTTTCGGGAACGCTCCTTACTTTTCGGTTCCTCTTTCTCAATATTCTGGGGATCGTCACCATCAGTTGCCCTTTGATGCTTTTTCGCGTGTTCTCTTTTAAGGGAATTGTTATTGAGTACATCACTTATTGGGCTTCCTTGCTCAACTTTCAGGAGCTCGTTAGTGTCATATGGCTTCCCTACGCTCTGCTCCGGGTATTCTCTATTTCCGGATTCATCCTCATGCTTTAATTTTTCTTGTTCAATCTTAAGGTGCTCAGCATCACTTGACCTCTCTTGGCGCTTTTTCGAGTGTTCTCTTTTCCGGTCATGAGCATTAATTACATCACTTACTAGTTTCTCTGGCTCAACTTTCTGGAGTTCGTGGCTGTCAGTTGGCTTCTCTTCGCTCTTTTTTGAGTGTTCTTTTTTTCGGGAACGCTCCTTACTTAACGGTTCGTCGGTCTCAATCTTTTGCCGATCGCCAGATTCACTTGCCTTCTCCTTACGCTTCTTCGAGTGTTCTTTTTTACTAGAATAAGTAGAGAGTACATCACTCAATGGATTCTCTAGCTCATCATTCTCGAGCTCGTTATAGTGAGTGGGTTTCTCTTGACTCTGCTTCGGGTTATCTTTTTTGCGAGACTTTTCACCATTCTTAGACTTTTCTTGTTCATAAGCCTTCCCTTGACGCTTGTTTAAGTGCTCTTTTTTTCGAAAACCTTCCATACACATTGGACTCTCTTGCTCAACCTTTGATTGCTCATCCGCAGAACTTATTTTTTCTTGGCTCTTTTTCGAGTGATCTTTTTTTCGGGAACGCTCCTTACTCATCGGTTCGTCTTTCTCACTCTTCTGAGGCTCTTCGATCTCAGTTCCTCTCTGTTCACGTTTTTTCGAGTATTCTTTTTTTCGTGAGCTTTCTTTAGCTTTTGCCTTATCTTTCTTCGCTTTTTGACGCTCTTCAGTCTTTTTCTCCACTTCATCTAGTTCTCTCAGGTTCTTAACATCTTCCAGCACATTTGCAAGCAATTTGCTGCACTTATTGGCCTGTTTGTTAGCCGTCTGTAGTGACTCTTCTTTATCTCCCAGGTATTGAAAGAAGCTGCGGAAACAAGTTCAGGAAACATTCAAAGTACCTAGTAAAAACAATGTTTCAACTCACCTCTGAGCAATTTTGAGCTCCTGCTCGGCGTGCTGCAGCTGTGTCCTATCGGTTCGCTGCTTGCCATATGTTGCTCTGATGTCCTGCTTTATAACTATTCCCATATTATAGAGTATCATCAGATCTTGGGGCGCAACATGACGAGCTTTTTGCAGCAATTGCTTGGCTTCCTCGAACTGGCCGGTTTGATAGAGAGCTTTCGCTAGCAAGTGCATCTCTTTCACACTGTTGGCAGGCAGAAACTCCTTCAAACATTGTTTATATATGTCTATTGCTTCTATATAATGCTCCTGTTCCATGGCAATGTGTGCTGTGTTTAAAATAGCCTCAGTACAGCGCTTGCTAGACTCAACTATCTGCTTGAAGATCGACTCTCCATCTGCCAGATGTCCGTGATTACTCAAGGCAACACCAATGCCATTAGCGGCCCACAAATTACGTTGATTTTGTTCAAGGGCCTGAAATGTAATAAATCGATTGAGTATCCGAGATTGATGCAAATGAATTAACCGATGCAGAGCACTAGTGCATAGGCATACGAATTTCCTGCCGCTTACCTTTCTAAATAGCTGCAGTGCATTCTCCTGATATTGCTTTGCCATCTCTAGTTGGCCATTGGCCGTGGTCCTTTGTACTTTTACCAAGCACACATTGCCCACGGCGACAAGCATATACGAGTCCCCTAAGCTGCCCGGACGCCGCATGATCACATTATAGTTGCACATGGCTTGAGAAAGTGCGCCTTGCTTGGCATACAAATTGCCCAGATATGTTCTACAAAGCCAGTTAAAGTAAGAGTATATCTAAGAGTATTATCTTTTACTTTTACCTGGCTGCCACGTTGTCGTTTTCCAGCTGTAGCACAGCCTTAAAGTACTCCATGGCCATGATAATTTGATTGCGGTCCTGGGCCATAATGCCCAATCTTAGATAGCTGTCGTAATAATTTGGATATTCGGCAATTAACTGTTTGTAGCTGTCCTCCGCCTGATCAGCCAAGTGCAGTTCCTCCAGCACGCGCGCCCTATTGAATCTCAGCGTGAGAATGTTGCACTCAAAGTGCTCCTGAGTGGCACTTTTCGGATTCGTAGACAATGCCTTGTCCAGCGTTTGCAGTGCCGCTTCCGGCTGCCCGGCATGCAACTGCAGAGCTGCCACATTATTAAGCCAAGCTATAGGTGCCTCCTTGGTTGTCTTTTGCAAACGTAAATAGATGCTTACGGCCTGCTCGTAGGCGTCGATGGCTTGCTCCCAAAGCTGCAGGCGCTCGTAGGTGCCGGCCAGACCCAGCCATGTGTCGTAATCATCCCGCGCACCTGGTCGCTCCAAAGCACTTTTAAACAACTGTATCGCTTTGTCTAGCTTGCCGGGTGAGTCCGCCTGCGCATATAGCGTGGCGAGCATGCGCAGGCCGTGAGGATTATCTGGCAACAGTTTGAGCAGGGAGCGCAGCGAGTGCTCCGCCAGATCGAGCTGTCCGCGACGCACATACATCTGGGCGATGCCCAGATAAGGGGGCGCATATTCCGACAGACACTTCAAGGCCTTGCCATAGAAATCAAAGGCACGATCGAAGTTGTTTTGCGCGTGGAAGCTGCGAGCAATCAGAAAGCAGTTCTGAGCCTTCAGCAGTGGATTATCTGTGATTAAATATGCATTCCCAGCGGCCGTTTGCATTTTGCCGTAGTTGCGTGAATAGTAAAGGTAGCACGCAAGCCAGCTGAGCACCACTGGATGACGATGGTTCAGCTCAAAGGCGGCGCATAGTAAATTTGTGGCCTCCATATTGGCTGCACGCTGGCGCTCGTTAAGCTTCAGTTGTGCGATGCCCAGCAGCGCATTTATGCAGCGCCCATTGCGTTGTACGGCCATCTCGAAGGCGCGTCGAGCGCTGTCCAAATCGCCCATCTGGAGGAAACAGTGGGCAATGCCCACGCGCACATCGGCCGGTCCGTGCGGATGATGCTGTAGCACGCTCTTAAAGTAGCCCAACGCCACACGATACTCCTGACGATTGTAGGCTAGGCAGGCGCGTCCCAGCAGGGCAGGCACACTGTACGGCATCTGTCGCAGCACAGAAACAAAATGGTTATCTGCGTCCTGTAGACGCGCCTCCGTAAGCATCAGCGCAAAGCCACGACACAAGAGATGCGGCAAGTCATTGGAAACCAGCTGCATGTTGTCCATTATCTGCAATTGTTGCGATACCTTCTCTTGCCACATGGCACGACGATTGCCATGCTCGCTGCAGGCCAGACGAAAGAAGTGCGCTGCCAACAGAGTGTGGATCTTCAGTAAATCTTCCTTGTAGCCCGGATAGGTCTTGAAGCCACGCGTAATGGCATTCTCCAACAGCAGCACGAAACCTTCAAACTGATTTTGGTGATAGTACGCCCACTAGCAATGGGAGCAATGAGCACAATGGCAGTGGACTACATTATCTTGAATGGTTCTCTATGATACTTACAGCTTTTTGTATCCATTCGCGCAGTTTGACCCGTTTGGAACAGAGTGCGTTAAGCACCTCCTGCACATCACAAAGTGGTTCCATTACTTGCCCACTGTTTCGCGATTGTGGAGCTGCTTCAATTTTTCCAACTTTATTAGCCATACTTGCAACCAGAAAAATGTTCTTCTCTCGACTCTCACTTTCTTGTAGCTTTATCTTCTTGGAAGACAAAAAAGAAGCATGCAGGCATGCCTGTCAAATTTCTATCGATAGCTACATAAATACTATAAATCGATACACATCTGCCAGAACGATAATTTCATTAAGTACAGTTAAGTATGAAAATGCTAGCTACGATTTATTAGAAGCTACGTGTTTATACATATTATAGGAAGCAAGTGCCTCCTAACAATTTACTATCCTGGTCATAAGATTATTCGTTTCACTCCAGCGATCCGATTGTTTAAAAAGTAGCTAAGTCTAATGCTTAAAATAGCTGAAACATTTTTCGGAGTGCTGCTAAAACTAGCTAAATAAGTTATAATCAAAATGTAGCTAAAAAAGGCTGAATTGGCAACACTGTAAATTCTCTTATAGCTAAAATATGTAGCTTATCATGTTCCCGTACACGTATGAATTCCATTTTAAAAATAGCTTTATTAAAAGAATAAAACCTAGAAATAACCACTGCAAAAAGCACTCGTTAAGTGGATTTCAACACCTTCCATTCGCCTCGAACCATATCAATGCCAAACTCACAATTGTTTGTAAACATATAGTTATGACGTGAATTACATGACGTCTTTGAATTGTGCAGAGACACACAAGCCCATAATTACTATATTGTATTGTGAGTCGCCTTTATGCTGTGATTCGTGTTTAGTAATGTTGCTTGTCACCGCTCAGGTGCGACCCGGCGCAATGAAATCGAAAACAATAAGCCTAAGCCCAAACTGTAGTTTCCATTCCTCTCTTCCTGAACGACCCACACAATTTCTGTACGCTGTCAATCAAGATCCATTAGGTAGTGAGCATACGAATGAAGTACGAGACCTAGGTGACCGCAGCTAATCCGTTCGATATGGCAGATTAGTGTCCACCGTGCTACCAATTCACATCCGTGTCAGTCGAACTTGTTCTTGTGCCTCGATTGCGAGTATAAATGGAGCAGACTGTCTGTGAACCAGCATCAGTCAACGCACTCCAGTCTCTGAGAACGTTCGTCGTACACATACAAACCCAAACAATCAACATGAAAGTGAGTTAGCTGAAGCAACATTTGCTTAGAAGATATTCCAATATTGTCTTCCTTTGTAGTTCCTCATTTGCTTGGCTCTCTTTGTCGCCGTGGCCCAGGCCCATGTTGTGGCACCAGTTGCCACCTATGCCGCTGCACCTGCCCTCACCTATGCCGCACCTACGGTCTACTCGGCTGCTATTCCACGTGCCTACACCGCATACGCTGCCGCTCCTTCCGTCTACTCCGCTTCATATGTGCCATCGGTCTACTCATCCTATGCTGCTCCAGTTGCCACATATGCCGCCCCCGCTCTTGTCTCTACGCTGCTAAAGAAGTAAATCAATCAAAAAAGCCACTACATCACATGCAAATTTAGTTAAGTCAGAATATCAAAATAAATTGAGCTGAAATGAAGATTGACAAAAGGTCCCATTTGATTTGAGCTAATTGCCAATTTTTTGAGGGATTACCCTTTTTCTTATTCACAAGAGCGGAATCGTTCGTGCATCCGGACAGCCGTTTATGTTATGCAAATGAATTATGACCGGACTGTGTGGAGCGGCAGCCGGACTGTGCAACCAACTGTGGCACGTGTTTGTCCGCGGCACATACTCACGTGAAATGGTAACCGTCAGTCGGCACATAATCCGCCCGTTAACGCTCCACAAACACACATAAAGCGTTGAATAACTAATCAGCTGGGTAAACAAACGCCTATTGATTTTACTTGACTCGAATGGTGTTAACTGTTCGCAAAATGGCACAGAATTATGCAGAATTTTAGACGCCGGCTAATGCAAAGCCCAATTCTTTAAGAGGCCAAGTAGGAAGATTTGAAAAATTCATTCTGTCAAACAGAGTTTTTAAACTGTTTCCTTTGATCCGCTTCCGCCGGGACGAGCAACGATTATGCACAACAAAACTTTTGCTCTCGCTCAGCGATACATTTCCGCACTTTTTAGGGGGGCGGAGCAAAAAGTTGTACCTAAATCACTTAGACCAAGAACAAGTGTCGGCATGTCGAAAATTCACGCCAAACAGACAGCGACTGCAGCGAGTCGTCCGGGATGACTGCGAAACTTTGGCTGGAAAACTTTGGAAACAGCTGCCAACGCTTCATCAGCCTACAAATATGATGTTTTATATAAGTAGTTAGAAGTTGTTATTGTTGTATATCTTATGCCCCACACACATTGAAAATGGATAAAAAGGGTTTATAGTTTGGTAAAAATGTATGTAACAGGCAGATGGACTGTGTCCGCGTGTATCAAGGCGTGGAAAATACTACGGCCAACGACTTAAAATTTAAAGTAAATATTCTCGTATACCATGCACAGTCCGATTTCATATAATCGATAAATAGCGATTTTGAGACAAGGCTTTTTAATCATAACTCAAAATCTATAAGAGAATGTATTTCTTTTTGGATGCCTCTGCCATTCTTTCTAAATTTAATAGATGAAGGCCCTAAATTTGGGGTATCGTCTAGTTGGGTACTCCTGACTAAAGTAGTCTTAGTTTTAACTTTCCCAAAAATATAATACCGAGCGACAAGTGGCATTTGATTTGTTGAGAAATTTTAAGTTTAAGACCATTTCTCTTACTATGTTATTATCAGAGCAGCTTATTAGGGAGGAAACCAATTCACCCATTTTTCGCATGCACTCTACGTTCGGCTCAATTGTGGCGCAAGGAAGTGCGCAGTAATAATGCATAGGCAACTGGGATATCCTTAAGGACTTGTCTTCCTAAGCCTGCTTGCTGCATAAAAGTCTATTGCAAATGGAATGAAAACAACAAGAAACACAACAAACCTAATGACAATTGAGTGGAAGGCAACAGCTCAGAACTAATCCGATATTCATTTCTCATTCCACCAGTGTTGGCGTTGCCGCGCATAAATTGACAACATCCTCTCAAGTATTTATTTCTGCTGTTCCGTGATTATATTTTGTGGGAGTTCCACCACCTTTGACTTATTCTAGTTTAAACTGGGGACTCAGACAGTTCAAAAACAAAATGCTTTCTTTATTTGTTTTATTTGTTTTATTTCATTAAATTTTGTAATTTGTTGTTTGTTCATTTGTAAGCCAGAGCAAGGCTAGCTTCTTTCCGGCCCAATAATTAAGCCTATGCCAAGTGAAGTGCATATCAAACACGTTCGCGCGCATTTGGCTTTGTCTCAAGAGCGGAATCGCCCAACCCGCATCCCTTCGCTCAGCCCCTTCAAGCAGAGAAAAACCCTTCTACACGTTCGCTCTTTTGTTGATTTTCTTGTTTGTTTATTTGTTTGTTTGTTGCATGACGCCTTGACAATGGCGAGTCCGTCACGGCCACGTCCTCAGCCAGCCATGCCCACCAGGTAGCAGTACGTGTATGCCAGATACAAAGCCAAATGACAAATGACTCTGAAGTGCAGCTGTGCAGAAAGTCAAAAGATGTTACGTAAAGGTAATGCGAAAGCTAGTACCACCTGAAGTTAGAAACAAATATCAAAATATTGACTACATATAATCCCCACTTCATGGCATTTTATGACGACCAGCATTTTCTTGAATGCTAATAAAAATATTGGCTTAGAAGTCTAAGAATTCATAATTTAAACCGTTTTCCCCAAACTCCTCATATATCTGGGCATTATTTATCTTGATAAATAAAGCTGTTTGTCTTGACTGAGTGATTGCTGATTAAAAGCGCAGCCTAATTCGTAAGAGCTAGGAAGCTGAAATTTTTACTTTAGTTCCCTTATATGATGGAGTCGCACGTTAAGGTACAAGATATATATATATTTATATATGTATGTAAGTTATGAATGTATGATGTATGTATGTCTATATTATGTAGTATGTATGTACATGTGTATGTATGTGTGTATGTATGTATGTATGTATGTATCTATATATGTATGTATGTATGTATGTATGTATGTATCTATATATGTATGTAAGTATGCATGTATGTATGTACGTATTTATGTATATATGTATGTATGTATGTATATCTGCATGTATGTATGTATGTATGTATGTATGTATGTATGTATGTATGCAAGTAATTACGTATGTAGATGTGTATGTATGTAAATAGGTTCTTAACTTAACTCCTTCTAAGCGATTCTCATGAATTCAAGTTAGGTTCATAGGCTTCACTTTAAGTGAAGGAGTCGGCTTCGACTATGGAGGAGACGCCTTCAAATATGGAGGAGGCAGCTTGAGCAAAGCAGGACAAGGCGGCTTGAATAGTTGAGGAGGCGGATACAAATATGGAGGAGGCGACGCTTTTAATATTGGAGGAAACGGTGGCTATGGCTTTGGCGGACGAGGCGTCATCTGATAGATGGCAATAAAATAACCGAGCATGTGAATTTACAGGTGTGCACCCAATTACAAATATACATTTTAATGCCAATATATATTTCATCATATATATGCGAGTGTATGCGTATGCATATACAAGGTACACATATGTTTGTGTGCATGTATATTTTTTTATGCCAAAAACAGAGCTTTCTTCCCGCTGTGCTGCACATATAAATAAAACTTATTTTTAATGAGTGTCATACTACCCGATTCTCCTGAATTCTACTAGGCTTAGAAAGTCTTCATGCTTTCATAAGTAGTAAGTGTAGTGGTGCTGTCAAGTAAAAAAATTTTTTTTTGTGGGTAAGTATTTATATATATATCAATATATATTTTTATATACGAATGTACTTATATATATATATGTATGTATATATGTATACATTTAAATTTAAATATGTTCACACATGTTTACTAACCGCTGCGCTGCAAATTAAATGATATCCATTGACTAAAGTTATTTAAGTAACAAGTTGTGTTGGCAAACAAAAAAGTTTATTTCTGCTCATACTCTGTGTTTAATATACTCTTTCAAACTTTCCCTAATTCCTATAGTGATGTGTGTATAAAAAAGTCTGTCTGCCTCGTACTACTAGGGAGCAAAAACATAATCGTGTATGCGTATGTACATTTTAATTTATTTATTTACACTGTTGCTTAATTATTGATATTATTCCGTTGACCAAATCGGTCGTGTTTGACTATTTTTCAAGTACCAATGAAACAAATGCAAAAGGTAAATAAATAATTTATTGCACTTAAATGAATGCTAAATAATTTGAATTGTTTTATTAAAGAAAAATTGTGGAAAGATTTTTGTCTGTGCGCTTGTATTTGTCACGAATTTTGAACCTTCGTCGATATCTAAAGCCTCACTTAAGCCCTTTGGAAATCCCTTCACGAACTACCCAAGTCCCCAATGAAAGTTTCTGCCGCACCAAATCAAATGTCGATTATCGCCTAGTTAGTTGCACTCCCGGGGAACTGTAAGGCGCAGTTTCCAGTGCCCTAAACTCTTCACATTAGCAGCGAGGGGCAATTGGCGCCTGGCACCGACTGTGCGCTTCCGCCTTCGATAACATCTGCCACTTGCGAAGGTACCGTATCCAGGCCCCTTTTCGCCTCACCCCGCTGCGATGGCGCTGGGCGTCATTTCGACTGACTCTTATTATCGGCGTGTTTGTTTTATGAAGGTCGTTTCCAACAGCCCCCTATCGCACGGAACAAAAGGATTCAATGCACGCACGCACAGACCCAGCTCAGCACCCCTTAACCGAACCCACGCCCACTGCTCACTCTTTCTTGTCGTTGTCATCATTGTCGTCATCATTCTCACCAGTTTCGCCATTGTTATCCTGCTCCCGATTGAGCTCCATCTGCTTATGTGTTCTTGCTTTATGACATTTTCCCCAAATCGACGCTATCTCCAGTGAAGTTCCTTGTCCGTCTCGGCGATATCTGTTGAAAATCAAACATTTCGCTTGTCCAGCAAACCAAAAATTTGTCTGTGCTTTACAAAGTGCTAATAGGGCAGTTGTCAGAGGATATGGATGAGCCCCAAGTTCATCATAATTGCGTATGACAAGAGTCAAAACGAATCTGAAAACAACTTCTGGGTTGTTTCCGCCTGGCTGGGGTGGTTTGGTGGTAGGTGTCTTGAGAGAGCACATTAAATTATGGCACATTATTGACAGTTTATCAAATTGATTTAACAAAGCGTATTGTTGTTGCTGCTTGTTGGTTACTTTGTACGTCAGCCCACGCACCCGCTTTCCCTCAGCCCAGACCTCCGCCCCTAAACGTTAGACGCGTGCTTTGCTTGTGTATTTTAAGCATCCTTAAGTGGTCATGATAAATGTTATGGCTCTTTCTCTAGTTTGTGCCACTCCTCAGTCCCTGCATTCACTCTTTTACCCAACCTTTGTTCGCTTAGCTTTTGTATGAGTGTGTGTGTGAATTTATGTAATGTGCAAAGTTAAAGCATACTTTTCGGCTGTTTGCTTAATGTTTTGCTGCTGTTGCTCTAAGAAAATTTAGTTAATTTTAGTTTGTTTGTACGACAAAGTACGTTAAATTGTCTGTTGTTTTATTAATTTAAACAAAAGCTGCCAGAAAAAGTTGACCAACTTTCAGGCATTACACAAACATAGCCAGCAGCCATGTGCTTTTACGGCCTGAACTGATGGGTTGGCATGTTCTGGGACAAAAATAAAATAATTGGTCAGGTCAAGGCTGAAATACAAGTTTTTCGTGCCCAAGTAAAAGGGATAATGGACCATGTCCACCATGAAAAGCCTATATTATATTCGAAAATTTGGCATTGCATTAAATATTAATATAGCACACTTATTGAAAAGTACCCTTCACAAATTTCTAACGAGCCCAACGAATTAAAGCCTTTCACTCAGCTCATACCTCACACAAAAGACTTAAAAAGACTTTAACTCCTTGCTGTTTGTGGCTCTTTCTTGAATTTGTACCTTTTTCGGGTTGCTTTTAATTTTTGTTATTCTGCGCTTTCCTCTCCAAATTAAGCCAGTTACGTAGCGGAAGTCATGTTGGCTCCGGCACGCTCCCCCACGCTCTCAGCTGGCATTGTAAATTTGCATAAAAGACGCTATTTTAGTGCTAGCAAAGGAACGAAAGACCAACCCGAAAATATACACTTCACTTGAGCTGCAGCTGTAATAAAATATTTTTTGGGCCAAACGTAAAAAGCGAGAAAAAGTGAAAAATGAAAAACTAAACAGTGTGCAAAACGCAAAGGCGAAAACACAGAAAGGAAAACAGCAGCATATGCTGATTTTTTACTCTCCGCTTGTGTGTGTGTGTTTGTGTGTGGAATTAAGTTTACGGAAACGGAAATGGAAGCTGCACGCCGCCATATTGCTCTTCTGCAGCTGATCGCCGGCAGCTGCTGCTCTTCCTCTTGCCTTGTATAGCTCACTCCTTTTACTTTGTTCAGTCCATGTCTGGCTTATTTATTTCGTTTCTGCTTTGTTCTGCCGCTGCTGTGACCTTCCTGGCGCTTTCGTGCTATAATCCCAATCCTCAGGTGCTGCTCACCTCACTGACCTGTGTAAGCAGCATGCTCTGTTGCTCCATTTCTGACTGCTCCGATTGGTCCGACTGCTCCTCGGTAGCAGCTCTTCTCGACGAAGGTTTAAACAGCTCCCAGTAATTGCAGCAGTAAATGAAAGCACCTGCAATGAGATTCTATTTTTTTGTGGGTTTCTCTTTATAATTCGGCATATAACTTACTTATGCAGCTGAGCAGCAGCCACGTGATAGTGGCAATGACAATCATGAAAGTATACTTGGAATGTTCTTCCAAGGCAGACTTGCCTGTGGTGTTAACTGTAAAGCTTATAAGTAAGTTTTCAGTTTTTTTATGTTGATTATAGTTACAACCTTTGATTTGTTCTGTAAGATACTCATAATCGTACATTGTTGTTTGATTAGCCATAGCTTTTATTTGACTATCGGACGAGACACCTCTTACCGCCTTGAAATGCCTGAGGCCACTGTAAGGTCCAGTCAGATTGCGAGTGCCAACTTATTGGGCTTAGAAACAGCTGGTGAACACTGGCACTACCATGCAATATGTCGTAAGTTGTATGGGCGGAATCAGAAACATATGTTGCATTTAGCAAAAAAAACACCTAACAGCTGGTTCTCCGCCGTTATATGCGTAAGTCATTTAAGTGCAAATCATAAGATGTAGTTCCCAAACATATATGACTGGGCAGTCAATGTTTCTATTCTTTTTTGAAAAGAATAAGGTTGAAAATTCAAGTTTGATCGAATTCCTCACACGCCAACCTGGCACATATACAGATCCACTCAAATAATTATTAATAAATATATAATGTTCGATTTGGCGACCTTTCCATTTAATAATTATTTGTTTGGCTGGCTCGGGGTCCGTGGCTTTTTAGGGCAATTGTTTTACACGTCTGCGATCTTTGACGTGAAGGTTGAGGTCAGTTTCAGACAAACAAATAATTATTAATAATTATGAATAATTGTGAATATAAATAAATTACATAAATATATATACCATTTGAATATTGTTGCCGGATTTAAATCAGCGACTTCTCCCTTATTTGCAATACAATATACATAGGATGTATAACTGAGTATTGTTGAAAAATCATAGATAAAGCCACCAAAGTTTCGTTATTTAAAATATTCATATCGTACGGAAGCTCTACACCTTTCATTCTCTTATACACTAGTCGGCATAATTATTTTGACGAAACTTACTTGCCACTATCGGGGTTCACTTTGATTAGTACCGTTATGGAACGGTGCAAAAATGAATAGAAAACGAAAGAGCGTAATTATAGCTATGTGCAAGCAAAATTATTTGTGGATTATCTTTTGCATTCTCTTTCTGCTGATAAGAATGCACTCAGAAAACAATTTTTTTCAAATTCAAAAGACATAATACTGTTAACAACTTGCCAAGATTGGGTGCCAAACGCAAAACAACGACGATTGAAGACAGAATCCTTCTGCGCGCATTCAAGAAAAACATTCATTTAAAGCCTCAATCTGCTGCAAATGAATGGAATGAGAAAGCCAATAAAACAATCAGTGAACGTAATGTTCGAAGACGTTTAAAGGAAGCAGATATCAAGACTTACCGAGCAAAGGAAATACCGTACATCTCTAAAGTAAACAAGGCGAAAAGATTTGCTTTCGCAAAGAAGCATCAGCATAAGCCAAAAGAGTTTTGGAGGAGCGTTCTTTGGACAGACGAAAGATCCTTCGAGTATAATTCAGCAAGTCAAAAGATTTTTGTAAGGCTGCCACTGGCACAACGACAAAAAAATAGGCCCGTTTGCAAAACAGTGAGTCATGGCGGAGGCTCTCTCATGTTCTGGGGATGCATTTCTTACAATGGGTTGGGTGACTTCGTTGCCATTGAAGGCTTGATGAACCAAGGGCAATATTTGACAGTGCTGAATGATAACGCTTTCCCTTCCGGAGACAAGCTTATCGGTGCAACAGTAATGCCCCATGCCACAAAAGCAGAATGATCACAAAGTTTTTACAAGATGTTGGTGCCAATACTCTCGATTGGCCACCACAAAGTCCTGACTTGAATGTAATTGAAAACGTGTGGTCCCTCATAAAGCGGAAGCGAATTGCTTCTTTGCATAAAAGCAAAGAAGAAACAATTTGCGAGGCTACTTCCCTTTGGAACGAGGTGACCACGGATATCCTCAAAGCTTTAGTGGACTCAGTGCCAAAACGCCTTCAAAAAGTGATTGAAGCTAAAGGGGACTATACACTTTATTAATCGAAATTATATTTTGAAGACTTTTTATGATTAAATTGTAATTTCATTTATTAAAATCACTGGTCAAAATACTTATGCCAACGGCTGAAAATCAATTTATATCATATATTTTTAGGTTTCCATGAAATAATTTTTGTTTGTTTTATTTTTAAGTTTGTATGACCAAGATGTAAAAAAGAAAAAAAAATTGTTAAGTTCTATAAAGCCAATAAAAAGTTATAAGCAAAAACACATCGCTTTCATTTCGTCAAAATATTTATGCCGACTAGTGTATATTGCTGGCACAACCCTCAATTGTTTTGTACCTTTTATTGAAGGCGTTGCTGTTTATCATTTACAGCATTGCATGACTTGTGCTCATATATCAATATCGTTGGTTATATACTAACCCACTTGGAAATCGTATTTATAGAGAAACCCAAACAATAACATTGACGAAATTATTGCCGGCGCCCCAAAGAATTTGGTACAACAAAATCGAGACGAATTTGCAATTTTTCGTGTCCTGTGGCTTGCGTGTGAGTTCTATTTGGGGAGATGGAAGGAGTAGAGGCTGCCTCTGCACAACCAAAACTAATTACGAGTACAAGCAGTTGGGGTTCGGGTTCGTTTGGGGGCAATCCATTGCTGTGCATCTTACAGCTACTCTAATTGAATTCAACAAATATCCGACAGGTCGCGTAGGAGCAGGAGTAGCAGATTTTATGCTTCACATATGTCGGCATCAGCCGTTTAAAAGCAGCTCGCAATATCCTGCGGATGTGGTTGTTCTGTCTGTGAGGCTATGTCAGCTAGAGCTAAGGCTTATGCGAAGCCTTTAAAAGCCAACTCAATAGAAGAAAATCTAAAGTAGGAATGCAATTGCTTTGCAAAGAAAGTGGTTTTAATGATTATTTAGTTGTGAGTAAAGTATTCTGTAAACTGTATTTAAAGTGCTTTAAGCTGCATCAACAAAATGAATATGCTTAGTAATTCGTTTGACTATTACACATATACTAGCTGGTTCCTAATTATGCTGGCAACTTTCAGTTTGCTGTTGCTCACTTCTGAGTGCCACTTGCAGCTTGAAAGCACCTGGCAGACTTCCAATGTAGAGGGCATTCGTCAGTCAGCACATATACGAAATTAAAGAAGCTTTCAATGGGGCATGTATAAATCCTTATAGGCGCATTCTTTTCAAAGTCCCTTTGGACTGCTCTGAGTTCTGCGGGTTGATCTCTTCTCAGTAAGCATTTATCTGTTTGAATCCGCTGCGCTCGCCTTCTGACGTAATAAAATTAAATATTTAAGCTTACAACAGCTGAATGGACCACTCCACACAGAGAGCATTCACATCAAGGCAGTAGGGACAGAGCACAGGATTTGGTGTTGGTTTATATGTGAAAGCGCAACATGCACAGAGACAAAAACCAGTTGGAATGCTTTGTACTCACCCTTGGCTGTGCTTTGAACTATCCTGTACTCACAAATGGTATATGCTTTTGCGAACCAGAACGGACCAAACCCCCTCCCACACTTACGTTTGCCTAATTCATAATCGGACTAGTTGTTTTATTTAAAATTGGCAACAAACACATTTGTAGATACCCTTTAGCCACTTTATGCACAGGGTATAGAAAAGAGAACCTAACTTTGTGCCATGTTTCATAACACAATACGGCAGTCCATGCCGCTGTTGCCACTTTTGCAGCTGTTGTAACTGCGCCAGTGGCCATCCATTGCGTGCACTAGGATTAGGATTAGTCCTGTCTCTCCTGGCCAGGGCACAGCTTGCAGCTGTGGCGGACTTTTGGTTGCTACTGGCCTGAACATTTAACACTGGCAGCGGCATCAACATCAGCGACAGCGAGAGAAACGGGTTAGCGGCTCGCTAACAACTTCGTCATCAGACACACAGCTTTTGTGCTCCTCCACCTGCACGTGCCGCTCTCTATCCAATGCAGCACCAGAAACGTGCTGACGCCTCACAAAAGTTGGCATTTTTCTCGAAAATTGCTGTCAAAATCAAAATTTATTTGGCAGTGCATTCGATTTTGGCAATTTAGTTGGAAAAGAAAATCGACAACAGAGACGGAAGTGTCAAGCTCTACGTGAGAGGGTTTGGTTAGTTGGCCGTCCTCTAGCCTCTGGCGAGTCTTTTTTATCTCGAATATTGAAAATAAAGTAAGCGGTTTGCTGTTGCTTTTGTGGAGTATTTGATGAAGATTGCATATTTTATAGGACGCAGCTTTAAGCTGGGATCAAATATGGAATTTAAACTAAAAACTGAAGATAGAATTTTATTTGCTTTTAATCATCTCAGCAATATTCATTGAACAGCAGCAATTAAAAACTTTAAGTAGTTTCCATTAAGCCAGTTTTAAGCTGAAGTGCTTCTTATTAATAAAACGTTGTAACTCGTTGTAGCTTGTGTTCTCTGCTTTGACTTTTCTATACTCTATTTAATTGAGATTTCATAAAAACCTGCATCGGAAAACCTCTTTACCGTCAGCTAGTAAAATTAAATTTTTCGCTAGTAAAACGAAAAAAAAATATGAGATCAAATAAGTAAAAAAGAGAAAATAACAAAAGCGCCAAACTACATAAATATCAGACGCATTCGAGCGGCAATGCAACAATTTTTAATTACCATTTAGGCGCTTGAACGAGCACAACAGAACCAGGGAGAAGCAGAAAAGAATTCCAAGGAAAAATACTGAAAATCGCCAAAATCGCTCGAAGCTCTTTACAGACCCATTTGGCTCAATGTTGCTGCTGTATTTTTTAGGCATTAAAAAATTAAAAAGCGCACAGAAAAACAGACAGAGGCAGGCTGAAATAAGGGCAGGCAGCGAATGAAAAAAGATGGGGTGGAAAAAAAACGCTGGGGAAATTAAGTCAATGTCCTGCGGGGTCAGTTGCGTTTGGATAAATGTAATTAACCTTCAGGATAAGCATTGAGTTGGGTCTTTGATAATGAACGGCAAATGGCGAGTGTGAACTGAGAGAAAGAGAAAAAGAAAAGAGCGAGAGAGCAAGAGAAACAGAGAGACAGAGAAAAAGTCAGTAAGTACGTTTTAAAATACTTCAAACGGTTGGCAAATTTTCACAAACATTTTGGCAAGCTTCGAAACGTATAAGCTTAATGAGAAATTTGAAAATATTTGTTGTTACAATAATTATTAACTTCAGACCCGAGATTGACGGATGCTTAATAAGTAATGTAAGCCATTAAATATTATTATTTCTCGATAACATTTCAAACAAGGTGCTTTCAGGAGGCGGTCGTTACCGTTTCCTATATCGTTATATAACATAGCTCAAGACGATATGAAACTGGACTTTATATGGTTTTTAAGCAGTCTAGAAAGCCTTGTAACACTCGTATATATGTATGTACATATACCTAGAGACATAGTGACTGATGAATTCGCAAATGCTTCGTACTTAATCTGATGGGCGGCTCGAAGGCGGGTTTTGTGTGCAGTCTTGCTTAGATATTCATCACCGTAAATAGACCAAACCACATCATTAGGGCAGTCGCCTTGCGAATTAATTACAATGAGGCGAAGGTGTAAAACTCGATGGAGAACAGAGAACATCATTGACAACCTACCGAAGCTGGCTAACAATGGAAGCGTAGCTGTAATTACCTTTGGTTACAAGCACACACACACACACACACACACGTACACACACACAAAGACAGTAGAAGCTCTCTCACATACGTACATAATTAACTCGATAATGAGGGCAAACTCGTACTCGAAGCCGGACCCAAGCCAAGTTGTCGCAAAGGCGCAAAATGTTGTATGTAATGGTGTGTTTGAGTTCTTGTTATTGTTGTTGTAGCTGTGGTTGGCTGTGGGCACCGTCTCTGTTGCGCTTTGTTTGCCATGATAATGACTTCCGGTTCGCCGGCAAAATGACAGCCGGAATTCGTAATTGCTTTTAAGCGTTTCAGGCCTGCTCTCAATTGGGGACCCTTTGATTTGCAATTTGCAATTTGCTCAAAGAGAAAAATAGAAGAAATAAAACCTAGTGTCTGGCTTATGGTTAAAAGTTGCCTACGGTATTTAGTCTAACGTAACGTACAAAAATTTGCCGTAATTCTTACGCATTTGACCCAATTGACGCTTTGCAAATGCCAAAGAAACAGCAAAAGGTGTGAAAAACTTGAAAGCTATGCGGCAAATTGCATTTGCGTTGCAATGAGGACAACAACTACGAGCTAAAGGTGTTATTATGCAAATGTAACCAAAGCTGGGGTAGAACAACAAGAATGTTGAGGCTGTGTTTCGATATAGGTGGCACATGCTGGCAACATTTCCTTGGCAATTCCGAAGTATGTGCTGAAAAAGTGGGCAATGGAAATTTATTCATTCCTCCTCATAGTTACACCAAGGCTGGGCTCCGTATTGAAGACGTAGTAGTGAATAGGTTTCATAGAGTTTTATGTTCGCCAAAATTAGAAACTTCACCCTCAAATTTGTTTGCCAAACTTGCATTGTAATTGAAACCTTGGGAGTTTGCTCACTGGAACAATCGTGCGTTTGTTTATATTTAATTTTAAGTAGCACACCTTTGGCCAATTCCCATTCATAGAATAAACATTTCAGTGGAGAGCGAATAAAACGCGTTGGATTGCGGTTAAATGCTAATTAATAGGGGTTCCTATTGCCACAGTGGCACTGGAGTTTCGAAGAACTTTTAACGCTGACAAATGAGTCCAACCCTGGGACGGGATATAGGATTGCAAACGGACTGTTTAGCGCTTTAAGACGCAGCTGAAAGTTCTTTAACGTGGCTTAAATATTAATAGCAGATTACGTATATGCCGCGTTTTAAGCTTTCAGTTGAGTCAGTTTGACTGCCCCTGGGAATTTAGTGGTCTCAAATTTATATAAAATATATTGAATATGCTTTTGCATTGGGGTCCCTTTTGAAGCGTTGGCCTAATATTTATAGCATATTCCCAAGGGTCACTGGCTTCAGTGTCTATTTGAAAATTGAAGCACGCAAAAGGTTCGCATATTAAATTGTAATTTATCTTGGCACTTTAATTTATAAGGAACATGCAACGGCGCCAAAGACATGACAAATCTAGTACAAGTATTAGTTTTAAATACCCAATTCAACTCAGCAACTGGAAGGGAATTCGACTAGTGTTCAATTAATACAGTCCTATTAAATCGTTTTTCTTCTTCTGTACTAACCTACATGATTCGTTCCATTTAATCCGGCTTTTTCTTTTTTTTCTTTTTTATATTGAATTCATAAATCTCTTTGACATAGCAACTACTTTCCCTGCTCCTATTTATACTGCACTTTTCACACACATTTTTTCATTGCTTATTGCAAATTAATTACATCCCCTTTCATTTTTTATGCACACTCGATAACCGCATCTCAATGCAATTCATCCTGATCCCAACATGTGTGCAGTTTGCAATTACAACAAGCCACCTCTGGATTGAAGAGGGGGCGGCTGGGTGACTAGGCTGACAGGTTTGCATATTTCATAGTAGCAAGGCATAAGTGACACTTGTCAAAACACATTTTCCACACCTACCACACGTTGTCGTTGCCGCCGTCTCGCCCCTCTCTCCATCCGATGGTATTTCTGGGGGCACAAAAGCATATTTCAAGTGCGGCACTTCATGTGCGTCAAACAGAGAGCCGTGTGTGTGTGATACAGTTAGACAGAGAGGCCTGGGGTTGAAAGAGAGAGCCCCATCAAAAGCGAACCGAACAGAAAAAGTGCTCAAGTCGAAAGCCCTTGAGTTGTTTTGCAACATTTGAACACGTCAAGTTTTTAAGGTCAACATGTCGCTGGCAGGCAGACAGTCCTAGACTAATACCAGACCGCGATATTAGTCGGGCAGTGTGCAGTTTTTCCCCCGTTTTTTGTGCGCACAGATTTTTGGGATTAAAATCGTTTACCTATCAGTGGGATAGTTCGATGACTCCTCCACTTGGAACTCGCTTTTCAATTCCCAGCCACGGCTACTTAAAGCTGTTCAAAGTTTCACTTTGAGTGCTCATTTGGCCAAAGTAATTCATTACAATTGCATTTTCGGCCAGTGGAAAAGTTCTATGCGCGGTTTCGAAGTGCACTTCAATTGCTTTTCGCATCCGGAAACCTCAAAGTTGGGCTACAGTGGTGGTTTTTAGTTCATGAAATGGATATTGGATAAATATACTAAACTTATGTATTTACTCTGGGAACAACGATAACAGCTGATAACAATTACAAACTTGATTAAGTTTTCACTAATTCCGATAAGTTTTGAATTTTAAACATTTATCAGTTCCCCCTTGAAATGTTGTCTTCAAATCTACTCTTGCCATTGTCACTGCTCCAGACCACTAATTTTAGAACCCTGTTTTACTAGTTAAGCTACCTTTTTAATATACATATATTTTCTATATTATATATAATTACATTCGTGTTTTATTTCCACTGTTCCATACCATTCCTTAATTTGAAACCCCCTTATAACTAGTTAAGCTACGTTTCTGCACTTTTCTTGTTGCGCTTATTGTTACTGTACCCTGCTTATCTGGGCTGCTCCCTCGGTTTTAGTTAGGGGCCATGTTTACTCTTTGGGCGCAAACTGCTTTGTGCGTGTATTTTTGTAGGTGTGTGTGTATTTTGTTGGTACTAAACACTTTTTCGTAAAATTTTCTCGAAAGAATGTTAGACAAACCGCTTTGTTGGCAACAATTTGGGTTAAAACTTAAGTGTTTTGCTTCGAGTTGCCGCATGGCCCCTCCAGCGTCCACAGCTAGCCTAGCTCTTAAATTCTTTGCCACTGCAGCGCTTTGTCGGGCTAAAACCTTCTAACCAAGCGAGAGTAGGAAGAAAAGGTTAAAGGCGAAATGAAGCAAAGGGGCTAACAACCGACACGAAAAAAATAACAACGAGTACAACAGCAAAGTTTACGTGGAAATTTTGTTGTGAAAGCCAAAGCTGCTTGCTTGAATTTAGTTGATTTTTTTGTGCTTTTCCTTTCCATTCACATACCCAACCGAACGAAAGGACACAAATTGTCCTTTGCTCCTTTGGCTTTTTGTGTTGCGCAAAATTGGTAATATGTACTTTCACTTGTGCCCCTAAGTAGTAACCTACTAAATGAAATGTTTTGTATTTTAAAGAGTAAATCAGTTAAGAAGCTTCGCTTCTAAAAATAATTAACATCTATTAGAGAATGTTTCTCGCAAGTTTTTCGTATGAAGTCTAGAACAACGTGTCTGCTAATTTGATTGAAAGTTTGATCAAGTTTAACAGAAACTTTGATATGCCGCAATGCCGAGCCCACATCAAAGCGTGAAAGCAACCAAAGTTGATCCAATTACATTCAACCAAACCTAACCCAGCCAAAAACATATAAGTGTAAGCACTGAGCAAGAGAGCTGGAGAATGAGAGAAAGAGACAGGGAGTGTAAGAAATATAGAGACAGTATCTTCAACCATAAGTAGATAAATTTGTTTGTTCACATTTGGGGCAGCTTTATTGGTATCTGCTGAGCGTAACTTAACTAATTTTAAAGTTTTTGAAATGAGATCTGCAAGTGTGAATGTGTGTGCGTGTGTGTGTGTGCGTGTCTGCATAAAGTTTACAGCACAACTGATTTGGCTCTGGCTTCGCATGAAATTAGTTGCAATTTTCGGCATCTGGGGAACATTTTACCATTTGGCTGCAGCAGCAATGCCAACGAGTGGAAAAGCAGGAAATTGTCTACAGCAGCTTGCAGTTTAGAGCCATCATCATCATCATCATTATCATCATCACCAAAGATGACACTTTGGAAGTTTGAAGAGGTTTTCGCAAAGCAAGTGCACTGCTTCCTAAATATTTTGTAAGCACTTCTAACTTATGCGCATTCTCTGAAAATTGATAGTTAATGCGTTTCCAAAGTTGCAAAATCAATCTAATGTCTGTTCTCTCTCTTTTGCGTTTCATTCTGTCGTTCCAATAGTTTGACATGCAGCTCTGCAGTCTGCAAAATACAGCCCTGTCATTAGATTATGTATCGAGTATCGAAGAGTGATTAGATGTGATGTTTAAACAATTTCATTGAGAAGTTCAGCAATTTTATAAGCAAGGACAAAATCGAGAGCTACTACCAAAATGGATGTAGTTGATATTGAAGAGCGTCCCCGAATCGTGAACTCTGGAGTTCTGGAAATCACTGGCAACTCAAATATGATCAAAATACAGCGCCATTCAGGCCACATCGTATACAATGGCAACGATGCATGCATTTATTTGGGATGCGAGCCCGAGCAGCAGACCGTCGACCACATTAAAATCGTTGACCTACTGCACGACGCAATTGAAGTTGTGCAGCTGCTGATAATACTGCTAATTTTCGTTATTATACTAAAAATAGCTGATATGTATTATTAAATAAGAAAGTGTAATAAGATTTAATATAAAAATTGGTCCATTTTAAAAAATTTAACTATGCTAAGGGAGTCTGATGGGTTTACAAGTAAATCTTAGCGATGCAATAAATTGCAGAACAGATATTATTC